>NC_064289.1:39084114-39104101 GCF_019186545.1 Solanum stenotomum | reverse complement strand
CCCCCCCCCCCCCCCCGACCCATTTTTTGTTTAAATTTCTTTTATAAATATTCTTTTTTACTTTATCCCCCCTTCCAATTCTAGTTTAGATATTATTTTATTTTTAAAAAAATAATTCTATTCACTAGTCACATAACCCTCCGCTTCCAATTTCTTTTCTCGTTTTGTGTTATATATATATATATATCAAAAATATTTGTTACTTGCCGCCGCAAGACTTTTTTAAAATAATTTTTTTATTTATGTTATATACGGTACACAAGTAAAAAAAAATTCTAAGAAATATATGTACATATATAACACAAAACGAAAAAAATGTAAAATAAATAAATAAATTAGAAGTGGAGGGTTAAATAGGATGGGTAGAATTTTTTTAAAAAATAAAATAATATATTTTTTTTGGGGGAATGAGTGAGTGGTTTTTTTCTAAAAAAAAGGACGGGGNTTTTATATATATATATATATATATATATATATATATATATATATATATATATATTATTTTATTTTATTTTATTTTTTATTTATTTTATTTTATTTTTTGGGGGATAGTAATACTTTAATTTTTTTATTAATATTAATAATTTATTTTTTTATTATTTGTCAAGGTGGAATATTTTATCTATGTGGAATGTCATGTGTCAAGGTTTTTTCAAATAAAAGAGAGAGTGCATTACACACACCTCATAGGTGTGTTTCTCAAACTAAAAAGTGATAATTTAGGTATGAAACTCACACTCTCAATAGTTTAGGTATGAAACTCAAAAAAAAGGGATAATTTAGGTGTGTTTTTAACACTTATCTCTAAATTAAAACAGAAAGAATAGTGGTAAAGAGTTGGAAGGGGTTAGGGAAAAGGGTGGCACAAACAAACAAATAGGAGTATCTTAAAAGAAAAAGGTTTACCATTGTACTGGCAAATCAAATAAGTTATTTCCATTCAATTACATCACAACTGCACAAAACCCCATAAACTAAAGTCCTTGTTTTTTTTTTTAAGTCAGTTTAGATGAGTTCCTAGGTAATAGTACATCCCCCTCTCATCTGTCTTGTTTTCATCATTAAAAAACAAACTACTATTATTATTATTATTATTATTATTATTACCATCACTGCCACTGCCTCTGCCAATCAACTGCTTAACTTGTTCAACATCATACCGGAGTTGATCATTTTGAGTGTTGCTTCCCAAACACACATGATTTGGCTTTTCATCATGCTGGCTAATGGTATTGTTGACAATGCCATAATCAAGAATGAAGTTTTGATGAGTTTCTTCATAATTAGAGAAATTACAATTACCTATTTCTCTTTCCTTCTTGATTTCTTTTCCATACCTCATTTGGTGGCTACAACTTCCATCAGATGAGGAACAACTTGCTACATCTGTCCCACCAAACATTAGTAAATTATTACTATCTTTCAATGTGCAATATTTCAAGGAATTCACCAATCTATCTTGACTTTGTAAATAATCACAATATTGGTTACTACCCATAGAAAAATTAATATTCTTATTATTGCACACGACTGCATTTGACGTGTCTCTAAAAAGACTTGAAATCATATGGGGTTGGGGTTGGGGTGGTGCTATTTGAGATGGAAAGAATAGCGATCTTTGATTATAATTTGATGAAGGAATAATATTATTTAACCCCATGAGTTTCTTCTTTAGCTTTGTGTTCCAGTAGTTCTTGATATTATTGTCTGTTCTTTCGGGTAATTGAGCAGCTATAATTGACCACCTGTCATACAATTGCACATGTTAGAAATAATTAAGTGCCTTAACATAATTAAATTGAATTTAACTTATATAGATGTGAAAAAATAATATGTGATTATAATGTAGACTACCCTGTCGTCAACTATTTTTAGGATATTGATTTCACTTTTACTCCCTCCATCCACAATTGTTTGTCAGGGTAAGGCTATGCACATCCCTCAAGAAAAATTTAATACAATGTGTAATTTGACTAATATAACCCTACTATATCAAGAATACCAAAAGTCCACATAACTTTTCAATTGAACTACACAATCATTAAGGGCAAAATTGAAAAAAAGTGACTAATTATTTCTTGATTGTTTAAATTGACAATTAATCTTGGACATCTATTTTTAGTATACCTGCCAAACAATTGTGGACGGAGGGTAACAAAGATTTGATTCTTAGACTACCAATGTGTATTAAAGTTAATGTCAATTTAATTAGTACTTTTTTTCTTTTCAATTCATGTGGTAGGATACAGATTTCGACAGTCAAACTAGATGAGTTACCTTAATTATTTTAAATTATTTGTTTTCGTGACTTTTATTTTCTAGGTTGTTTGTAAATATATAATCTTTAATCTTAAAAAAATGAAGATTCTATATTTGAACAAAGAATCAAAATTAAGAAGTTTGAGTCTCTAAATTTGAGAAATATCATGTAAATTAAATAAATTTAATACAATGAGGACAAAATGAAGTGATTGAACTTTGTTATAACAGGTGTGAGTGAGTAGTAAATTAAAGAAAGAGTTGATTAAAGATGTAAACCTGGGATGCATGCATAAAATTAATTGGCAAAATCATCTAATTAATGTTTTACAAATTTTGTAGTCTCAAGTACTCATTATTACATAATATTAGTAATGAAATTTGTTACCTGCTCCCAATATTGGCATACAAGCTGCAAATAACTCTATCTTCATCATCACTAAAGTCTCCATGCTTAATATTAGGCCTTAAATAGTTTAGCCATCTCAATCTGCAGCTCTTCCCACATCTTTTCAGTCCTGATCCAAATATATTAACCCCACAACACCTTCAAACATACATTTTACATAGCATTTTGAATCTTGCATTTACACAAAAATTAATTAAAATATATTCCTTATGTCCCAATTTATGTGACTTACTTTTCTTTTTAGTTAGTCTAAAAAAGAATGACACATTTCTATATTAAATAACAATTTAATTATAAAATGTTTATTTTACCTTTAATGAAATGATTTACAATCACACAAATTTATATAATTTATTTTAGATCACAAGTTTTAAAAGTCTTCCTTTTTTTCTTAAACTTCGTACCAAATTAAACTAACTCGCATAAAATGAGACAGAGGGAGCATATATGTTTACCAGCTTTTTGAGGTAGGGCGATCCAATTTCCAGCAGTTCCATATTTTTCAATGAATTGTTTGAGCTTGGCATCTTCTTCTGGTGACCATGGCCCTCTCTTTACATTACTTTTATCACAACAAGGAGCTCTCCCCATTTTCTCTTTTTCTTGTTCTCACAAAGACTAGTTGTTTTGTTAATAGAGACACTCCCTTTTAAATAGTCCCAACAAACTCAGTTTTTATTAAGAATTACATAAAGTCATTAGGACAACCCTATTTCTAACTTACTTTGCTGACTAAGGAATACTAGCTAGCTTCTTTTTTTTTTCTTTTTCGATATCCCAAATCTGTATTGGAGTCTCACTAATTTAGATTTATATATGTAACGTAATAACTTATTCAGGAGGGAAACACTCTCTATCAAGAATTTTTCTCATAATTAGGGTTCAAACTCGAAACTTTTTTACTGAGAAGAACAATCTCATCCATTGTCCTAGCTAGCTGATACAAGTTCCTGTACTCAGAGACGAATTCAAGATTTGAAGATTTTGAATGCACCAATATTGCCTTAGCTCAAATATGAGTTCTAAGATAAATTTAAAAAACAAAAAACAATAAAATAATATTGTAGCTAGATTCAAACCCAGGTCTCATGAGTGGTTCTTCTAGCTTGTACCAATAGTATGACAAATCTATACTCTTCATGGGTGCACAATTATTTATATCTTAATTTATATTAGTTTCTCAAGATAGATAAACCTATACACATAATTTTTTTCAAAGTTAACAAATGCATGTGCACGAGTCCGCCTCTGCCTGTACTAATACTACTGTTGGAAGCTCTATGAATAATTTATCTTTTCTGCTTTTTACCTTAAACTTCACCAGTCCATTTTTTTATATGTTCGAATATAATAAAGCTATCTAACTAAATGATACCTCTAGCTAGTCGCTCGATTTTTTTAACATTTTCTGTAGGCAATAATTTCTTGGTACAGTCTAATTTTTAAATCATAGAATATGGTTTTAATTTAGCTTAGTCAATACATCATAAATATATTTCAGTAATACCGTCACCTAACAAAAATAGTATGATAAGTGTATTTATTGGTGAAAACACAGTCCCTTAATCAGATGTATACACAAAATAAAATGACATCCCTTCATTTCAATTTATCTAATGTAGTTTGGTTATGTGTCCTCAAGGGACTCTGTCTAAAAACTATTTTTAAGGTATATGAAAAGACTTTGCAATGTATAAAGATTATATACAATTTAAATGGCTTTTTAAATAGAAGAATACACATTTGTGGACTTCTTGTCAAATACTCCCCTTGTCCCTAATTACTTGTCCAAATTTCCTTTTTTAGTTATCCCTACTACTTGTCTATTTTGATAAATCAAAAAATGATAAAATATTTTTTACCTATTATACCCTCAATTAATTACTTTAAAAAAGATAGAATTTCTTGAAAAATTTTACTTTTTAGTTTATCCACTTCAGAATTAATAGGAGTAAAATGGTAAACCACTATGTCAAAACAGGTGTGTCAATTCAAAAGCTGACAAGTAATTAGGAATAGAGGGAGTAAATGAAATCCAACATAAATAAAATAGTGACAGTGTCACAACTTAAGACAATATAATTAAGAGAAACTTTCACATATAGCCACTTAAAAATAGTCTAATTACGTTCCAGAGTGGGAGAGAGGTGAATTGTATATGTATATCGGTTAGATAATTGTATATTATACATATGTATTTGTATATTCTGTCGAGAGAGATTGGGAGATGGAGGAGAGAGACGAGTGAGATTGGGAGAGGGAGGAGAGAGGCGAGCGAGAGAGGACAATAATTTGTATAATCCGCATGTACGTTTGTATACTTCGTGCGTTTTTGAATAATTGAGTAATATAAACTCTGGAATTATACAAATATAATAAAACTCGAAATAAAGAGTTGATACAAACATAAACATACGAACTTTAAACAATTATACAAAATATATTATACAAATTACATTATATAAATTATATTATACAAAATTTGAAAACTACACATTTATACAAACTTTAAAAAGTTATATACAAAAAGATTGAATGTATATGATAACAAAACTGAAAAACCAAAGGAAATCATCGTCATATACAAATATAAACCATCATATACAAATACAAATCAAACAAAGAATTGTTAGTTGCGAATTATACAAATGTGACAAATTATACTATACAAACGTGACTAATTATACAAACACGAAGTCAGCTCACGTAATTAATGGTTAATATTAGTTCGAGTGATAGTTATAGCAAACTATAACTATGATGAATAATTAAGTAATATAAATTTATTTAACCACGTACCTTTCTCTATAAATAATGTGCACGTGTAAATTAGATTAACTTGGAGACGAATTTTTTCTTCATATGATATAGTTAGCACTTTGAAGTTTAATTTGCTAGAAATGATGAAGTGAAGTACACATGTAAGTTGGTTCGTACGCCAAATATTAAATGATAAAAGAAAGAAAAAATTCAATAAGTTTCTCGGCTAGTAGTGGACAATATCCAAGGGGTATAGTAGTATAATTTTTTTTTTTTTTAACTATTATACGTGATCTAGAGTCTGTTTGAATTGATTAATTTCAAGTGATTATAAGTCCAAATAATTTTAAGCATTTTAAAAGTGTTTGAATAAATTTAAAAAGTATTTATAATATTTGATTTTAAGCTAAAATAATAAAATAATTCCAAAGTCAAAAATAAATTTAAACAACTTCATAGTATAGAAGAAAAATAGGAAATTTCAAAAATATATAGCACAACTTAAAATATTAAGTCAAGTAACTGAATAAACAATATCTATATTATATTTGGGGAAAACATTATACATAATATATTAACTTTATATAAAATGGTATAATAGTGTATGAAAAGTTTTCATAAAGAAATATGGGCTAAACCATGTAGCAAACTCAAAAAATTGGCTACATAACGTAAATATTTTCTCCTAATTAATATACATAGAGCGTAAATTTTTTCCATTTTTGACACTATGGAGTAAGATGATACTCCATTAAGAGAAATGATAATCTATTAGATTTATACAATGTAATTTTTAATGAATAAACTTTTTTTTAATACCACAATATACACATTGTTTGCTAAAAAATATAAGAGGGTGTTGGATTAGCTTGTTTGTAGATGCTTTCGACTTTGAAACACCATTTTTTTTAAAAAAATTTTTAGAGGTGTTTGAAAAAGTTAAAGTAGGCCAAAAACCAAAAATAGAGTATCTCCTTTTATGATTTTTAGTTTTTAACTTATAAGGAAGTGTTTATTTTGACTTTCTTGAAAGTAACTTATAAGCTAAAAGTCATAAGTTGGTAATATCAACTTTTCATTTAAATAATTTTTATACTTTTTTGACTTAAAAATAGGTGCTTAAAAATATTTTTTTCATTTTTTAATAACTCCAAAAATAAAAAGTATCTGAAAAACCAAAATTATTTAAAATAATTCCATCCAAACATTCTATAAATTATTTTTTATAAGCTTATTTAAACGAGAATAATAATTGTTAAGGGTGTTGTAGGGTGGCTGGTGGAGTGTAAGAGTGTAAATAATTAAGAATGTTGTGAGATGTCTGATTTTCCCATCATAAAAGCATGCATGCATATATGTTGAAAAATGAAAAGATTGTACTCTGGCAAAGGGTTATCGGGGAATCGTGGTACTCCACTGTATATGAGATTTCAACAGTGACAAATAAATATCATTCATATATAGTCATACAAATTTGATTCTATGAATTATCAGATTGACTCATCATTCAACTGTCACTCTTTAATTTACACCATAAAGTTTACTCACAAAATCCAAACAACTTCCCATGATCTATGCTACTTTCACCTTCATCAAAAGGAACTTCACTTAATTGGACACATGGGAAAAAGTTATTCGTAGGAACGGAAACAAACTAAAAAGGTTTTTAGTTTTTGGTATCAAGTTTCACTTTATACGTTCTCTCTTCATTTTTATTTGTCTATTTTAAATTTTACGCCTATTAAAATTTAATATTGATATTTTATTATAATATTTATATTAATTGATGGTTAGTCTTAGGTCTTAAGAAATGATTTGAAAATAAATAATTAAGATTGAGGATTAAATTAATTTTTTTAATTTTTTTTCTTGATATACTAAAAGTGACGAGTAAAAAAAAAATATTTTTTTTATTATACTAAACAAGTAATAATAAAAGGAGGGATCAATATTTTCTTCATTTAAAAGAACAAATGAGGAAAAGATTTAACTCTTTGTGCTGTTGAAATACTTGGTTACATTACAAGTATATAATTACTTCGCTTAGAAGTTCAAAGCCGAAAAAGGTCCCATAATAATCATTTCAAAATTTTAAAATTTATGATCTAAAATAAAGTTTTAAAATTTTTATTTGATTATAAATTATCTCATTAAGAAAATAAAAATTTAATGTTGAATCATTTATAAATATAAACATGTGGCATTTTTTTTTTGGACACATAAATAAGTCACATAAATGAAAAAGTAGAATATTCTTTAATAAGAGCATTGTTGCATTCAATTTCACCGCGATGGACCATACAATACGGCCTCGTTAAGATTACGAATGATCATCTTAAAATATTCTAATATTAGAAATTTTATAGTGTTACATATATTAAAAACTTGAAAGATTGTTTCTTTGAGATATTAGCTTCTCTTGAATGTTTTTCATAGATTAGTCAATTATCATTTTCTCTGTTATTTGGTACATGTGCATGCGAATTATAAGATACTCAATTTGATGGCCTATTATTCATTCTTTAACCAGTAGCAGCTAAAGTTCCTTGCTCTTCCATGTCATTGTCCATAAATACCCCCCATATACCATAGTAAATTTATCATGTGAAAAATATCAGCTCCGCGTATTCTCAAATGTTTGTACCTTGATTATTCTAAAGAGCTAGTAAATTATAAAACGATCTCCTCAAGTTTTTAAGAACTTTTTAAATCATATTTAAAAAATCAAAAATATTTGAAAGACATTATTTTTAAAAAAAAATAAAGAACAACTAAAGAATTATGAACAAACCAAGTCACATGTTTGTTATTATGGAGGGCATCAGCTGAAAAAAATAATATAGGAAATAAAAACAATTACAAGTAATTAGGAAAATCAAGAAAGGTTACAAATAATAATAGTTTTAATAATTGAGACTCCCCGATCTTTTTCTGTATTAACCATTAACAAAGAATAGAAAAGTAATAATTGAAACATTTAAACTTTTCTTAATAAAGAATGTGAAAGGTTAAGAAGAAATATGTGAAATCTATCTGTCTGTCGCGTTTGTCTCTCTTCCTCTCCCTCCCTCCCCTCCATCCATCCATCCATCGATGCATCTATCTATCTATCTATCTATCTATCTATCTAGCTGGAAAAATATATAGGAAATAAAAACAATTACAAGTAATTAGGAAAATCAAGAAAGGTTACAAATAATAATAGTTTTAATAATTGAGACTCCCCGACCTTTTTCTGTATTAACCATTAACAAAGAATAGAAAAGTAATAATTGAAACATTTAAACTTTTCTTAATAAAGAATGTGAAAGGTTAAGAAGAAATATGTGAAATCTATTTGTCTGTCGTGTTTATCTCTCTCTCTGCCTCCATCCATCCATCCATCCATCCGTCGATCTATCTATCTATCTATCTATCTATCCATGAAGGGTTGTTACTTTTTCAAAGAGTTGTGACTATTTGAAGGGTTTTGACTTTTCTAATAAGGTACAATAAGCATGTTTTCATACTACCCTTTGTTGGGTATACATAGAAGGATTCTCTCACATTTTTAAACTACACGTTTTTTAAGTTTTCCATTCTTCTTCTTCTTAACAACCAATTTAGTACATATTCTATATTTCATTCTATATTTTTTTAAGCAACTTTATAGACCATTGGTCTGATTTATTGATTATCTCAAAGAAGTTGGGTAAGTACTATTTCCAAAAGTCTTAGCCCCAATGCCACACAATATTTCATACTATTTTTTTTATATATATTATAATGTATATTAAAAACATATATTTTTTTATGACCCAACTTCCCGAGTCATGATGACACCTACTAAAATCCATGAGTAGATAAGCCGACCCGTACCCAGAACAAGAAGTAGTGAGTACAAAGGTAAAATTAAACAGAAAATAATGCTAACAATAAGCAAAGACGAAAAATGGGAAACAAACTAAAAAATATATACAAAAGAATCCTCCTATAACCTAGAAGTCATGAGTAAAGAGCTGTCTAATGAGATAAATACAAGTCCCAAAAGTTGACCACGACAAGCCGTCTCAGAGGCAAAAGACAAGCTAACATAAGTACAAAAGGTGACAAGTTGATCCAGAACGCCAAGTGGTCACCGACATCCACAAGCTGCAAAAGACGACACGAACGATCATTGCTGGTAGCTGGTACTAGAACCTGCATTATGAAAGGATGCAGAGTGTAGCATAAGTACCAAAACAAGGTACTTAGTAGGCATCATAGGCAGATCGAGCATGAAATGTAAAAATAATCTAAAAAGATAGAATCTAGACAAAAATAGAGGTCAAAGCGGATATGAAAAAAACCATATGAGCGTACCGAAAGTAAATCTAAGTATATTTAAACTAAACCTAACTGGAACTGTCAAGACCCGTGCTTACACCTTGGACGTGGCCGGCACTCGAGAACCATTGTTGGCCCCCAAGTGAACCCTCATCTTTGCTGACTACAAGTGGAAAACTAACTCAAGCATACATAAGCATAAAATTGAAAGAAACGTTTAAAAATATTTTAGGAAATCTCAAAACTTCACCGAATATACTGAGTATGAAACATAAGTTTTAAATAAAATATCTGAAACTGAAAGACTCTCCACAACTGTCTATCTATGAAGCCTATACTATACAAAGATGAGTGTTGGGACAAGACACACGATTCCTCAAGGGAACTACTACTAACAACTCACAAAAATGGAGTCCTCCAGAAGCAAGGAGGTCTTACTCAAAAGTTGACGAGCAGATGAAGTGATCTCAACGGACTCTTGTTGAGGATCCTAAGAACCTGTATCTGCATCATTAAAAGATGCAGGTCGAATGACATCAGTACATTGAATGTACAAGTATGTAATATAGCTGAATTATAAATAACTGAAAAATGGACTGCAATAGANGTGATCTCAACGGACTCTTGTTGAGGATCCTAAGAACCTGTATCTGCATCATTAAAAGATGCAGGTCGAATGACACCAGTACATTGAATGTACAAGTATGTAATATAGTTGAATTATAAATAACTGAAAAATGGACTGCAATAGATAACAATGTACTCAAGCTGAATGTAAAGAAATAAATGAGTTAAATCATTTAAAGCTTTACAAAATATTTTCTCATCTATGAACTCAACATAATAAGTGATATATAAAAATACACTTCAACTCTATTTGAGAGATTCTCTAATCGACAACCATCACTATGAGCTATGTGACGATACAATGTGTCGCCCACACTTCCAAAACTGTCTTATACCTTGCCAAGGTATAGAACACCTCAACTAAGTGGATCCACTAAAATCTGGTCGAATGCACTTAGGATTCATCTAAAAACTATGATCTTGAACCCATTTAGGCATACATGGTTTATGAGGAATGTGAGTTGTCTGAACTCAGCCACATATCGGTGCTCAATACTACTCCCAATAATATATACTCATGCTCAATGTTTAAAAACATACTCTTCCTCTGGTTTGAGATAATTGCTTAAACTATCCTCTTAAAAGAGGTAACTGCTCTTGAAATTTGGACTCATAACTCATTAAGAAATCAAAGTTTCTCTTTTATCAATATAAAAACTGATACCTTTGGGAATACTTAGTTCTCTTATACTCTTACTCAATTCATACTTGAAAACTCTTTCTAAAAAATATATCAAAATCATATTATGTTATGATCATTGGTGACTCGGGAAGTCATACTGCATAAACATTGATGGCATAACTAGATACCATACTGCTTAAACAATGATGGCATACTCGATTGTCATACTAATCATGTTATTAAAATTCTTTCTCAAATATCATCTTTACTACCTCAAAAAACTCAGTTTAAAACTCAAGTATTGGCTTTAAAAAAACTTCTCAAGATTTATAACTCAATTCATAGGGTTCATGCAAAATTATGGACATGAACAACTCAACTCAGGGATCTTAATAGCAATATGGAAACTCAGTATTCAGAACTCAAGAACTAAGAACTCAACGATACTACTCATCTAAAAAATACTCAATTCATAGTGTTCATGTTGAAATATAGACATGAACGAATCAACTCAAAATTATTAATACATGACATATAACAATTCAATAATTAGGAATATAATTTAAAAAAGAATCCGGAACTCAAGAACTCAAAATCAACTCATCTCAAATCTAGGAAACAATCCTAGATTACTCTTTTACTCATTAGAAAGTAGATGTAGGGCGTGAGGACGAACTAGTTCAACACTATGATAGCTTTACATACTTGAAAGAACAAGGTTCTTGAAGAATATTGAATAAGAAATTGATTAGAAGCCTTGAAACCCTAGCTTAAAGGAGAACAATCAAGAAAACATTTCCTGATATTCTTGAATTAGTTTCTTGAAATTTTCATGGCCAAGCATTATGATTTTCATTAGTGATTCATAATTGTATGGATGAATTTGATTTGGAAAGAATGGAATTCTTGGAGAAAGGCTTACTTTGAAGAAAATTTTGAAAAAGATTGAAATAATCTTGAATGGACTCTTCTACTTTGATTTTTCCTTAGGGTTTTGCCTTAGGGTTTGAGAGAGAAGAGAATGATGAATTAAGAGATGAAAAGCTGATTGTTTTGGGTCTTTAATTAGTCAAGAAATTTTGTTAGGTTTTCTTAGAGGTAAAAAGATAAAAACGATCCTTTTTAATGTTTTCCCATCGGCTAATTCGTCACTGCATTGTATCAGGTTACTAAAATGGTCATAACTTTTTACTCAAAACTCTGATTGTTGTGAAATTGGTGGCGTTGGAATGAATATCCAAATACCTTTAATCTGATAGGTTATGAGCCACGTAACTCTTTATATTCTAAGATATATGGTCATTTGAAATTGACTCATGTAGAATCTTACATCAAAACTTAGTCAGTAAGGAATCTTTCAACTCAACTATGTGCTAGGAGTCTACTGACCTTAATTAATATAAAAAATCATTCCCACACTAAAGAATTTTACCTTACACATATGGTCAATTTAAGAATTAGCCCGATACGACCTTACATGTAATGAAGAATAGTTTGGGTCTTAACTTAGAATTTTTGGGGTGTTATCGGACCCCATAAGCCCAAAAGGTACACTCGTGCACAAGTTAAAATATAACTCGAAAGGACCCCATAATCCCGATAGTACACCGCATAGCTAAGACAACAATAATAAGAATAAGATACTCAAAACTAAGTCCAAAAGAAGTCAATCGCTCCTCGACCCCAGATAGGATCTGGGCCTCAAACCCAAAGTGGTAGAAGTTGTGCCTTGAACCCAAAATGATAGAATTTGGGCCTCAAAACACTACAAGAAAACGGTTCATTAGAGACCACATTTTAGGGACGAATTAAAAATCTAGTCCCTAAAAGTATACTTATAGGGACAAGAATTTTTTATGGTCCATAATTTCTTATTTTTTATTCTTAATTAAGGAAGAGAATAAATGTTGTCCTTAAATTAATTAAAATCTGGCCCTAATATGCTCAATTGAGAGAGATTGGGCCTTACTTTATTTTTCCTCCTTAAAATAAAAAATAAAAAGAACTTAAAGTAAAACAGAATATATTAAAATATCCCTGTAAATATTTTCTATTTCTCACTTCTCAGATCTAAAGAACCCATTTCCCTAAAATCTAAATCCCTAAATGCTCCTAATTTGGGAGATTAAAGTAAAAATACAATCTTTTCTCTATTTCAGATTTTGGCCAGGAGATGAAATTGAGCATTTATTGTTTGGAGTTCTCTTGATTTGTTGGCCTCTCTCTGTTCTTGTTATCTGGTTAATCCATCGGAAAGCGATGAAAATGGGGATGAAGATCTAGAATGATGCAGTATATCTGTAAAATAACCCTAAAAATCTCTAATTTTGTACCTCAAAACTGTGGAGGCGGTCATTCTTTCCATGGTTCCGAGGTAACTTCTCTCTTAAGATCTATTCTTTAATTTTCTGATGCATTGGTTAAGAAATGAAGGACTTTATTTCGATCTTTAAATGGTCGATTTTATGACAATTGAATAAAACTTGAGGGTATTAGGGTTTTTGGTATGCAAATTGATGACAAAGAAGACACTAAAAGATCACTATCATTAACTCATAAAAGCCATAAATTTAAATCCCTATGTATATGTATATGCATAATATTCTTAAATTAATGTTGTGTTTCATGAGATTTAGAACTTAGACTACTTAAACCTTGGTGTGGCTTCTTTCTATAGAAAAATGCAATTAGCATGAATTTGTAAAGAACTTTGGATTTTTCAATAATATCAAATTGTTTTTGAGAAAATGTTTGTTCTATTCCTTGCTATATGTGTGGTTTATTTTTCAAGTGAAAATCGATACAATGATATTACTGACGCCTTTTTGAAAATCAAGGGACCCTCTATTTAAATTAGAAGTTAGACACTTGTTGTTTCTGTAGGAAGTCTTGAATGCTATATACCTAATTGTATTTTTCTACTTCATCAAAATAGAAAAGGAGGAAAAATACTATGCCGAAACAAATGAATCTTGCTAGGAAATAATCAATATTTTTGTCAACAATGAAGATTCATCTAACCGGTAGTCTAAAATTAATTTATGAGGTCTAAGATCTTATAATATATGTGGACATCACCACATTCACGCAACATGCTATTTGACTTAATACAACTTATGCAATGTATTTTAATTTGAAGAATTTGACATTTGAGTTTCAATTTACAAACTTAGCATGTGATTCTTTCTAAGTGCATATTTGAAATTATGGGGGAAGTGATGATGTACTTTAATCATTTCCTGTAGATCTTTATGGCACTTAACTTTATGCCATAAACATTAAATTGTTGATAGTCAAATAAAATCAAATATTATTACCAAACTAGTTGCCTCAGTATATAAATATGATTTATCATATTGCTCTTCCACTATTTTTTTAATAGTTCTTTCCAAAAGAATATTCAACTTTTATTTTATAATTTCATAAAATAAAATGAAATAAAAATATTAATTCTTTATATCACAAAGATTTAACCAAATGAATACTTTGCAAGTAAACTTTGTTAATAAATAGCTGGAAGTAGTAGTAATCTTTTTATTTATTAGACAGAACCTATTCCTTTGCCTTCTTATCAAAATGCTCCGACTCATTTCACTATATTCCTTCTCTTTTTTTGAAAACTATTGTTAAGTAATTATGATGCCTAGCATCCAGTGATACCTCTCTTGACATGGTGTCTGAATCCCCAAGAAGAAACAATTGTAAATTTTAAAAGTCCTAAGATAACAAAAATTCTCTCTGGTAAGTTAATGGTGTTTTGATATATAATTTTTGAAATTTCTGAAATTGTGCATTAATGTTTCTAGAATATGCATGTGCTTTTCGTGTTTGTGTGAGAGAGAATAAGATGAAAATGTCAAGAGAGTGAGCGAGAGACGAGACATGTAGTATGATCATAAGCCTTAGGCAAAATTGAATATAAACAACTATCTTTGATGTAAAATACAGTTTGATTTCAAGTAGTTAGAAGTATGATGTTGTGTTTACTACAGGATCACCTACTTCAAAAAAAATTGAGTTTTAATGCCGGATCAATCAAAAAGGAACACAAATGTTCATTTATCTAAATCTTTTGACAAGCTTTACTACTTAAAAGGAATGATTGGTGATGGCAAAGTTGATCCTATATGACTCTAATATCATAATTGCTGCACAATATTATGCTACATACACCTAACAGTTTGTGATAGAGTCCACAGTTAGCCACAAATATTTAGTATATTTATTTTTACATACTATTATTTTGGATAGGAATAATTTATTTGATTGATAGTAAATGATTTAGATGAAAGCGTGAAACATATATCAAACATATATCATTTGCGTGAGATAACTGCTAGGATGACAAGTTTTTATCTCTATATGGTGTCACAAAAATTATTTATGGATAGTACAAAGTTGGCATTATGAATCTTCCTTCGTGTTATGAAATTTGCTCTACACCGTTACTCCTTTACAGCTCTCTGTATTATATTTTATGGAAAGTGTACTTTTTTTTGCAGAAAACACACATGTTCTTTGTTTAGTATCTTGTTACAAAAATGTCGAGAAGGAGAGGAAAATTTTCCTTTCAATTCTTTTGATTCAACCATGCAATAGTTGTAGTTATCTTTAATACTATGTGGTCTTTATAAATTTTAAGGAGCATTTGTTTTTTACCTTTTACAGGTTTTGAAGACTTGAAGTTGCAAGTGAAGAAACAAGTTTTGAAGAGTTGTTGAAAATAACAAATTGATTTTTTTTTCTAGGACACTTGGGACAAATTTTTTATTTCTTGCTATGTATATGGTAAACAATTCATGGCTATACAATTAATAGTGGAATGTTTATAATTGTTGGTTGCAATTGATTACGAATTGTGTATTAGAAAGTGTATATATATTAACGATAATTTTATTTATGTTATTGTGATTATCTTTGTATATATTGAAAAACATTTATATATAATTTATGGACCACATTTTATGATTTACAAATGGAATTTTTACGGACTAGATTTCTTGTACTTATAGACTTTTTAGGACCACTAAAAGTTATTCTGTGTATTGTTTTTAGGACCAGCACACTAGTCCCAAAACCTGATTTCAGGACCACATATTTTCTAGTCCCTAAAGCGATTTAGCGACCAGATGCTTGGACCACATTTTATGATTTACAAATGGAAGAAGCCTATAGGGACGGGTAGCGACCAGACTTTTCTGGCCGCTATTGCCCTTTAGAGACTAGAATTAGACTTTTAGAGACCACTTTTCCCTTCGTTATTAGACTATTTTCTTGTAGTGAAACCAAGGTGATCGAATCTGGGCATCAAACCCAAGGTCTCAGTCTCAATCTGGAAATAACGATCTCGAACCATAAAACGTCAGCCTCAAACTGGAAATAATGGCGTGGAACCGTAACTAATCACTGCAACAAACAAACTCATAACCCAACTAACAAGAGTTCCAGGGCTGTGTCAATTCTAAGGAGAATCCCATGTAAAGTTAAGTCACCATGGGACGCCGCCCACCCAAAGTTATCAACAAAATCTCCGTGCCAAGTATAATTATAATCTCCAATCGTCGCGATAGCATAAACCTCCGGCAACACCTCAAAACCGCAGAAATAGGAAGAGAGAGGGGATAGAAGATCTAATAAGCTACGAATTTGCCTAAACTAAGACTCATACTATCATACTCAAGTCTAATATTCTAGTCTGTCCGGAAAGACGTTGGAGACAAAGCAAAGCAATAAAGTCTGAAAGGCTAAGACAACACTGGTCTATCCTAGGCTAAGGTTGGGCATGCATCAGAAAAAAAATAAATTCAAGCGATTCACATAGAATGCACAAACCCAATCCAACCAACTAGCAAGCTACTATGCCCGAAATAATGTTGATCAAGCCTAAAACAAGGTGCCTAAGAAGAGAGGTAAGAATACTATGTCACCACCCCCAATTCACACTAATAAACATTAGTTCACACATTTGGGCTTAATCTAGATAGAAAGGAAGTCGTACCCTACCTTAAGGTTGACCGTGCGCACTCCAAATCACTTCGCCAGAGCTTTTCCTTTTCGAACAACCTTTGAACTCTGCCAAACTATCAAATATAGGATCATAATGTTAGTATGGTCGTTCAGACATCAAAATCACAACAAACTAAAATGGGTCAATTTTGGAGTTGAAACAGGAATCGTGGGACCCCCACTGGATTTTCAAAATTTGACTATATAAAAAGACCCAAAACGATACCCCGAACTTTTGTTCCAAAATGGAATAAAATTCGGGGCTCGACATACAAATAAATGACTTTAAATAATTAAAAAAAGCAATAGGTAAAACTCATAATTTACCAAAATGGAAAGATGCCCAGCAGTCCTTGAATACTCCACGATGTAGAAATAAGGATTACATCTTTTATTGTTTGAGGTATTATTCTTGGACTAAAATCAACCACGATGTTGGGTAAAACTTATTACTCTATGGCAATTTAGGGTGGGTCTGAATTGAATATCAAATTCTCTTATTTACACTACCCATTTAGATATATGACCTGAGAGTTCGGGTTTATGGAGAATGTTTTATAATTGGTAAGTTGTGACTATGATAATGGGGTGGCGTTTGGAAGTATAGTATATGCTTCCGAGTGCCTATCATGATGGATAAGGCAAACTTTTCCAAGTTGTGAGTATCAAGTTTCGACACTCACAAGGATTCTGCTAACATAGTAAATTGGGTGTTCCATACCTTTTTCTTCACGAACTACAATGACAGTTACCTTGTCTTTGAATACAACTACATATAAAAGCACTTGCTTGCTATCCTACTATTTCTACAATAGGGATTGGCCTAATAAGTATGCCTTCAAATCTTGTAGAACTTGCTGGCATTCCAGACTTCCAGTGTCCACTCTAAGTCATTCTTATTCTTCAATAAAGAGAACAAACTATGACATTTCTTAGATGACCAGGAGATGAACCTTCTAAGGATTTTCACCCGTTCGCTTAATCTGTAGACCACTTTTATACTATTGAGCGGGTATAAAATATCTACGATCGCATCAATCTTTTCTAGGTTCACCTTGGTCCTCTTGTTCTGTATTAAAAAACCAAAGATTTTTTCTAAATCTAACTTTGAAGGCACACTTCTCCGAATTGATCCTCATTTTGGTTTTCTAAGAATGTCAAAGGTTACTTACAAATGACATAAGTGGTCCACTGCATCCATAGGCTTTGCAAAGATAACATAAGTATAACCTTCCATAATTTTTCCTTTTGTTTTTTAAATATTTTATTTACTAGCCTTTGATGTGTAACCCCAACATTTTTGGTCCGAATTACATTACTTTATAACAATAAGTACCAAAGTTAGTGATGCATGAACTATTAAATTATTCATCATATTGCATCTATATTTAATTGTACTAGAGTATAGGTTAAGAAAACCCATCATCTTATACACGGTGATGGCGTCGATCATTTAACTGATGTTTGGTAGCATTAATGAGCTATTGGTACATGCCTTGGTCAAACTTTTCAAATCTATACATATCCAAAATTTCTTAAAACTTTTAGATACTATAATTATGTTAACTAGCAAGTCTGGGTACTTCATTTCCCAAATGGATTCTTTATCAAGCAGTTTGTTTACCTATTTCTTAACAAATATATCCTTTGGCTCAAATATTTCAAATTTCATCTACTTCATCAAAGGGAAATCCAAGTTCATCCCAATACAATGGATCACAACTTTGGGTGGTATCTTTTATATATTTATGCAACCAAGCAAAAATGTTTGCTTTAATTTTAGCTTTACAAATATTAACAAGTTTTTTCTGGAGTTTGGTGCTTAACCCTATTCCGAGGTATACCTTTCTATCAAGGTAGTTGACGAGCATAACGACTTTTTTTATTTCTTCCTAATATTGGTTTATTAGCATCATTTTCTCAAAGGCATAGAAATAACTCACAATCTCAAACTTGTCAGGTAATTCATAACTAGTGCTCACTCTCTATCTACAGTCTATCTACTTTGCATACAACTCTGGATGAGTCCCTTTTGATTGTTATTTCTCACTATTCTATAATTTTTGTTTATCCATGAATACCTCAAACATTTCTCTAGCTGCATGCCCATGAATGATCTAAATGTCATTTGGAGAGCGAAACTTGGGAGTTTGATGATAGGTGGAGGGAACTTCCTTAATGTTATGAATCTAAGGCATACCTATGATAATTTTGCACCCTATATCTCTATCCATCACCTCAATCAAGGTTTCTTTGACCATCCCTGTAGCACACATTGGTAGCCTAATCTCACCACGGGTCGTGTTAGTTGATTAGTTGAAATTGGCTAGCAGTTTTATGACTAGGACAATATCATCTGCAAGCTTTATTTGCTTGAGCAACCTCAATTAAATGACGTTGGTGGAGCTATCTGAATCAATTAACACATGTTTAACTATATTATATAAAATATTTAAAGGAATTACTAGGGCATCTTTATGAGGCTAAGTGAGTCCATCTACATTTGCATTCTCGAAGAAAACCACTTCTTCAGAGCCCATGCCATCATGTACTATTTTATCATATGCGATTTAGACTTTTATTCTTGGCTACTGAATACATTACACTGTTGAACTCAACCCCTCTAAAGATCATGTTGATGGTGTTGCATGGGGAGTAAGGCCTTTTCTGCACTTCCTTTCCCCTCATTCTTCCATAGTTATTCTTGGTTGTGTCGATCAAGAATTCCTTTAGATGACACTCTTTGAGAAATTGGTTACCTCGTCATGCTTGTAGTCCATGGTTATTTGATTGTACGTGTGGTAAAACTCACACCGCAAACTCTGATCCCAAATTTTAAGAGCTAACCAGATATCTTTTGGCCATTTCACTTCTCCTATTACCGTCATTATTGATACTAAGATTGTGGTACTCATGCCAAAGTAGTATTTAGAGATTAGTGGTGCCTCACCATCTCTTACTGGCACTACTTAAAAAACTGTGAATACCGACCTATAAAT
>NC_064289.1:38860362-39084014 GCF_019186545.1 Solanum stenotomum | reverse complement strand
CAAAAATCGACATTCCGAAGCTAACCTATCTGTCAGAATTTTCATCTGAGCACGACTTCCAAGAAGGTTGACCAAAGTCAACTTTTCAAGTCATTACATTTTCAGTTATGTTTCATTTCTTATGAATTTTCTTTCAGTTGTGAAATGACTATTTGGCTCTTCCCCTTAATGTCTTTATACTTTGTATTTTGGGAAAGGTTGGTCTGGTCCCCGATGCGATCGGGTGTATTTTTGGTGATTCGACCCCTTTTGTGTTGAGAATTTATAAAGGGTTGACTTTGGTCAATATTTTGAGTTCTCACCATCGAATGGGAATTTCGCAAGTTCATCATGTCTTAAGAGTCGAGTTTGAGCTAGTAAAGTGGTTGGTATGATTTTTGAGGCATTAGGTTGAATCTTGGACGTTTGAGTGAGAAAATTGAGTTTTAAGCCTAAAGAGTGGTTTAGGAGGGTAAT
Source organism: Solanum stenotomum (assembly GCF_019186545.1). Lineage (NCBI taxonomy): Eukaryota > Viridiplantae > Streptophyta > Magnoliopsida > Solanales > Solanaceae > Solanum > Solanum stenotomum. Next base: position 39,083,558 of record NC_064289.1, on the reverse strand, counting down.
TTCGTTATTTGACCTCTTTCCAAAAATATGATGATTCCAATAAGTCCGTAACGTTGATTCTAGTAGGGTGGTAGGTATATTTCATTTTTATCAAATTCCAAATGATTTCAAGGGGTCCAACCGGGGACTTGGACTTAGGTTTCTTTTTTTAGTTTTTTGGTGTTTGATGCAAGGGGATTACATTCGCTGGTGAGCAATGCCTTGTGATTATTGCACTATTCCCGCATTTGCAAACTTGAGAAGTTTAGTGGGCCATGTTCCCAGTGTACTGCCTGCATTTGCAGACCCCAGTTTCTAGACCTGGCTATTTATATTTGGAATTTCATCCCATTTTTCATATTCCACCATTTTTCACTCGTTTGGGAGTTTAGAAGAAGAGATTTTTGAGGGGTTTCTTGAGGAGATTTGCTTAGGTAAGCGCCATTAACAATTCTTTGTCAATTCCTTCAAGTTTTATCTTCTGAAAACTCTTTTAAATCTTGATTTCAATGTGGGTTTTGGGATTTTTCTCTTGAAGTGAAAAATTAGTAAATTCGTGATTTGCTGCTTGATTCCTGCTTATTTTTAATGGGGTTTTCAACCATGAACTCTTCTTTACTTGTAGAACTTGATTTTCAACTAGAAATATGATTTTACCCTCTTGATTTCTGAAGTTATTATTAGACTATTTTACCTCTGGTTTCTAATCCTATCAATATGGGTATCATTGAGCTCCTTTTGATGAACTCTTTCCATTCATGATATTTGGAGACCATTTTGGTGATCGTGTGATTAAGAAAGCAGTTTGTTAGTGTTGTTTGAGTGAAGTTTCGGTATTCGAGCTAGGTTCGGCTATTCCTCTTTTAGACTGTGATGTGAGGCTAAAATACATATTTTAAATCATTATTTGCCTCACATTTAGTATTTATATATGTCCTTTTTCACCCTAAATTTTATGGATTGTGCTTAATAGTATATTTTATTTGTAGGATTAAATTGGTGTGAAAATGAAAAAAATTGGAGCTAAAACGAATTAAAAATGAAAGGTTGAAGAAGGAAATCAGGAAGACAACTTAATAGATTAAATTGAGTATAATATATAATATTTAATATGTATGTGCGGCTGTGGCAATTCAGAATTAAGAAGATTGAATTTGAAGAAGAAAAGGAACATGCCACGTGGCAACATCTCAAGGACTCCAATTATATGAGGCGGTCGATGCACAATTCAAAAAGGAATTCTAATTCCTTTTGGTTTTGGGATCCTAATTTGTTTTGGACTCAATTATTTTATTCAGGATTTCCTATATCTATGAATGGTCCATAAGATGAATTATTAAGAGAAGAGGATACAATGTAGAAATTAACTTTTGATTTAGGGTTTCATCTTTTCTTCTCTTTTATTTATTTTACATTGATTGGTTGTAATTGCTCTATGTCTATGTGGAATTAGACTTCTTGTTCTTGGATTATATCTACTTACAAAATGATTTTTTGGTGATTTTGATTCGGCATAATTGTTTATCACATTGGTTGTTCTTATATTCTTTTGAACTCGGAAGAGGAATAGAGGGATAGAACGTGGAATATGAGGAGCATGATCTTTTCTTGCATGTCACTTGAATTAATTTGTGTCTAGGTTAGGGAAATACCTAGGTGTCTTGCTAGGTTCAAATATGAGAAGAAAACTTAATGCTCCATAGTTGGTTCAGTCTATCGCCGCTCAACGATGTAGTTAGGCTGTCAATTGTGGTAGACGGTTATAGGTCGGGAGATCATGACTATATTATCAACCCCGTGAATCAATAACTAGATAATCAAATAAGTTGATGAAATTAATGTTAAATATGATTGTTAGTTAAATTATAATCCTAGATCGACTCATTCATTGATTGTGTGAAAAATCTATCTTTTCTTAGTTAATTGCTTTTTAGATATTTTATTTTTATTTTTTGGTTTAGTTAATATATATTAATCTTTTGAAATCCTCCCTTAAATAAATAATTAAAATTAGTATAATTTAGTAAATAATTAATTGACAAGTCTTTTGGATTCGATAATCTGGTTCTTTTAAGAGCCACTAAATTACTTGCGCTACCGCGTACACTTGCGTGTGCAATTGGAAGCAACAAACTGAGATGAGTAAGAGATCTTTCTTAGGGATTCAACTGTGAAATGAGTTGTAGTATGTGTTTTAAAGGTTGTTAAGTTTTGTTATTCTTCTTTAGTCTGCGTGATGTCTATTTGTGATGTTTAGCTTTTGTGGAGGCTCGTGTGAAATCAATAATTGTTGCTGAAAACTTGTCATATGTGAGTAATTACAGCGAGGGGCTGTGTGAGTTATCCTTACATTTGAAATTGATATGCCCGAGTTAGGGGCTTGAGGTGAGTTTTGAAACATCTTAAAATGGAAGGAATATTTTTCTAATTGGTAAATACTGATTTTATATGGATTCCTCCACTATCCTTATCATTTGAGACATGTTTCATGACTTACTGAAATTGGGTACTCTATGCTATTTTATGACCTTGATGAACTGATTATGTCTTTATGTTCTATGTGTTGTGATGCATTCATTCTCATACAACATATCATTGTTCATGGAAATATGAGAAGGTGGAGAAATACTATCTTTTTGTGACAGAAAATGTGACACCTTAGTCATATCGTTGACCATGATCTAGGTAGAAAGTTGATGAGATTGCTATATGGATTGCGAGTCCACCATGTGTCCTTGTATGAAAGATAAATGCTTGGCATGGTGTATACAACAGGTTGTTCGATGAGCTTAGTTCCACCATATCATTCCATCATTTCATCATTTAATTGCATTACATTGGACATCTTTGTTGTGTTGTGTAACTTTCTTATTTTTTGATTTGAGTATTATCTTTACCCTTGTGTGTTTACTTTATTCACGTCATTATTATATAAATTGGAAGCACCGATGCCAGAGTGAGACTTTTCCCAATGTAGGTGGAAGCGTTTCATAGTTTATTTCTTAAGTCTGATTAGTTAATGATGCAAAGTTGGTCTAAACTAGTGAGTACATGTGGATTGTACTCACTCCCTAATTCTATTATCCTTTTGATACAAATCTTAGTCAGGGTGGTCTTCGTAGCGGTTGATTTGATATAGCAGTTTTCTTCTCTTTTTGTGGTGAGATACTGCTTTTTGAATCGCCATTAGTCTCCATCTATCATTTAAATACTTTAATTTCCTTTTGAAGGCTGGAGATGTATTTCAGTATCTAAAAATGTATTAGATTCTCTTTATACTTATGCTAGAAGGTTTTGGGAACTTCTTTGTTATTTTCTTATTGGTTGTGGCATTGGAAGTCTCATATATGTTATTTCATTGGAATAGATACCATTTTGGGATTTTCAGGGTGTGTGTCATCATGACCTTGGCTTTTGGATTGTGACAAATTGGTATGAGAGTTTGATTATGAGTATGAAAGTGTGGAGCATCATAGAGAAGAAGTGAGGAATTGGTCGGTTAGATTTTGAATGTTGGATTTTAAATTTTGGATATCTGTTCAGCCTCGTTTGTCATTTCTTCGATATTTATTGCTTCATATATTTCTACTAATGTTGGTATGTCTGCTTTATAGAAGAAGAGTTTTGAGAGATTTGTCAAAATATTTCCTCTGGACTTTGATAATATAATTGGTGAGGGGGCTTTTGACTTTTGACCAAGTATCATGATAGATTGTTCAAAGTGAGTATTTTAGAGTCACATGAAGAGTCTTACAGCTCATATAAGTTTGTAGGAGTTTCCATAGAGTGGTGGATATCAATTTTTGCTCGTAGGCCCATTTGTTCTCTTGGTGTGGGTTGGGAGCAGTTTACTGATGTGTTCTTTGAGAGGTTTGTGGCTATAGCCTTCGAGATCAATGTAGGTACAAGTTCGATAGATTGGATCAGGGCTCTTTACCAGCTTCTTAGTATGAGGCTCCTTTCCATGGTTTTCCTATTATGCCATGTTCCCACAGAGTTTGAATGGATCCGTAGGTTGGTAAAAGGGTTGAGAACTTATCTTCAAGATGACACAACCTCTCTTGTGCTATCATGTGGTACATTCTAGAGCATCATTCATCATGTCAGATTGATTGAGAATATTCAGCATGCTAGACACATCAAGCGAGTTCTTTCGAACTTCAACATGCAAAACACAAATTAGCAGCTCAATACCTTAATCAATCTACTTTTTCAAGCTAGATTTGTAGGATTGAATTCAGATCCACTTTCTCAAGCTAAATCCGTAACAACACAATCACTATAATCATCAACTAATAGTTTTAACTCTAATAGTTATTTCTCAGGCAAGCTTAGAGTACTAAACTAGAATTGCATTTGCAACTACAATTCCTCAACTGAAACACAAACTATTAATTGAACCCACTTCACATCAACATTAAAATAAGTAAATATTAACACCCATAAGCTAATTGAAACATTCAATTACATAAGCACACCTCCAAGAATGGGGGATTTATCCAAACATAATAAAGAATAAGAAATCGTTACCAACTATGTTTTCTATCATGTTGGGCAACAATCCACAAGTCTCCAAATGCTCAAATTGAAGCTAAAAATCAAACAAACCTTAAATCTCTACTCAAAAGTGTAAGAACAATGTTTAGAATGTTGAAGATAAAAAAAACCAGAACTCGACAATGTGGGAACTCCTTTTTTTCTTTTAAAAATCACATTTACACATTCCCAAAATTTCACTAGTGGAGTTACTCGGTGAAGTAAGTCGGGCTTTGCCGACCTAGTCGGCGATGTGTCGAGTGCCCCCTTTCATTGCCTTCTTGGCTTGGCCTTTCACCATTTTTTTTCTGTCCCTTTAGGTGAACTACATTAAAATCACTGAACATAATCGGCGAATCGCCGAAGTGCTTATCCTATAGCCAAGTTGGCTTTGTCCATGGGATAGCATGCTGGAACTTTAGGGGAGTTGAAGGTCCACTCGGTGAGTCGCCAAGTGGATTTGGCGAGTACCAACTTTGCTTTCCTTCAACTTTTTCAGCTTTTTTGCTCCTTTTTACCTCGTAATGCCCTTGCCTTGCTCTTTTGCCTTCATTGACGCAAATCAACATTTTAACATCAGTTATGAGTGTAAAATAGGCATTGAGGACATTAAATCTTTGAATACTAAGCCCTAAATGAGTCTAAATCTCCGACTCATCAACACCCCCAGCTTAAACTTTTGCTTGTCCTCATGTAAATACAAGATCGATCAGTTCAACAGTGATATTCACAAACAGTGCTACTTGAGACTTAACATGAATGCACATGATGAGGTTTAATCCACCCACGCAATATTCAATTGTGCACTACAAGCTTCAAGCTGTGACTAGTCATCATCAAATAGAAGTCAATCTCACAATGCTTGCTTCAAATGCAAATTCAAGCTAAACAAAAGTATTCAAATGCTATCACATCAAAAATGATTCCATGCCCACACAAAGCTCATCAAAATTTAAGAATTAAGAAATCAAAATCAAATCTCAGACTCAAAAAGATAAACACATGTATGATTATGCCCATAGGCTTTGCCATAGTTTTTAATTAGCATAACATTCAACTCAATCAAGATCACTAAGGTCTTTTAAGGATTGTAACAAAGCTGCGGGTAAAGACATGATCATTTTGGCTTAGTGACTTCTACCTTTATGAAGTATGGCTTGCATTTTACTTCTTCTTTTTTTGTTTTCACGATTTTTGATTTTCACAATCCACCCTAAGTTCTTTCAAGCATAGAGTTCTTATATGACTCATTGGACACCCTTTTTCTTTTATCCATTCACAAATCGCATTGCAACATTCTTTTTCTATCTTTTTCTTCTTTTGTTTTTCTCTTCTCCTTTCTTATATGGAGGGGTTCCATCTTTTTCAACAACATCCTTCAAGAGTGAATTTTCACAAACTTCTTGACCCTCCTCATTTTTCACCACACCCCCAACTTAAGCTTTTGGTCTAAGTTGGCTATTCAAATGGACTAATGCTTCATGAAGGTTTTAGGTGGGGATGAAAGAAGCCAAATGTGTTCATGTTTCATCCAAATAAAAGGTTAGGCTTAAATGGTTCCAAGATAGGTTCACACTCTCACAAGGTGGTCACAATGAGATATAATAGCAATTTGGTTCACTCTCCAAAATTTGTTCCTAAGATCATTTCTTTCATTTGCCTATATTAGTCAATTGGACCAACGGGGCAAGTTCTAGGTATCACCAAGCACATATTTCAATGAAATCTCACCACACAAGGCATTCAACACAATCATCAATCATGACTCTACTCCACAAGTTAAGTTCATGTGCAATGATTATCGCAAGACTCATTTCAACAATCGACTAGTCACAATGAGATGCTAAGAGTTCACATATGACTTGTGCAACTCAGAATTGCCTCATTGGACTTGCACAGACATATTGTCCGATCAAGAGCACTATTTGAGTCATCGGTATTGATCGCGACCAATACTCAAATATGCAAGAGAACAACCACACATTCACTTAACACAAAAATCAGGAGGCGAATTTTAATTTGGATAAAAAACCAACATTCACATTAAGAACCAATAGTCAAAATAATAAACATCCAAAACACGATGAATACAATCCAAAGGGATAGGTATGAAAATATCTCACCCCGCAAAACAAAACAAAACATTGTCCTTAATGTAAAATAAAGTAACTGTCCAAAAGTAAAACAAAAAGAGAGTCAAGATCCCCCTGTTAGACTAAGACTGAGGTGAACGCTGCACATCTGGGGCTCTCTCAATTTGGGCATCAGTGCCCTGCTCATCTCCACCAGCAACCTCTACTTCACTGGAGCCAATCAACGAGATGTCCCAAAGTGCAACATCCATAGCCGTCTGCACCATCGCACCTTCCAAATCCTCAAGATCATAATAAACAACTGCATCACGGGTTCCAAGGTCCTCCTTATCAATTTCAGGAGCATCTGACACATCACCATCATTAGCTAAAGCAACATCTCCAGTTGCAGTGGCTGGAGGGATCTAAGAAATAGCTGGCATCTATGTACTTGGAACCTCTAGAGGGTCTATAGTGTTGGACAACATAGAAAAATCAATGGATTTGAGCTCATCCATATCACATATTAATCCTGCAACATAGGCTCTCAAGGCAGTAAAATCAGCGGAGTGGCGACCTCCCTGCTCACATGCTTCAATTCGCACGGCGAGGGAGTTAGAGGCTACACCATGTGCAGTAATCAACTCCCATTGCGCTCGCAACTCAGCTCAGATAGGGGCTAGGGCAGCAACAATGGCCTACTTAATCATTTCGGGTGCAATTGCCTTAACTCGGAAAGCACACACATTAGCAGATTGGGCTAGATGGCCCATCTTATAAAGCATCGCCTGTGTCAATGGAGGCGGGATGGAAGGGAGCGGTAGTAGAAGATGCAGAAGGAGCAGATGTACTAGGAGTACCTGAAGGCTCACCGACTTGAGTGGGAGGGGTTGTGTCTGCCTCCAACATATCTACATCAACAACCGGGGATGTGTCCACCGACGCTACTCTCATCCGCTCAGCCTCATCCCTGGTGTACTCGACCTCACTCCTATAAATGTGAGTAGAAGAAGTCAGAGTCACTTTTACGTTCGTCTTTGCCACAAAGGGCACTCTGGCTCGCCGACACAACTCCATGAGCAACACCGGGAATGGAAGCGATGTCTGGCTATTCTTGGCCCTCATGACCATCTCCTGTTTAATGATCCTGGTCAATAATGGAACCCAACAAAGCTGCCTTTGGATGCTGAAGTATGGACTCATTCTGGAATGACATCAATGTGATCCTAATGAGTCCAAACCAGTACCGCACAACTACATTCTTGTCCTTTTTCTCAATCTGGACCCCTGGCTCGATCCATAGTGGTGTAATATTAGAAATCAAAGTGGCCAACCACCCCTTAAGGTATTCCAAGGTCTTCTTCTAAATTTTATCCACCATGAAATGTATCACATTGAAGGTGCACCCCAACACCTCATTGATGTCCGAACTACTACACTGAACCCTCTTTACTTGGACTACTACATGGTCAACAGGTGCAAAGGAGCTGGCTTTCTTCTTGTCCTTCGAAACCAACTTTCCATATTATGTATAGATTTCTTGGACCCAAGAAGGTATGTATGAGCCTTGGGGCTGTGTAAACCTCTCGAATTTGTGGAATCGAATTGTGTCCCACACATCTAGATACATGCCCACCATCCCTTAAGTGGACAACCTCTTCTCTTTCAAAATGGTTCTCAACCCAGGCGCCTTTAACCGCTTTATCAAACGCGACAGAGGTACCTGTACCGGGGGCACTGGTGGTACCTATTCAGATGTCTATGATGGAGGATGAGTAGGTGTCGAAGTGACTAGGAGTGTAGCTGGATCATCCAACGCTTTGGAGCGCAACTAAGCCCGTCTCTGTTGTAGAGTTTGGTAATTTTCTGGCTCTGACTCATATGCCGGTGATCTAGACCTTAAATTTTTCTCACAATTAGACTCCTAAGTGGTTAGGTGGGTGGAGTCTATACCCATGCTGTCAGAGCTGGAACTATTCGAGATCGGCTCCGCAGGTTTCTTTCCTTTGGTTGTGTCTTTTCCCCCTTCTATAGGAAGCATAAGTCACGTTGATCGTTGAGGGGTAGCCTCCTCAGCAATTAATATTCCTCTTGCCCTCTTTCTAGGTGGTTCATTCTTCCCAGGCACTTTGGGTCTAACCATGTCTGCAAGACAACACAGATCGAACAAATGAATCAGAAACAAATAGGTGAAATATCAATTTTAAATGTTGTAGAAAAACTCGCCAACCAGCTTAACGAGTCGCCGAACTCATTGGACAAGCCTTAGAGAGCTCGCCAAAAGTAACACAACGGAAATGCATAGAATTAATCACAAGTCGGTGAGGTCCAAGGTCAATCGATGAGTCGCCAAACTCATTTGGCGAGCCAAGGGTAGCTTGTCGAATATCACATAATGATTTTAAAAAAAAAATGGGCTGAAAAAGGGCGATTATAAAGGCATTCGTTGAGTCACCGGGTAAAATCGGTAAGCACATGCATATCGATGAATGTTATTGAGGCTAACATCTAAATCTCAGGGTAAAATAGATGATCACAAAAACATTTGGCAAACCACCGAGTCAGTCGACGAGTTCGAATAAGCTCATCGAACTGCCTCTCGTGCCAGATTTCTACCCCGACTTCCAATTTTCAATGCATAGCCTACGAAACAAAATTAAAGCCCTATTCTACCAACCCATGGGTACTCAGACTTCCCCCATTTATTGAAAATTGACCAATCAATGTCTTTTGCCCTTAAGAATGACATCACCCGCTCTATCATTGGGAAAATTTAGTTGATCGATACAATTCGGGTTACTTAGACTTCACCCATACAGACCCAACATGCTACAACCACTTACCCACAATTTCAAGTAATTTAAACAAGAAATTCAAAATATAAGGGGCTAAACATGAAATTTAATACGATAAAACAATAACCCACAGTTCAAAAAAAACCAAATATATAAGATCATACAATAGATCTAACAATTTACAGGCATGCATATCTAATGGAGAGAAATCAAAGCAAGTTCGGGACACCAACCTCAGGAACAGTTAGACACAAAACTCAAGCAAACAAATATGAAAGAAAATGTGAATTCCAACCAAGCAATGACACCCACGTGAAAATATGAAGTAAAATATGATATAAATTGATAGTGTAAGAGTGCAAGAGTCGAAAAATGCAAAATGAAAAGGGAGTTTTGAATTTAAAATGGTTAGAAGCCCTCTTTATCCTTCAGTTCGCGCCCCAATCGATGGTGGTCACTTCTTTCGCCGACCCATTCAGCGATGTACCGAATGGTACTTTTGCCCGCCGAAGTTACTAGAACTCCAACCCTTTGGTTGGTCAAAAAGGCGATCCATATCGCGCTCACTGACCTTTCCGGCGATTCACTGAATGGTACTTGAGATCGCCCAATTGCTTATTTCTCCCAAATTTTGAATTTTCAACCTGCAGATCTAACAACTGTTATTCAAATAACGAAGACCAAAAAGTGCCTTATTGAACGTCTTGGAACGACGAAGATACATTTTCGAGGTTCATTCTTTAGGATAACCATGGTATCACTCGGTAAACCTCATTTTGTTCTTGGATTAAAATGAGTCGAGATTTGACCCTTCTGTATTTCCAACTTCTTAATAGATACCGAGTGTGAAATAACTGCTAGGTTTAAAGAAGATACGTCATCTTTCATTTCTTTTAGCACCTTTTTCGATCCTTCCACTTGGTTGAGAATGCGAGCAAGCATATCATCGGTGCAAAATTTTTTAGGATCAGATCTTGGATCTTTTGGCTTTTGACGCTCATTGGGAGGCACATATCATTCTTTTTTACCATCCCGCTCCCTCAAAAGTATACCATGGTCATGCCATTCCATATATAGGTCTCTCCAATCATCATCATGATCCCTGTTCTAACCTTGATTTCCGCCTGATCTTGGATAGTTCAGATGGAAACCACCTGCCTGATTTGGTAACAAATGTACTTCTTCATTGTAGATGCCCTTAAAATGTGCTTCACCAGGATTCACTACACAACTCCGACCATATTCATAGCCTTAGAAATTGTCACGACCAAAGGGTACCCCCTAGATGTAACATGGCGTACTTGACCCAGAAAGGGTCTCATACCAACCCTTAGCATATCATAACACAAAGTATTAGAACAATAAGAGTACAAACACATTTAAGTAAAAAAATCTTTATAAAGGAAAACGGAAGTCTAGACTTGTCTCAATTAGCCATATAACCCCAAACAACATAATTCAAAAATAGAAAGTACTAAAAATGAAACTCAAAGTGAAACTCCCATTCTTGAACCATGAGGACTCACAACAAGAGAGGAGAATAGTCAAATCCAAGATTGAACCAAATGATCACCATCTTAAGAACTGGACCCTACACTTGGAAAAAATGTAGGAAAATATTAGTTAGTACAAAAATGTACTAAGTATGATAGTCATGCATAAAATCCTTGAAAACATGCTAAAAGAACATTTTAGTTGAATGCATGCCATTTACTAGTTTAAAACATCATTTTGAAGATAATGCAAGAGCATAAGTCAAAGGCATATTCATTACATAAATACTCACATCATAAGAAAACCATACCAATTGTATCCTCAAAGCATACTTTCGCATTACATGAATAAGATCCCATAATCCTACCCAAGCTAAGTAGAGCTTATTGTGTAACCATCATTCATAATTCATGTTCTTGTTCATATTCATGTCATGGTGGGAATAAGCCTTAACCAACATAGACCATGTGAGCTTGACATGAAATCTGGTTTGCCCACATCGAAAAAGGTTGTCCTACTTGCCTAAGGTAAGACCATGACTTGATAGCTTTTAGGTGGATCCACTAGCTAAAGACCTATAGGGGGACATAGTTTATGGGGCAAGGAAATTGCTACTAGAAGCTTGCCCTTCCTAAAGGAGGAGGTTCCATCTCATGAGATTGCTTCTAGAAATCCACCCTTTCTGACGAAGGAGCTTCCATCTCATATTCAATATCCACTCGATGCTACACATAATTCCCATGGAGTACATATTAAGTCTTGACTTAAGTTCATATTCATGGAAGAATGTCTTGACACTCAATCCAATATAATTCATAAGATAACTCATAACTTCAATAGGTGAAAATAGCCTATCAACCTTGGAATCATCATGTTTGTGAGGAAACCTCCCACACCATCACATATTCATACATAATGGGTACATGAGGACAATCATCCACCAACACAAAAATTAGATCATAGTCATATTCACTTTACTCTCAAAGTGTTCTAAAAACATATACATAACCCTCATAATCATGCATAATTCTCATACGTTACCCTTCAAGGACCATAGATCCCATTCAATCAACTCATCTAGAATTACTACATTAGACATGAATAATAGCATGATTCAATTAACCAATTCACTACATTCACAATTCTATAACATTCTACTTGTATCAATCAATATAGACACTTTTAGATCCAATTTGGGAAAATAGGAGAATTCATGGATTCTTGTAAGATTGAACATAAAACCATATAAAATCACCAATTTATCTATAATTAAACATAATTCAATCATTAAAAATGAATTTGAAGGGAATCCATGAGATAGAAGTCAAACCCTAATTCTTGGGATTTCTAACTTTGAAATTGTGGGTTTTGGAGGGACTCCATGGATTAAAACTATTTGTGGATGAAGGACTACTATACATTAGTTATGATTCTCCAAAGAAATTGAGTGAAAAAGCCTTGTTTGTTCAAACCCTAGCTTCAACTTTCCTCTTCTTCTTCCTTGAGTTTTAGAGAGAGAAAAGACTCAACACTAGCATCCCATAATGCATGGAACATCAAAATAATGCATAATTCAAAGGAGGAAACATCAACTCCCACTCAAACATAATGGATGCATCATAAGGAAGTAGGAACTACATCTAACAACCCATTATGCATGAAACTCAACATTTCTCATATTCATAGGAGGAACTACCTTCTCCAACTAAAATCATGCTCAACACCATATCATGGAGCCAATATTCAATTTCTCTTAAAAGCATACTAAAGCACGTTCATCAATTCAACTCATGAAGTTAAATAGGCAACTCATACTAAATGCACAACAACATGAGGAACATAAATCATGAAAACTCATTTTGTAACTAAACATGAATTTCATCAAGAACATGCATAACATAAGGAAATCATGAAAAACACATAATTCACACATGACCTCCAAAATAATGAAACTGTAGAGGAACTACTTACCTCAAGCTTGAATAGTAGTAGGAGGAAAGAGATGAGGGTATCGGGACTTCATATCGGCCTTTGCCTCCTAAGTAGCACCCTCAACTAAATAATTTCTCCATAAAATCTTAACGGAAGCTATTTTCTTGTTTCTCAATCTCTTGACTTGCCAGACAAGGATTTCTATCGAAACCTCTTCATATGAAAGAATTTTGTCAACTCCCAACCCTTCTAGGGGAATAATGGACAACAGATCTCTAATACACCTTTTAAGAATAGAAACATGAAATATCGAATGAACTGGGGCCAACTCATTTGGCAAATCTAACTCATAGGAACCCTTCCCAATACGCTTCAAAATTTGATATGGGCCTACATACCGGGGACTAAGTTTCCCTTTCTTTCCAAACCTCATCACACTCTTCATGGGATATTTTCAAATATACCCAATAATTAACATCAAATTCTAGATCCCTTCTTCTAACATCGGCATAAGACTTTTGTCTACTTTGAACCGTTCTCAACCTCTCTCTAATGATTTAAACTTTCTCAATAGCTTCATAAACCAATTTGGGACAAATAAGAGAAATATCACCTACCTCAAACCAACCAACCAGAGACCTACATCTCCTACCATACAAGGCTTCAAAATGAGCCATACCGATACTTGAGTGGTGACTATTATTGTAGGCAAACTCTATTAATGGCAAGTGGTCATCCCAATAACCCTTGAAATCTATAATACATGCACTCAACATGTCCTCTAAAGTATGAATGGTGCGATTTGCTTGACCATCCATTTGAGGGTGGAAAATCGTGCTAAGCTTAACCTTAGTACCAAGCTCTTTTTGGAATGACTTCCAAAAGTGTAAAGTAAATTGAGTACCCCGATCCGAAATAATGGATAAAGGAACCCATGTAACTTCACTATCTCTCTTATGTACAATTTAGCATAGTCTTCCACCGAATAAGAAGCTTTGATGGGAATAAAGTGGGATGATTTTGTCATACTATCAATAATGACCCAAATAGAATCTTTTGGCCTTCGAGTGTTTGGCAAACCCACAATAAAATCCATGTTCACATCTTCCCACTCCCAAGTAGGAATAGGAATATTTTGTGACAAGCCTACTGATCTTTGGTGCCCAACCTTAACTTGTTGACAATTAGGACATTTGGCTACAAATCTCGTAATATCTCTCTTCATACCATTCCACCAATAGACTTCCTGTAGATCACGATACATCTTGGTGGCTCCCGTATGAATAGTATACCTAGAATTATGAGCCTCTTCTAAAACTTTCTCCCTCAACCCATCAACTTTCGAAACATATAATCGACCTTGGTACCTAAGTACCTTATCTCCCTCTTGGGAGAAAGCCTCCACGGACTTCTTGAGTACCGACTCTTTCAAATCAACCAATATAGGATCAAGGCTTTGCTTAGCCTTCACAACCATCACAAAGGATGATTTGGACCCATTATGAACCATGACACCACCCTTGGTGGAATCCACTAGTTGAACACCTAGCCAAGCCAACATATGAACATCACAGACTAACTCTTTCTTTTCATCTTCTATATGAGCCACTCTATCCATGGACAATCTACTAAGTGCATCCGCTACAACCTTAGCTTTGCTGGGGTGGTAAAGGACACTTATGTCATAATCCTTCAAAAGTTCTAACAACCTTCTTTGTCAGAGATTCAAGTATTTTTGACTAAACACATATTGAAGACTATTGTTATCGGTGAAAACATCCACATGGACCCCATACAAGTAATGTCTCCATATTTTCAAGGCAAATACTACCGCCACTAATTCAAGATCATGGGTCGGATAATTCATCTCATGTACTTTGAGTTGCCTTGAAGCATAGGCAATCACTTTACCGTTTTGCATGAGGACACATCCTAAACCAATTCTAGAGGCATCACAATATACAACAAAACCATCCGTACCCTCTAGTAAGGTCAACACCAGAGCAGAAGTGAGTTTATCCTTCAATTCTTGGAAATTTTTCTCACAAGCGTCCGACCACTCAAATTAAGATTTCTTTTGAGTCAAAGCCGTCAACAGAGAACCAATGGAGGAAAAACCCTCAACAAACCTCTTATAGTATCTGGCCAAACCCAAAATGCTTTTAATGTCGAAAGGGGTTAGAGGTTAAGGCCAAGTCTTGACCACATCCATCTTCTTAGGATCTATCTCAATACCCTTGCTTGACACAATATGACCAAGGAAAGCTACAGACCTTAGCCAAAATTCACACTTGCTAAACTTTGCAAAAAGTTGGTTGTCCTTGAGAACTTGCAACACAATTCTCAAATTGTCCATATGTTCATTTTCACTCCTTGAATAGATCAAAATATCATCGATAAACACAATCATAAACATATCAAGGTATTGTCTAAACACCCGATTCATCAAATTCATAAATGCCGCTGGGGCATTTGTCAACCCAAATGACATAACCACAAATTAATAGTGACCATACCGGGTCCTAAAGGTTGTCTTTGGAATATCAACCCATCTCACCCTTAATTGGTGATAACCCAAACGAAGATCAATTTTGGAGAAATAGCTAGCCCCTTGAAGTTGATCAAACAAGTCATCAATTCGTGAAAGGGGATATTTATTCTTAATGGTCACTTTGTTCAATTGACGATAATCAATACACATTCTAAGATACCCATCCTTATTTCTAACAAACAACACCGGAGAACCCCATGGAGAGATACTCAGTTGGGTAAAGCCCTTATCTAGAAAATCCTTCAATTGTTCTTTCAACTCGGCCGGAGCCATTCTATAAAGAGGAATGGATATAGGTTGCGTATCCGGTAAGAGATCAATGCCAAAATCTATTTCCCGCTCAGGAGGAATACCGGACAAATCATCGGGAAAAACTTTTAGAAACTCATTCACTAGCGGAACTGACTCTAGAGAAGAGGTTTCAGACAAAACACCCATCACCTTAAATAGATGGTAAATACACCCTTTGGAGATCATTTTCCTATCTTTAAGCAAGAAACAAATTTAACTCTAGGGATAGAATTTCCCCCCTTCCACTCTAAGATAGGTTCATTTGGAAATTGGAATTTAACCACCTATGTCCTACAATCTATAGAGGCATAACATGCATGCAACCAATCCATACCAAAAATTACATCGAAGTCTAACATTTCTAACTATACCAAATCCACCAAGGTAACTTTATGGGACAAGGAAATAGGACAACTTCTATAAAATTTCCTAGCCACCACCGAGTCATTAATCGGGGTAGAGAGCGAAAAAGGTTCTACTAACACTTCGGGGAGTATTTCAAACTTCATGGCCACAAAAGGTGTCACAAAGGACAAAGTAGAACTAGGGTCTAACAAGGAATATACATCAATAGAAAAGACTTTTAACATACCAGTCACCACATCCGGGGAGTTCTCTTGGTTTTCTCGGGATCGAAGAGCATAAAAGCAGTTTTGCCTTTGGGCATTGCAGTTTGGACCGCTTGGAGGAGCTTTTTTGTCCTCTTTTCTCTTACCTGAAAGTGTTGGACAATTCCTCAATTGATGACCACTCTTTCCACACCCATAACACACATCCGAGACCGCTAGACATTTGCCATCATGTTTCTTACAACATTTAACACAAGTAGGCCTAGTCATAGATATCCCACTACCATTGCCTCCTTAAGGTTTAGGATTAGGCACCCTATCCTTATTGACCATTGGGGAAGCACTGGAGGAACCTTGGTTGGAAAACCTTTGTTTAAACCTTTGTCTCCCTTGTCCATCAAACCTAGCATTGGAGAAGCTACCATCACCAATTCTAGCTCTTTTCACCTACATATTCATTTTCTTGAGTTTTAACTCCTCAATTTGTTGGGCATGCACCATGAGACGTGAAATATCCATTCTTGGGATAAGCATTGGCGAACGACATTCATTGACTACCAAGTCAGACACTCCCATCACAAAATTAGTCATCTTAGCCCTCGAATCCGCCACTATGGTTGAAGCATACTTGGATAGTTGGGTGAACTTTAGAGAATACTCTTTCACACTCATACCTCCTTGACGAAGGTTAATGAACTCTTGAATATTTAGTTCCCTCAACTCTAGGGGAAAGAATCTATCAAGAAACTTTGATTTAAATTATTCACATCCTATCGGGCCCGCTCCTACGGGTCTCTCACCCTTCCTCTGATCATACCAAACTTGAGCCACTTCTTTTAGTTGGTAGGTGTCTAGCTCCGCCTTCTCCTCCGAAGGCACCCCCATGATATTAAACACTTTGCAAATCCCGTCGATAAGCCTTTAGGGATCCTCTTCCACTTTGGAGCCATGAAATTCGGGAGGGTTCATTCTAGCAAAATCCCTAACCCTTGATTTGGCTGAATTCACATTATGGTGCACATGAGTCCCAACATCTCTATTGTCCTGAGCTGTCATGGCTTGGGCTTAAGTTGTCACAACTTGAGCTTGAACCGTCATGGCTTGGGTCAACATTTAGATAGTAGACCTCAACTCCATCTGGGTCGCATTCTTAACCACGGGATCAACTGGAGCTTGATTACCTTGAGGAAGAGCTCTTTGATTCACATTCTCATCTTCCACCCTTCTAGAATTAGCTCTTCGTGTATTTATATCCTAAAGATATAAGAGAAGGATTAGGAGAGAGACTTTTTATAGAGTTAAACTCTAACGCGCGACTTAAGAGTAATGAAAGAAGTAAAATTTCTTAACATCTTCTAGCCTCTCATTCATAAATGTGGCGCGCTTCACACTTATGAACAAGACTCTACTAGACGTGTCTTATGAGATATAATCCTAGAATCATTCTAAACCTTGTGCTCTAATACCAAGTTTGTCACGACCCAAGGGTACCCTATAGACATAACATGACGTACTTTACCCCGAAGGGGTCTCATACCAGCCCTTGACATATCATAACATAAGTATTAGAACAATAAGAGTACAAACACATTGAAGTCAAAAAATCTTTATAAAGAAAAGCGGAAGTCTAGACTTGTCTCAATTAGCCATCTAATACAATTCATTAGTAAAAAAAATAGGGTCACAGCCCTGAACAACATAATCTGAAAATAGAAAGTACTAAACATGAAACTCAAAGTGAAACTCCCATCCTCGAACCATGAGGACTCACCACAAGCGAGGAGAATAGTCAAATCCAAGCTTGAACCAAATGATCACCGCCTTAAAAATCGGAGCCTACACTTGGGAAAAATGTAGAAAAATTTGGGGTAGTACAAAAATGTACTAAGTATGATAGTCATGCATAAAATCCTTGAAAACATGCTAAATGGACATTTTAGTTGAATGCATTCCATTTACTAGTTTGAAACATCATTTTGAAGATAATGCAAGGCATAAGTCTTAAGCATATTCATTACATAAATACTCACACTATAAGAGAACCATACCATTTGTACCCTTAAAGCATACTTGTGCAATGCATGAATAAGATCCTATAATCCTACCCAAGCTAAGTAGAGCTTATTGAGTAACCATCATTCATAAGTCATGTTCTTGTTCATATTCTTGTCATGGTGGGAATAAGCCTTAACCGACATAGACCATGTGAGCGTAACATGGAATCTGGTGTTGCCCACACCGAAAAGGGTTGTCCTACTTGCCTAAGGTATGACCATGACTTGTTAACTTTTAGGTGGATCCACTAGCTAAAGACCTATGGGGAACAAAGTTTATGGGACAGAGAGATTTCTACTAGAAACCCGCCCTTTTTGATGGAGGAGCTTCTATCTCATGAGATTGCCTCTAGAAACCCACCCTTTATGACGTAGGAGCTTCCATCTCATATTCAATATCCACTCGGTGCTAAGCATAATTCCCATGAAGTACATAGTAAGTCTTGACTTAAGTTCATATTCATGGAAGAATGTCTTGACACTCAATCCAACATAATTCATAAGATAACTCATAGATTCAATAAGTGAGAATAGCCTTTCAACCTTGGAATAATCATGTTTGTGAAGAAACCTCCCACACCATATCATATTCATGCATAATGGGTACATGAGTACAATCATCCAACAACACAACAATTAGATCATAGACATATTCACTTTACTTTCAAAGTGTTCTAAAAGCACATACATAACCCTCATAATCATGCATAATTCTCATACTTTGCCCTTCAAGGACCATATATCACATTCAATCAACACATCTTGAATTATTACATTAGACATGGATAATAACATGATTCAATTAACCAATTCACTACATTCACAATTCTATAACATTCTACTTGTATCAATCAATACCCACACTTTTAGATACAATTTGGGAATATAGGGGAGTTCATGGATTCTTGTAAGATTGAACATAAAACCATATAAAATCATCAATATATCCATAATTAAAAATAATTCAATCATTAAAAACAAATTTGAGAGGAATCCATGAGATTGAAGTCAAACCCTAACTCTTGGGATTTCTAACTTTGAAATTGAGGGTTTTGGAGGGACTCCATGGATGAAGAAGTACCATACCTTAGTTATGATTATCCAAAGAAATTGAGTGAAAAACCCTTGTTTCTTCAAACCCTAGCTTCCATTTTACTCTTCTTCTTCCTTGAGTCTTAGAGAGAAATTTTGGGAGAGGAGATGAACTTTTGTTAATACTTGGGTGTTTGGAAATTATGACTTGACTTTGGCGAATTTGACTTAAAAATAACTTATATAGTGCCCCCAAACTTACCTAAAATGACTCCACTTCAATTGGACTTAAACACGAAAACCCCAAAATAACCCTCACTTAAAGTTAGTTGCCCAGGTGCCACGAGTGGCTCCACGAGCCATGGTCAATACCACGAGCTGTGGTCCCTCTCGTGGACATGAGGTAGTGGCCCAGGCAACTTATAACTTTAACTCACATGCCCAACGCAACTTCCCAAAGGGCTCCATGAGTCGTGATCAAGACCACGAGCCGTGGTCCCTCTCGTGGACCATGATGCAGTGGCTAGGCCAAGCCACCCTCATTGGCCATTCCACTAAGGTAAGACCAAGACCACTCCCATGAGCCGTCTAAGGCTTCATGAGCCGTGAAGTGGCTCATGTGGAGGGGTCACTTTTGAGGCAGTCTAAGGAAGCTACTGCCTCCACCTCCACGAGTGGCACCATGACTCGTGGTGTCCACTACGGGTCGTGAAGATCCTCGTGGTCTTGGTGGGCAGTGGCTTGGCCAAAATGGGAAGCCTTGGCCACTTGCCTTGGCCGTTGCCCATTTTCCTTGGCTTTTGACCTTTTCCCTTGATGTTAACCCTCATGTTTTAGTTCTAGTTTAGCCTACTAGTTTTTGAGGTTTTACAGAATCACATTCCATGACATGTTTCATCAATAGGTCCATTTGGGTCATCATCTTGGCCATGTTTTCATCTCGTTCTTTATTCTTATCCATTTGTTCCTTTGTCATCCCAAAGTTCAAATGGTTGTTGCATGATTCCTATTAGAACGAGCTGTTCTGCCACACCCTTGTTGACTGAATCGAGACTCCAGTAGAAATATTGTAGAAACACATTGTTCAGTATCCCATGAGTTGGACATTGGAGCAGCAACTTTTGAAACCTCAACCATGTCTCATGAATAGGTTCACCATCCACTCGCTTGAAGTTCAGAACATAATCCCTCAACTTCACCATCTTCGAGAGAGGGAAAAAAGTTACATAAAATGCATCAGTGAGCCCCTCCCAAGAAGTGATTGATTCCCTTAGCAAATCGGCCAGCCACTTCGTTGCCTCCCCCATTAGAGAAAAGGGAAACAAATGAAGTCAGAACAACTCCTTAGTGATGTTCTTGAAAGAAAATATCCCACACTCATCCACAAAGTTTTGGATGTGGTCATGAGGGTCCTCATTCACAAGTCCTCCAAAGAGATCCTTCATTTGCAACAACTGCAACATAGTGCTGGTCACATGAAACACTACATTGCCCATAGTTAGAGGCAATCAAATAGCACCCGCACTTCCCAACTGCTGTTCATTGAGATCATACAAATTACCAATGTCATCATTGTTCCAAAGTTTGCTGGCATTGCTCCCGTTAACACTCATCTCTACACATATTTAAGAGCAACCAACAAGAACACAAATAAGTTGATTCAACTACAACAAAATCAGTTTACAACTAAACTCCACTAAAAGAAGTCTAAACACCACTCCACGGCAGTGGTGCCATTTTTGATAATGCCCAACTACACTTCATCCAATTCTAAGGGTAGTCATTCTCTAACAAGTATAAACCCAACTAAGAGTTGGGTCAATCCCACATGGAGTGATACGGTAAAGAATTCGATTATGAAATAAAATGTTGTTCTAATCAATTGTAGATGTAGACATTCACAACAATAAAGTAAATGACAAGGGTTTGACAATTAATGTCAAATGGGGGGATTGGGGTAACCAATTAGCAACTACAAATAACCGGGAGTAAACAAGTAGAGAGAGTTTCTTGGGAGTGTGATAAATTGAATGCCAATTTTGCTAAATGGGTGATTATTATTTACTAAAAGTCATGGAACCTCAGTGGGTAGGTTAGGATTTAGGTGCAATAGCCATTTCTCAATAAACTATAATCAATCAAGCGAGTTCTTTCAAACCTCGACAAGCAAAACATATATTAGCAGCCCAATACCTTACTAAACCTACTTTTTCAAGCTAGATTTGTAGGATTGCATTCAGACCGACTCTATCAAGCTAAATCCGTAACAACACAATCACTACAATCATCAACTAATAGTTTTAACTCTAATACTTATTTCTCAAGAAAGCTTAGAGTACTAAACTAGAATTGCATTTGCAACTACAATTCCTCAATGAAATCACAAACTATTTATTGAACCCACTTCACATTGATATTAAAATAAGTAAATATTAACACCCATAAGCTGATTGAAACATTCAACTACATAATCACACCCCCAAGAATGGGGGTTTTAGCCAAACAGAAGGTAACACGCCGTATCCAAAAAAGGGAAATGAAACAAATTTTGGGAAGTTGTAGGTGCCATCCACGGAGGCCAACCACTGCCCGTGGGTAGGACCACAGACCGTAGTATGGTTCATGGACTGGCCACCTTTCCAATGTTGCAGAGGATTAGGACCACAATTTGACCTACGGATCGTAGGCTAGACCACAGTCTGTGGTTCACATGCCAATTTCCAACTTTTCGACCCCCATCTATGGTCCACTAGGATGGGCCGTGGGTCTGACCACGGTCTGTCAACTGGGGTCCGTGGTTGGTATGATGACAATTGTTTTTAGGGGTAGTTGGGTCTTTTCCTAATTAATTAACTACTATACTACGTCATTTTACCTTCACTAAGACCCCTATATAAGTATGTCCAAACCCCAAATTAGCCTATTCACTTCATTCTTCCCAATTCACAAAAGAAGATCAATTTTCCTCTCCTATATATTTCTCTCTCTAGAAATTAGAAGAAGAAGAAGAAGGATTCAACCTAGGGTTTCAAGTTAAGGTCTTAATTCCTCCATTGAAGGGTATCATTTTGATTCAAGGTATGATAGTTTTCATCCATGGATTCCTTCCATTCATGGAGTTCTCAAATTCCTCTATTTCTAAAGATAGAATTCCCCAAGGAAGTTAGGATTTCCTTCAATTTATCATGGGTTCTTTTCATTATTGATTTAAATGATTTAATTATGATCTCTTATGCATGAATTGATGAAATACTATGATTTTGTGATGATTTCCCCACGAACTCATGGTGTCCCCATATTTTCAAGTTATGAATCATATGATGTGGGATTTTGAGCATGAAGCAAAAGTTTTATGAAATTAAGCATGTATTGTAAGCTTTACATGTATTTATGATGAAATTCATATCTAACCCATGTTTTCTAGAGGTTGATAATTGAAAGTTGATTTTGAACCTCAAGAGGTAAATTATGGACTTATGCATTTTCTTATGAAATCTATGCAAATATTTTAAGGGTGCTTTGAGAGTAAAGTACCAATGATCATGATGTGTTATTGAAAGGATTTTCTCATGTACACATAGGATCAAGATGTGAAAGGTTTTATCACATAGAAAGGATTCTTAGGATTAAAGGCTTTCTCACCTAATTGAATCATAGATTAAGAGCTATCCTATTGAAACTAGTTTGTATTCGTTATCTGATGAGTCTGAGATTTGGACTCATTTAGGGTTTTGTTTGTATAGAATTAGTGTCTTCAAATGCTCAATTTATCCAAATGACTAATGTAAAACCCTTGATTTTCAGATATATGGGTTGAGGAACAAAGCTAAGACAAAAATGGCCAACAAGGACAACACAAGCTGATAAAAATAAGAGGAAAATCAAGCCTGATGATCGCCGAGATCACTTGGCGGATCGCTAAGTTGCACCTCTATCGCCTAAATTTACAGAACTCTGAGACTGGATTTGGAGTAACTTCGGCGACCAACAGTTCCATTCGGTGTGTCACCAATCATATCGGTGAAGGATGACTTCCTCGCCAAAAGTACTGATGGAGATCTAGAAAAGAGCTGATGGGTGAGTTAAAAGGCAAAAATGCACATCATGGAATGAAACAGCGATCCTTATCTAGCTCGCCTAAAAATACAGTGGTTGGACTAAGAAGATGTAAAGAATAAAGGCAAGACGAAGGACGATCGACGAGTTGGCGAACGGTCGGCGAAGCCCGACTTTCCTCGCCGATGTGTCCCAAAAAGCCACACATCAGACTTGTGTAAATTGATTTTTTCAAGAGAGAGAAAGCATTCAGAAAATGTGAGGAACAAAAGATAGTGAGAAAAAACACTTCCATAGTTGATTTGAAGTGATTTTATTAAGTTTTTTCATTTGTGTTTTGTAACAGAGAAGATATTATTTAATTTAAACTTTCAAATTTCATTTACCTAGCTATGAAAAATGTGGCAGGTATTGAATTTCATCTTTTTACTATGATTGGCTAAAACCCTAACCTTGGGGGTTTGACAATGTGACCAATTGTTGCATTTGACTAAATGGGTATTATCAATTAGTGTATTTTGGTGTTAATTTGAAGTGGGTATGAATTATTACTGTGGTTTAACTTTATTATTGCATATTTAGTGTAATATAGTTCAGGGTTTTGTGCTTGCTCGAGAGAGAAGTACAAAGCCAATGTAGTAATTTGGCATCCTTAGTAGTGGGTCATGACGGTTTAAGCTTGAGAAAGTGAAACCCAAGATTCAACCTTTGTATCTAGCTCAAAAGA
Organism: Solanum stenotomum; assembly: GCF_019186545.1. Classification (NCBI taxonomy): domain Eukaryota; kingdom Viridiplantae; phylum Streptophyta; class Magnoliopsida; order Solanales; family Solanaceae; genus Solanum; species Solanum stenotomum. The sequence continues at coordinate 39,059,470 of NC_064289.1, read as the reverse complement.
GTGGATTTGATGAGAAAGTGGGTTAGACGTCTTATGGATAGTGTTGAGGTTCGAGAGAACTCAAGGGAAATAAGGTAATTATTTGAGAGAAAGTTGCCTTACTTATAGCCCATTCTACCCACGACGAATTAGCATTGTTGGTAATGATGTACATCCATTAAGTTGAATTTAGTAGTTGATTAGTCAATCCTCCAAGTGTTCTCTAGTTATTTGATTGTTGAAGTGGGTTGGTAACAACATCCTGGAATTTGACTGTTAAACTCTTAAGTTTTGTGTTTGTTCAGGTGCAAAGGTCACCATCATAGTTTCGTATTTGAATTCAAAAGAAAGCTACTCTTTGTGGGATCGACCCTAACTCAGTTGGTTGGGTTATATACTGACTAACGATCGTTGACACTTAGAATTGGATGATGTGTGTTTGAAACGTTAATCAAAATGGCGCTGCTGCCGGGGAGTAGTGTTGTTTAGAGTTCTTTTATCGTAGATTTGACTTGTGAATTTGTCGATCTTAGTTGAATCGATTTAGACTGCATTATGTAGTGTTGGTTGGACTGAATAAAAGTAAAAATGAGTGAGGAAGAGGTGAATAGTAGCCTGGCAGGCCCCCGAGATGGTATCGAGGATATTAACAGTGCATACAACCCAACCAAATCGGGTGAAATGGGTGCAATTTGCCTACCATCAGTTGATAGGAATGCACCATTTGAGGTCACAAGCACAACTCGTCATCTTCTCCAAATGAAGGGACTTTATGGTTGGCTGGCTCATGAATATCCACATGATCATGTGAGGAATTTTATAGATGTGTATAGATGTTTGCAACCCATTTTCATTCAAGAATGTGCCACAAGAATCAATTCGGCTCAGATTATTTCCACTACTCTGACGGGGGAGAATAGCATGTGGTTGGCCTAGTTACTAAAGAATTCTGGGATGATGAAACTCTTGGATAACATTAAAAATTTTAAGCGATTGGAGGGTGAACCCATCCATGAAACGTGGTTGAGGTTTAAGTAGCTCCTACTTCAATGCCCAACTCACGGGCTACCAAACAATTTGCTACTCCAATATTTTTACCAGAGTCTTGATTCAGTTAATAAAGGAGTGGCTGATCAATTGGTCAAAGGGGGAATAATGTTGCAATCATTTGAGGTGGCGTCATTTCTTCTTGATGACATGACGAAAATAAATCAAGCTTGGTACACTCAAGAGGATCAAGTCTCTCCTTTTTGTTTTAGAATGACCTAAGAACAACTTGATAGGGAAAAAGAAAGGGATGAGAACATCAAGAAGATGTTGGCCAAAATGGAGCTATTACAAGGGAATATGTTGGAGAAGGTGAGAAAGCCAAATGGAGTGTTTAGAGTTGAGGAGGATTCTTCCTCAGGTTATTCAAAGCCGGGGGAGAATCAAGGTTGGAATTCCAAGAGTTATGAGGAGGGTTTCCACCCATGCTATTTATAGCGAGGTGGGAATCAAGGTTGGAACTATCACAAGGAGGAAGAGCAAAAAAGATACTATCAAGAATGGACTGAGAAAAGTGATTAATGGAAAAGGGAGGATTACCATGAAGAGGACCACACTCAATCGAGTGAGATCCCAAAGTTGAAAGCCAGTGCAAGTAGTCCTGGAGTGAATGATTTGCTGTCACGCATCCTTGACAAAGTTGAAGGTTCAGATGATTTGTTAAAAGGCATGAAAGCTGATTTTTCTTAATTGAACAATAATATGAACTCTCACGCAGATGGAATCAAGATGCTTGAAGGTTATTTGAGTTTACTTTCAGCACAATTGAAATATAAAATGACAAGGGAAGATGATAGAGGTCTAGCAGTGGTTAATCGTAGTGGAAACATAGCGATGGGCGATGTGACGAGAAATGAAGAAGCTCAAATACATGAAGAAGACAAATGTATGTAGGAAGAAGAAATACCCATCTATCAAAGCATTTCCAAAGGGCCACAAAAAGATGTGGAGAAACACAATCCAATCTCAAAAGTTATGCAACCTTTACCCAACGCCTCAAGAAGAAGAATGAGGATGAGAAGTTCAAGAAGTTTTTATCGGTATTCAAGACATTATCGATTAATCTCCCTCCAGTTGAAGCATTGTTGGAAATGCCGGGTTATGCCAAGTTTATGAAGGAGTTAGTCACAAAAAAAAGAGCTTGGATTTCGAGACAATCGAAGTTTCTCATAGTTGTAGTGCAATTATGACTAAGGAGATGATCAAAAAGGGAGAAGATCCCGGAGAATTCACCATCCCTTGCACTATCGGCATGCTCTAATTTGCTAAACCCCTATGCGATTTGGGAGAAACCATCAACCTAATGCAATACAGAATCTATAAAAAACTTGGGTTGGGTGAACCGAAAGCCACAATAATGAGACTCTTGATGGCGGACCGATCAATTAAGCATCCTGTGGGGATACTAGATGACATCTTGGTAAAGGTTGATAGATTCATTTTCTCGCCTGATTTTGTCATTCTCGATTGTAAAATAGATGCTGAAATTCCCATCATTTTGGGAAGACCATTCTTGGCAACCGGGAAGCGTTGGTGGATGTTGAAAACAGAGAACTGAAGTTTCGAGTGAACAAAGATAAAGTAACCTTAATGTTTGTAAGTCAATGAAACACCCAAGCTGTATTCACGTGGTTTCCACTGTTGATGTTATTGATGAGGCGGTGGTTAGTGTGAGCCATTTGTTATGTATGAGTGAACCACTTGAGGCCGTGCTTACTAACTATGATGAATTCGAAATTCAAGGCTACGAAGTGGTAGTAGCTGCTCTTTTAGGCATGGTGGGATATTCAAAGAGTCCATTGAAGTTGGACATTGATCTAAAAGGTTGAAAAAATCCTCCCGCAAAGCCATCAATAGAAGAACCACCGAATCTGGAGTTGAAAGTACTTCCCTCCCATCTCATATATGCTTTCTTGGGGGCAAATAACACCTTACTAGTGATCATCGTAGTTGACTTGCTTGAATGGAAGGTAAAGTTTCTTCTTGAGGTGTTGAGAAGGCATATCAAGGCTATAAGTTGGACTATCGCTGACATAGTGGGAATTCCTCCCGGTATTTGCACTCACAAAATTTAGCTTGATGGTGATTGTAAACCGAGTGTTGAACATCAACGGAGATTGAACCCACTGATGCAAGAGGTGGTGAAAAAGGAGAAATAAAGTGGTTGGACGTAGGTGTGATTTACCATATTACGGATAGCAAATGGGTAAGTCCGGTGCAATGTGTACCGAAAAAGGGAGGAATCACAGTAGTCCCAAATGAAAAGGGGGATCTTGTATCTATGAGACCGGTGACCGGATGGCGAGTATGCATGGATTATTGGAAGTTAAACTCGTGGACCAAAAATAATCACTTCTCCGTGCCTTTTATGGATCAAATGCTTGATCGACTTTTAGAGAGAGGTTGGTATTGGTTTTTGGATGGGTACTTCGGATATAACCAAATCTACATCGCTCTGGATGATCAAGAGAAAACCACCTTCACTTGCCCATATGGACTTTTTGCCTTCAAACGGATGACATTCGGGTTATGTAATGCTCCGGCAATATTTCAACGTTGCATGCTATCTATTTTCGCTGATATGGTGGAGGATTCAATGGAAGTCTTCATGGATGACTTCTCGGTTGTGGGTGACACTTTTGAAGCATGTTTAGCACACTTGGTACAAGTTCTCCAAAGGTGTGTGGAGACAAATTTGGTCCTAAATTGGGAAAAATGCCACTTCATGGTTAGGGAAGGTATAGTTCTTGGTCACAAAGTGTCACAAAAAGGGCTGGAGGTTGATAAAGCGAAGATTGAGGATTGAAATGCTACCCCAACCAATTTCGGTGAAGGGTATTCGTAGTTTCTTCGGGCATGCCAATTTTTACCAAAGGTTCATCAAAGACATCTAAAAAATTGCACATCCTCTATGAAAACTCTTGGAGAAGGAGGTGAAATTCCACTTTGAAGATGCTTTGATGGTGGCCTTCAAGTGCCTGAAAGAAAAAAATGATCTCTATTCCGATTATCATTAGTCTTAATTGGTCAGAACCCTTCAAAGTGATGTGTGATGCAAGCTACACGACATTAGGTGTCGTGTTTGTCACGCCCCAAACTCGAGGAGCGCAACTGGCTCCTAATGCCAAAATTCAAGCCTGAGCCGACCCTGTTAAATCATTTGCTACTAGCAGACGGCAGCCACACGCAATCAAGAAAACAAACAAGTATATCTCCGCTTAAAACTAAACCCTCGGCCAGAAATGCCCCTATCAACTGATCTATAATAGAAACAGCTACTCCCAGGAGATCATATAAATAAATAGCCAACTAGCACATAAGTCCTGATTGGGCCATCGAGGCCACCATGATATCAATAACAAAACTGAAAGCAGGTATATATCAATCCAATACATCAAACAGCTCACAAGCTTCAGCAAACCAACAAACTAGGCAGTATGGCCATAACATAGCTATACACCCCACACACTAGTCTGCAAACCTCAAAGAGTAGTAAAGATTGGTGGGACAGGGCCCCAGCCTACCCATAAAGATATATACAACAAAAGGTAACAAACCTCCCAACTCTGGCAGCTCCAGAGGAAAGGGGCTAGCCAATTGGATAATAGTCAATCCTGCTACTGAGGAGGTCTACTGGGTCATCTGTCGGGACCTGCATGCATGAATGCAGCTCCCCCAAGGAAATGCGGCATCAGTAAATAATAATGTATAACGTATGAAAGGCTATAGACTTAGTAAGCAAGTATCATAATATACCAACAACAATGACGTAAGGAAATTACAATTTTAGATAAGCATGCTAACGCGCTATCGAATCTAAAACTACAAAAATGATCAAACATCAACCTAACCAAGCCCCAATAAGCTCGGTAGGTACAAACAACATACCACCTACCTAGGCCCCCATAAGCTAGAAGGTGCCAAATCAATCTACAAACCCCTATCGGTAGCCCCTTGTCTTTGTAAGAAGTCACATAGCCCTTTTTGGCAACGATATTGCCCCGTGGGCAGCGCATAGCTCTCTTAGGCAACATCGTAGCTCTATGGGCTGCACATTGCCCTCTTTTGCATCAACAAAGCCTTGTAGGCTACATATAGCCCTCTTTGGCGTCAAAATTGCCCCATAGGCAAAACATAACACTCTTTAGCAATAATATAGCCCCATGGGAAACACATATCCATCTTTGGAAATAACATAGTCCTATTAGACAACATCATAACCCCCATAGGCAGTTCATTGCTCAACAAGTAACCACAATAGCCCCAAGGGTGACAACAAACAATTGAATAGGCTAAAGATGAGCAATTTAGCTATAAACAATATATATGAATAATCTCCAAGTCGTTCCTAACTTAGGGTCGTTCTTAACAAATTACGAGTCCCTAAAATGAGGGTTTATAACCACTCAATCAGCCAACCACTCACAATTACATCTACAAGATCACCATCGTAAACTACCTCTATGGAAACATGTCGATGAATAGAATAACCTTAACATACCTTTCCAATGAACGCTCGAAAGACCGTAGTTCCTTCACAAAAGTTGTTCCTTATGTCCTAAGCTTCACAAACACTATATATACACAGCTGGTACACACCTATAAACAGTTCTTAATTAATATTAAATCGGCAAATTTGCTATATTTCCTCAACTTATCGAAACGTCCATAGAAATTCATGAAAACAATCATAAAAGAGTTCCGAGATGATTACCTTAGTTAACCAAGTTTAAACCTTGAAGAAACACCAATAACTAAAAATTTATATCTTCAAACACCAGTTCCAAATGCAGCTAATAGAAGGGAAAAACGATTGCCATGTGTAGAGATCACGTTTCTAGGCACGGGGGCAATGTTTAATGGTAGAAATCGTCAAAAACTAACCTTCATCATGCAAGAACTCCATAGGAACCCTTTCTTAAGCTTTTTCTCTGGTTTGGAAGTGAAATGAAATGTTTTCATTGCTTAAAGTAAGCCGACATACCATATTTTTTACCTGACCCGGATTCTGCCCCGACAGTCCGTAGTAAAATCCTCTAACCTTTTACTCCGATGTCGGTTGGATATGGGGTTTTGTGCGCTGCAAACTAGACTCGTAGGCCTTCGATTTATTAGGTTATAGGTCTTCTAACTCTTTATATATTGGGAGAAAACATCCAAGACGTTTGACCAAAATTTCAGAGAAATCTTTAAAAAAGAACTTACGATAACTTTCGCCAACTTTTATTTTGCCACTTACCTAACTTAAAGACTTGAGATACAACCCTTGAACACTTAATATATGATATACCACATCATTCTTAATTTATTACCCACCCTCCTTGTCTTTCCATGAAGATACGAGTTAATTTAGACATTTTGAAAAGTCGGGGTGTTACATCCTCCCCCCCTTACAAAAATTCATCCTTGAATGAAAAAATCTGAGTCACGCGGTTAAATCCTTAGGATTTTCAAAAATTTAGGCAGAATATCCTTTTTAAATGCGACTATCCAGGAACATGAAATGTAGAAATTCTAACCTAGGCGTCTCACAGGATGACATTAATAGGTCAGCACTATAGCTCCACAATAACAGTGCGAGCAAATATACAACGACAACAACAATAATAATAATAAGCAACAATATAAAAACTTTAGATTGGTATCTAACCTCACTGCACTAATATAAACTGATATGGTATTACTCTGGGGTATGGAACAAGTGAGGATTATTGGACCTCACGCCATCCTCAGTTTCCCAGGTCACCTCTTCTCTATTCTTGTTTCTCCACAATACTTTAACCGGACCACCTCTTTGGTCCTCAATTTACGGACCTGTCGATCTAATATGGCAATTGGAGTTTCCTCGTAGGACAACTCCTTTGTGATGTGAACATCCTCAATCGGGACAACCCGAGTAGGGTACTTTACGCACTTTCGTAGCATCGATACATGGAAAAATGGATGAACATATTCTAGAATCGAAGGCAATTCTAACTCATAAGCTACCCGTCCTACCCTCCGAAGGATCTGGTATGGCCCAATGAATCTTGGACTAAGCATGCCCTTTTTGCGAAATCTCATAACAACGTTCATAGGCGAGACTTTTAAGAATACCTAGTCATTGACACAAAACTCTAAGTCCCTTCGCCGCACATCTGAATATGACTTCTACCAGCTTTGAGCTGTTAGCAACCTCTCCTGAATGAGCTTAACTTGCTCCACTATCTCTTGTACTAAGCCGGGTCCAATCAATCCTGACTCACCTACCTCAAACCATCCGATGGGGGACCTACATTTTCTGCCATACAAAGCCTCATAAGGTGCTATCCCGATGCTGGAATGATAACTATTATTGTATGCGAACTCAATAAGAGGTAAGTGGACATCCCGACTTCCCTTGAAGTCTAGCGCGCACTCCCGTAACATATCCTCAGTGTAAAAATTGTGCGCTCAGTATGGCCATCTGTCTAAGGGTGAAAGGTTGTACTAAGATTAACCTGTGTCTCTAGTCCTTTCTGGAAGGACTTCTATAGGTTGGCGGTAAATTATGCTCCTCTATCAGAGATAATAGATAATGGGGCACCATGTAGCCTAACAATCTCTAATATAGAACCCTGCATAGTCTTCCGCTGTAAAAGTAGACCTGACTGGTAAGAAGTGGGCTGATTTTTTAGTCTATCAATAATTTCCCAAATAGAGTCAAACTTGCGACCCGATCAAGTTAACCCTGTAGTAAAATCCATATTAATTGCTTCCCATTTCCACAAAGGAATGGCTATATCCTGAACTAGTCCAACGGGCTTTTGGTGCTCAACCTTCACCTGTTGGCAGTTAGGACACTGTGCCACAAACTAAGCAACGCCCTTCTTCATCCCGTGCCACCAATAGATTTCCGTAATATCATGGTACATCTTCATCGAACCAGGGTGAATAGTATAACGAGAATAATGTGCCTCTTCCATATTCCTTGTTGAAGCCCTACAATATTTGGAACACACAATCGACTGCTATATCTAAGGACTCCATCTCCTGCTGTATCAAATGCTAAAGACTGCTGATCCTGAGCCTTGGCTCTGAGCCGCTCTAAGCTAGGATCTTCTTGTTGCCATGATTTTACTTCTACAACTAGAGATGATACGGCTGTGTCCTGAATTGTTACCCCACTATCTTCTACCTCTAACAATTTGACTCCCAAGCTAGATAACTGATGAAGCTCTCGCACTAGCTCACGCCTTGCAACACCTAAATAGGATAAGCTACCCATAGATCTTCGACTGAGGGAATCAGCTACCACATTTGCCTTTCCTGGATAATATAAAATATCCACGTCATAGTCTTTCAGTAACTCAAGCCATCGACGCTGTCGTAGATTTAACTCATTATGTCTGAAGATATATTGAAGGCTTTTATGATCTGTGAAGATGTCAAGATGAATGCCATACAAATAATGTCTCCAGATCTTTAACGCATGCATAACTGCAGCCAACTCTAAATCGTGGGTCCGATAGTTCTTCTAATGCTTTCTCAACTTCCTTGAAGCATATGCGATAACCTTACCGTGTTGCATTAGAACACATCCCAACCCAACACCAGAAGCATCACAATACACCAAATAGCCTTGTGAACCCTATGGCAATGCTAGAACTAGTGCTGATGTCAACCTGTCCTTCAACTCCTGGAAGCTATGGTAGCAAACCTCAGTACACTGGAACTTAGCTACTTTTTGAGTCAACTTCGTTAATGGGGCTGAAAGTGAAGAAAACTCCTCTACAAACCTTATGTAGTACCCAACTAACCCTAAGAAACTACGAACCTCAGTCGAAGTCATGGGTCAGGGCCAAGTCTTTACGACCTCAATCTTTTGTGTATCAACCGCAATGCCTGCATCTCATACAATATGGCCTAAGAAAGCTACAGATTCCAACCAGAACTCACACTTAGAAAACTTTGCATAAAGTTCTTAGTCTCGAAGAACCTGAAGGACTGCTCACAGATGATTTGCATGCTCAGCTTTTGAACGTGATTACACCAAAATATCATCAATAAATACAATCACAAACAAGTCTAGATACGGCCTGAATATACTATTCATCAGGTCCATGAACATTGCTGGGGCATTAGTTAATCCAAAAGACATTACTAAGAACTCAAAGTGTCCATATTTGGTTCTAAAAATTGTCTTTGGAACGTCTTTCTCCCGAATTTGTATCTGGTGGGACCCTGATCTTAAATCAATCTTTGAGAAGCACTTAGAACCTTGTAACTGATCAAACAAGTCATCGATCCTCGAAAGGGGATACTTATTCTTTATAGTTTCCTTATTTAGTTGTCGGTAATCGATACACATTCTTAGTGAGCCATCTTTCTTCCTTACAAATAACACTGGCGCACCCATAGTGAAGCACTACGCCTAATAAAGCCTTTATCTAGTAAGTCTTTCAGCTGATCCTTCAACTCCTTTAGCTCAGCATGAGCCATTCTATTAGGAGGGATATATATGGGTTGTGTACCTGGTAGCATATCGATAGAAGAATCAATTTCCCGTTCTGGAGGGATACCAGGGAGCTGGTCTGGAAATATATCTTGAAACTCATTAACTACCAGAATAGACAGAAGAGTCGGTGGTTCTACATCTATATCATGAACATGAACAATATGATAAATACAACCCCTAGTAATCATCCTCCTCGCCTTAAGATAGGAAATAAACCTACCTTTCGACGTTGCTGTATCAACTTTCCATTCCCGAACTGCCTCTACTAGAAAGTGGAATCTAAAAATCTTTGTCCGACACTCAACATTAGCATAACAAGATGCTAACCAGTCCATACCCATGATGACATCGAAATCGACCATCTTTATATCTACGAGATCTACAGAGGTCTAGCGGTCGATAATTTCTACCGTGCAACTCTGATAGACTCTCCTAGCAACAATAAACTCACCAACTGGTGTAGATATAATAAGGTGTCGATCTAATGACTCTGCTACTATACATAACTTCCCCACAATAAACGGAGTAATATAAGAGAGAGTAGAACCAGGATCTATCAAAGCATAAACACAATGGGAGCAAACAATCAATGTACCTGTCACAACATCTGGTGATGGCTCTGAGTCCTATCGGCTAGCTAGTGAATATGTATGGTTCTGTCCACTACCAGAACTAGATGCTCCCTCTCTGCCTCCACCTCTACCTCTACCTGCAGAAATTTGGGGTCCACGCACTGTAGACTGTGCAGATGAGGAAGAACCTACTACTGACCTGGTCGACTGACCTATATTACCCTGACCTATGGTGGGGCAGTTTCTCAACTCATGGCCCTCCTGTCCACTAGAATAAAAACCTGTAGAACCCTGTTTGCACCTCCCGAAATGCATCCTACTGCAAGTAGCTCAACGTGGTGGGGCTGTCCTAGCCTGAACTGAACCCCTGTGCTGCTGAGAGCTTGATGTTCGTGAACCCTCATGTAACGACCCGAGAGCACCCCCTAGTCGTTACTGGCGTATTCGACCTCGAAGAGGTCTTATACAAGCCCTTAGCATTCATCATAACATGTATCATAGAATAAAATCACAGAAAATTTGAAAATTTTACTTTGGAAGTTCAACTTCACTTCATACATGAAAAATAGAATCTAACTTTGTCACAATGCACCATCTAGACATAGAAGTATCGAAAATGGGACTTAGCCCTTACATCAATAAGAACTCTTGAAAATAGGAAGTACAACAATGTCTTTCAATATAAGCAAAGAACAAAACATAGAAGCTAGATCATAGGGTCTTGTCCTCGGACTTGAGGACTCACTAACTTGGGGAAGCAACTCCAAGTGTCTTGAGAAGTAAGCTTGAATACTCAACGGCCCAAACCTAAATGTTTGGGAAAAGGGAGAAAATATGGGTTAGTACAACACACATACTAAGTATGACTAATATGCATAAAAACTATTGAAACATGCATAATAGGATATTTTATTCAAAACATGCTTTTTGCCAAGTAAATCCAATATGCACACAAATTAAGTATCATAGTACAAACCAACATAATATCATCCCAACATGTAGACAACCCAACCAATACTAGTGAAATGCAAATAATAGAACCCTATAACCCTATTCAAAGCCAAGTATCACATTAAGCAATCTACTTCATGGACGCATTCATAAGATCATATTTCATCATAACTTAACCACATTCATAATGATCATATATAACATAGCTTCAACATACATAAGTCATAATAATCATAATCATAAGAGCACACTACTACAACCATATCTTTGAATCCGGTGTTCTACTCCCACACTGAAAAGAGAGGGTTAACACTTTCCTAAGGTGTAACCATACGTACATAGCTATCTAGGTGAATCCACTAAGCTAGAGTCCTATGTGGGCACATAGTTAAGGGTCATGGAGATTGCTTCTAGAAACCCTAACTTACTAAACGTGAGGGTTTCCATCTCATGAGACAACACATACCGTAGGTAATTCGGACTTGCTAAACGTGAGACCCCCACCTCATTTACATGCCCTTTCAGTGCTAAGCATCTGATTCCCTTTTGTAATCATCTTTAGTCATCACATAAGTTCACATTAGCCTTTACTAGACTCTTATGTACACATCTTATCATAATAGCTAATATGTGTTCATAAGTGAGTAACAATCCTTTCACTTTAGAGACACTTAGCAAGTGAGTAAACCTTTCACTTTACATTACACTACAATCATGAGAACTACCTTTCAATCATATAGCAATCATACCATAATATACATACATACTTCATAGCTAATTCAAGTCTAGAGGGTTAATGATGAGGAAACTAGGTCATCAACACCACAATAACACATTAGGTATAGCATTATTACAATCTAAGTAATTCACCTTTCATACTTGAGTTCAAAGAAGAACCAACCTTCATACCTTCTTGCCCTTTGTGGGACATCCATACTTAAATTACCAAGAAATTCATAACCAATACATAATACAAGGTAATTCATGAAGTAATAACATAATCAACATGAATATAAGCAATTGACATATTCCTTTCATAGCCTTCAAGGCTTCATTCAAAGGCTCATCCCTAATTTCATAGAAATAATGCATAACCTAGGGTAGAATCATCATACAAACATAAATTACATAACATCACATTCAATTCATAGCCTTCAATCAATATCCAACACAAACTAGGGTTAGAATTAGGAAAAGAAGGAGAAACATGGGTATCATGGGGAATTCTTCAAGACACCACCAGTACAACATAAATTTATCCACAATTGTTCATATAACATCAATCAAAGTCAGTTTGTAACATCAATTTCACTTTAGAAAGAAGACCCACATTTTTGGATTGAAACTTATAAATTGGAGATTTTTAAATACATCTGGAAGGGGCCTCTTGGGGAAAGGAATCCCAAGATTGATAAGCAACCATACCTTATAGATGAATTAACCACAAAAATCCGAGTTGAAACCTTGGAGAGTTGGTCTTCTTCTTGAAACTCCAATCTTCTTCAATGGAGTTCTTGAGAAGAGAGAGAGTAGAGAGAAGGAGGAACTTTGGGTTTAGATCTTTAGGGTTTTGTGTTTGAGTGATAAAAATGATGTAAATTGACTCAAAATCATTATATACACATCCCCTAAAGTACCCTAAATACCCCTCACTTAGTTGGACTCTTTAATGAAATAAAAATTGTTTTTTGAATTTCTGCATTTTCGTTGCGGAACAAGTCCGCAACACGAAGCTGATCCCTGAAGATATTTGGAATTAAATTTTGAGACAGTAGAGTCCGAGACACGACCGCGTCGCTAAATGTATTTTTTCTCCTTGGGGGAGCAAGTGCGTGACGCGCAGCTGTTCCCTCCAAGTGCTATCTGCATGCTGCCTTGGCAACTTGCTTGGCCAAAGTTGGGGTGCTCCTCGGGTCCCCTTAGGGCGCCCCCAGGGCGTCGTATTCGAATGTTTTGACCCTATAAACATATATTTACCTACTTTAACCCTTTTTACAAGATTATACCATCATACGACACTCTCAAACCTGCCCAAAACCTAAGGACACACTGGAACACATTCTTCTCTAGTTTCCGGACGTCGTGGTCGTTTCTTGACGTTTAGACTTTTACTCTTCCAAACCAAGTCAATTACATTATTTTAGGTTTATAAACATCATTTTGACTATTTTTAAGTCATTATTCATAAGGTGAGGCTCTAACTTAATTCATAGAATTTCTGGGGTGTTAGAATATCCCCCCTAATAACATTCGTCCCCGAATGTCACTTGGACTTCTTTCTAGGGAGACAATGACTCAAAGTAGTAGCACAACAACATGTCACATCAACAACATCAAATCACCATATCATCTAGGGATTTAATCCACAACATCACTATGCTCAAAACTCTTTACTTCACAAAAGTATAGGAGGAAATACCTTCTCCATATTCAATGAGCATAAACATATATATCAAGTAATCAACAAAACATTTCTTAAACAAGACAACATCAAGCATGCTTATTAAAACTTTCATGAAGATAACATCACACAACATCTATGGGTGCAATATCAACCATGAGAAACAAAATTCATGAAAACTCAAAATACAACTTAAGCATGAATTTTCACAAAAATATGCACATACAAGGAAATCATGTCATAATCATCAACACACATGATTTTTCAATTTATACCAAATTAAGAGAGAATACTAACCTCAACTATGGCTAGGAGTAGGAGGAAAAAGATGAGGGTAGAGGGACTTCATGTCGGCCTCGGCCTCCCATGTTGCACCCTTAACTAGGTGGTTTCTCCATAGGACTTCTACGGAGGCAACCTCTTTATTCCTCAACTTCTTAACTTGACGATCTAGGATTTCGACCGGAACCTCTTCATAAGAAAGGTTCTCATTCACCCCTAAACCTTCTAGAGGGAGAATGGACACCGGGTCACCTATACACTTTTTTAACATAGAAATATAGAACATCGGGTGAACCGGGGCCAATTCGATGGGTAATTTCAACTCATAAGCGACCTTTCTGACACACTTCAAGATCTCATAAGGCCCAACATACCGGGGGCTAAGCTTCCCCTTCTTACCAAACCTCATCACCCCTTTCATGGGTGAGATTTTTAAGTAGACCCAATCACCTACTTCAAATTCAAAATCTCTCTTTCTATAATTGACATAAGACTTTTGCCGACTATGAGCCATTTTCAACCTATCCCTTATAAGTCAAACTTTTTTCGTAGCCTCATAGACTACCTCGGGACCAAGAAGGGCAAATTCACCTACTTCTAACCACCCAATCGGAGGTCGACACTTTCTACCATAAAGTGCTTGAAAGGGTGCTATAGCAATACTCGAGTGGTAGCTATTGTTGTAGGAAAATTCAATTAAAGGTAGGTGGTCATCCCAATTACCCTTGAAGTCAATGACACACGCTCTCAACATGTCCTCTAGGGTTTGGATAGTACGTTCCGCTTGACCATCTATTTGAGGGTGAAATGCGGTACTAAGTTTCACTTGAGTACCAAGCCCACTTTGGAAAGACCTTCAAAATTGGGAAGTAAATTGGGCACCTCTATTCGAAATAATCTCCTTAATGTACAACTTAGCATAATCTTCTGCCGAATAAGAAACCTTGACGGGAAGGAAATGGGCTGATTTAGTCAATCTATTGACAATGACGCAAATGGAATCATGTTGCCTACGGGTTCGAGGCAAACTAACCACGAAGTCCATATTTATCTCTTCCCACTTCAAAGTAGGGGTATCAATATCTTGAGTTATACCTCCCAGTCCTTGGTGATCGGCTTTGGCTTGTTGGCAATTTGAGCACCTAGCCATAAAATCTGCTATGTCTCTTTTCATTCCGTTCCACCAATAAATCTCACGTAAGTCGCAATACATTTTGGTGGCTCCTGGATGAATGGAGTATCGGGACACATGGGCCTCCTCTAAGATTGTCTCTCTTAGGCCATCCGCATCCGGTACACATAATTTTCCTTAGTGCCTAAGCACCCCATCTTCTCCTTGAGAGAAAGTTTCTATTTCTTTGTTGAGAACCGACTCTTTTAGTTCCATCAAAATAGGGTCAAGATGTTGCTTAGACTTCACGTTAACAACAACCAATGACTCAGAATTATGACGGACCATGACACCTCCTTTTGGGGAATCTTCAAGTCGGACACCCAACCGGGCTAGCCTATGTACATCACGGGCTAACTCCCTTTTCTCTTCTTCCACATGTGACGCACTACCCATAGATGCATGACTCAAAGCATCTGCAACCACTTTTGCTTTTCCGGGGTGGTAAAGGACAATCATATCATAATCTTTCAAGAGTTCCAACCACCTCCTTTGTCGGAGATTTAATTCTTTCTGGCTAAAAACATATTGAAGACTCTTGTGGTCGGTAAACACATCCACATGTACCTCATAGAGCTAGTGTCTCCAAATCTTTAAAGCAAAGACTACGATCGCTAGCTCAAGGTCATGAGTTGGATAATTCTTCTCATGCACCATGAGTTGTCTTGAGGCACGAGGCATAAGCTATAACTTTACCATGCTACATGAGGACACAACCCAAACCCACTCGGGAAGCGTCACAATATACTCCAAACCCTTCGATGCCCTCTGGTAAGGCCAAAACCGGAGCGGGGGTGAGCTTATCTTTCAACAATTGGAAGCCCTTTTCACAAGATTCCGACCATTCGAACTTGGACTCCTTTTAAGTTAAGGCCGTTAATGGAGATGCAATAGATGAAAATCCCTCAACAAACCTCCGGTATTAATCGGCCAAACCCAAAAAATTTCAGATATTGGAATGATTCAAAGGTCTAGGCCAACTTTTGACCGCATCGGTTTTATTTGGATCAACTTCTATACCCTCAGTAGAAACAATGTGACCAAGAAAAGAAACCGATCTTAGTCAAAACTCACACTTGCTAAACTTAGCATAAAGTTGGTGATCTTTGAGGGCTTGCAATACTATCCTCAAATGATTCATGTGATCATCCTCACTTTTAGAGTATATCAAGATGTCATCAATACAGACAATAACAAATGAGTCTAGAAAATTTCTAAACACACGATTCATAAGGTCCATGAAAGACACCGGGGCATTTGTAAGACCAAAGGACATCACTAAGAACTCAAAATGACCATATCTTGTTCGGAAGGCTGTTTTCGGAACATCAACACCTATAACCCTAAGTTTGTGATAACCTGACGTCAAATCAATTTTTGAAAAGTAACTCGCTCCTTGAAGTTGATCAAATAAGTCATCAATCCTAGGGAGTGGATAGTTGTTCTTAATGGTCACCTTATTTAACTGTCGGTAATCAATACACATACGAAAAGATCTATCCTTCTTCTTCACAAATAACACCGGTGCACCCCAAGGAGATATACTAGGTTGGATGAAACCCTTATCCAACAAATCTTTGAGTTGACCTTTTAATTCCTTCAACNGTCAAATCAATTTTTGAAAAGTAACTCGCTCCTTGAAGTTGATCAAATAAGTCATCAATCCTAGGGAGTGGATAGTTGTTCTTAATGGTCACCTTATTTAACTGTCGGTAATCAATACACATACGAAAAGATCTATCCTTCTTCTTCACAAATAACACCGGTGCACCCCAAGGAGATATACTAGGTTGGATGAAACCCTTATCCAACAAATCTTTGAGTTGACCTTTTAATTCCTTCAACTCCGTCGGGGCCATCCGGTAAGGAGGGATTGAAATGGGTTATGTATACGGCAATAAATCTATGCCGAAATCTATTTCTCGTTCGGGAGGAATCCCGGGTAAGTCATCGGGAAAGACTTCCGCAAAATCCTTCACTACGGGGACTGACTCCAAAGGAGGAATCTCGGACTCAAGATCCTTGACCCTCACAATATGATAGAGACAACCCTTAGAAATCAACTTACAAGCTTTTAGACATGAAATGATCCTTCCCCTAGGAACGGAATTTCCTCCCTTCCATTCTAAAATGGGTTCATTACGAAATTGAAACTTCATAATTCAGGTCCTACAATCTATGGACTCAAAACAAGCATGAAGCCAATCCATCCCCAATATAACATCAAAGTCTAACATATCAAGTTCCACCAAATCAACCAAAGTGACTTTATTAGGCAAAGATATGGGACAACCCCTATAGACTCTTTTAGCAACTATGGAATCACCCACCGGGGTAGAAACTGAAAAGGGTTTATCTAATATATCGGGAAGCATATCAAATTTTATAGCCACTAAAGGGGTTACAAAAGACAAATTGGCACCGGGATCCAACAATGGATAAACATTTATTGAAAATACTTGCAACATACCGGTCACAACATCCGGAGAGCTCTCTTTATCACCTCGAGATCGGAGAGCATAGAAGCAATTCTTCTTAGAAGCATCGGGATTTGGGCCATTTGCTTGTGCTTGAGCATTTTCCCTTCCTTGAGCCTTTAGCATAGGGCAGTCCCTCCTCTTGTGGCCGCTCTTACCACAACCATAGCAATAACCCGTGCCAACTAGGCACTTGCTTTCATGTTTTCGACCACACTTTGCACAAATAGTCTTCTCAACATAAGGACCTCCACCTCTTGCTTCTTGAGGCTTAGGGGTAGACACTTTACCTTTGTTGACCCTTGGAGTGTTAGGAGGACCTTGGTTGGAAAACCTCTATTGAACTTTGGCTTATCTTGGATTCCAAACCTAACCTTAGAAGAATTTCCATCATCGGCCATTGACTTCTTCAATTCTCTACCAAATCGCTTAAGCTTATGCTCCTCAATTTGCTCGGCATGAACCATAAAGAGAGAAATGTCCATGCTTGGGATTAGCATAACCGACCTACATTCATTCACCACAAGATCGGATACACCCATAACAAATTTGTTCATTGTAGTTCTAGAGTCCGACACCAAAGTAGGAGCATGGTTGGACAATTGAGTGAACTTGAGGCCATACTCCTTCACACTCATACCCCCTTGACGGAGGTTGATGAATTCTTGCATTTTCCTCTCCTTTAGTTCCAAGGGGAAAAACCTATCAAGAAAAGCCATCTTGAATGTAGCCCAACTTATCAGACCCTCTCTAATAGGTCTCCCCTCCTTCCATTGTTCATACCACACTTGTGCCACATATTTGAGTTGATAGGCGGCTAACTCCGCCTTTTCTTGAGAAGACACACCCATAGCCTCTAGAACATTAAACACTTCATCAATGAACCCTTGTGGATCTTCTTCCACTTTGGAGCCAAAGAAAGTAGGGGGATTCATCCTTGTGAAATCCCTTATCCTAGAAGGGGTAGTGCTAGCATTGGCGTTCACTTGCACCCTAGCATCCCTTGCAACTTGAGTGGCCAACACTTAAGTCAAATTATAAATAGCCGACCTTATCTCAACATTAGACATAGCCCCTTCTTCAATAGGAGCTTGATGGTTTTGAGGAGCTTGAGGGGGAACCGCCTCATTCACATTCTCCTCATCGGCCCTCCTTGCGTTGTTCCTCCTTGTATTCATTGCCTATAAGCACAAGAGAAGGATTAAAAGAAAAGGACTCAATAGAGTTAAGACTCTTAGGCACGACCATGGAATAACAAAAGAGTGAAAGTTCCTAATCATCTCGTAGCCTCTCATTCATAAGTGTGGCGCGCTTCACACCCATGAACAAGACTCTACTCGACGTGGTATCTTGTGAAATGAATCCTACATTATTCTCAACCTTATGCTCTGATACCAAGTTCGTAACAACCCGAGAGCACCCCTAGTCGTTACCGGCGTATTCAACTTCGAAGAGGTCTTATACAAGCCCTTAGGATTAATCATAACATGTATCATAGAATAAAATCACGAAAAATTTAAAACTTTTACTTTGGAAGTTTGACTTCACTTCATACATGAAAAATAGAATATAACTTTGTCACAATGCACCATCTAGACATAGAAGTATTGAAAATGGGACTTAGCCCTTACATCAATAAGAACTCTTGAAAATAGGAAGTACAACAATGTCTTTTAATATAAGCAAAGAACTAAACATAGAAGCTAGATCATAGGGTCTTGTCCTCAGACTTGAGGACTCACCAACTTGGGGAAGCAACTCCAAGTATGTTGAGAAGTAAGATTGAATCCTCAACGGCCCGAACCTAAATGCTTGGGAAAAGGGAGAAAATATGGGTTAGTACAAAACACATACCGAGTATGGCTATTATGCATAAAAACCATTGAAACATGCATAAAAGAACATTTTATTCAAAACATGCTTTTTGCCAAGTAAATCCAATATGCACACAAATTAAGTATCATAGTCCAAACCAACATAATATCATCCCAACAAGTAGACAACCCAAGTAATACTAGTGCAATGCAAAGAATAGAACCCCATAACCCTATCCAAAGCCAAGTATCACATTAAGCAACCTACTACAACCATCTCTTAGAATCCCACAAATGTAATGTGAAAGAGAAGTCCCATACCCTCCCTTACACTATGTAGATACCCTTAAGAAAGCCCCAGTAAGAGTTCACACCTTTCATACCTTCATCTACTTTTACATTAGGGAAATATTGCAAAAGACGACATAGACAATGAGAGCTACATGGAATCTGGTGTTCTACTCCCACACTGAAAAGAGAGGGTTAACACTTGTCTAAGGTGTAACCATTCGTACATACCTATCTAGGTGGATCCACTAAGCTAGAGTCCTATGTGGGCATATAGTTAAGGGTCAAGGAGATTGCTTCTACAAACCCTAACTTACTAAACGTGGGGGTTTCCATCTCATGAGACAACACATACCGTAGGTAATCCGGACTTGTTAAACGTGAGGAAACCCATGTGGGGAGCCGAACTTACTAAACGTGAGACCCCCATCTCATTTACATGCCCTTTCGGTGCTAAGCATCTGATTCCCTTTTGTAATCATCTTTAGTCATCACATAAGTTCACGTTAGCCTCTACTAGACTCTTATGTACACATCTTATCATAATAGCTCATCTGTGTTCATAAGTGAGTAACAATCCTTTCACTTTAGAGACACTTAGCAAGTGAGTAAACCTTTCACTTTACATTACACTACAATCATGAGAACTACCTTTCAATCATATAGCAATCATACCATAATATACATACATACTTCATAGCTATTTCAAGTCTAGAGGGTTAAGGATGAGGAAACTAGGTCATCAACACCACAATAACACATTAGGTATAGCATTATTACAATCTAAGTAATTCACCTTTCATACTTGAGTTCAAAGAAGAACCAACCTTCATACCTTCTTGCCCTTTGTGGGACATCCATACTTAAATTACCAAGCAATTCATAACCAATACATAATACAAGGTAATTCATGAAGTAATAACATAATCAACATCAATATAAGCAATTGACATATTCCCTTCATGGCCTTCAAGGCTTCATTCAAAGGCTCAACCCTAATTTCATATAAATTATACATAACCTAGGGGAGAATCATCATACAAATATGAATTACATAGCATCACATTCAGTTCATAGCCTTCAATCAATATCCAACACAAACTAGGGTTAGAATTAGGAAAAGAAGGAGAAACATGGGGCTCATGGGGAATTCTTCAAGAAACCATCAGTACAACATAAATTCATCCATAATTATTCATATAACATCAATCAAAGTCAATTTATAACATCAATTTCACTTTAGAAAGAAGACCCACATTTTTGGATTGAAACCTAGAAATTGAAGATTTTGAAATGCATCTTGAAGGGGCCTCTTGGGGAAAGGAATCCCAAGATTGATAAGCAACCATACCTTATATATGAATTAACCACGAAAATCCTTGTTGAAACCTTGGAGAGTTGGTCTTCTTCTTGATGTTCCAATCTTCTTCAATGGAGTTCTTGAGAAGAGAGAGAGAGTAGAGAGAAGGAAGAACTTTGGGTTTAAATCTTTGGGGTTTTGTGTTTGAGTGATAAAAGTGAGGTAAACTGACTCAAAATCATTATATACTCGTCCCCTAAAGTATCCAAAATACCCCTCACTTAGTTGGACTCTTTAATGAAATAAAAATCGATTTCTAAATATCTGCATTTTCGTCGCGGAAAGAGCTGTTCTTTGAAGATATTTGGAATTAAATTTTGAGACAATAGAGTCCGCGACACGACCGCGTCACGAACTGTATATTTTCTCCTTAGGGGAGCAAGTCCGCGACGCGCAACTATTCCCTCCAAGTGCAATCTGAAGGCAGCTTGCTTGGCTAAGGTTGGGGTCTTCCTCGGGTCTCCTTAGGGTGGCCCCGGGGCATCGTATTTGAATGTTTTGACCCTGTAAACATATATTTACCTATTTTAACCCTTTTTACAAGATTATACCATCTTACAACTCTCCCAAACCTTCCCAAAACCTAAGGACACACTAGAACACATTCTTCTCTAGTTTCCAGATGTCGTGGTCGTTTCTTGACGTTTAGACTTTTACTCTTCCAAACCAAGTCAATTACATTAGTTTAGGTTTATAAACATCATTTTGACTATTTTTAAGTTATTATTCATAAGGTGAGGCTCTAACTTAAGTCATAGAATTTTCGGGGTATTATACCTCACTTGGGCCTGACTGTCCCTGACTATCAAATCTACTACCCTGGAACTGCTGTGGTGGAGGTTTAGGTGGCCTAATAGAATATCGGTGTCTGGGACCACCCTAAAAATCTCTGTGTGAACCAGCGGGTCTAGCCCTCTTCTGTCTCTCTATGTCGACCCTCTTACTCACATACCGTAAATGTCTGCGATCCTGTATGCCTTGTGCAAGAGCCTGAATTCGTGAGGTATCCATATTATTATTTAGTGCAGCGGTAGAACAAGCGTTGGTATATTCTGAGTCGAGCCCTCTCACAAATCTACGCACCCTATCATGCATTGTATTAACAAATGGTGGTGCATATCTAGCCAATGAATCAAATATCAGCCTGTACTCTTGGACACTCATGCTGCCTTGTCGGAGGTTCAGAAACATGTCCAACCGGCCATCCCCAATCTCTCGAGGCAAATAGTGATCTATGAAAGCTTCTGTAAAGCTATCCCAAGTGGGTAGAGATGCATCTTTTCCCCTAGATCTCCCTAACTTTCATACCACAATACTGCAACATCAGGCAAACGAAATACTGCTAACTCAATTGACTCAGTTGCTGAGGCATGCATGACTCTAAAGATCCTATGAAGCTGATCAACAAAGTACTAAGGGTCCTCTCTGCGATCTTTCCCTGTAAACTGTGGAGGATTCAAGGCAAGAAATTCATGAACTCTCAAACTTTCAGGCCCTTCAGAAGGTCTGACAACATCTGGCACAACTGGTTGGCGCTGTGCAGCTACTAACTGTACTAACATAGATACTGCACTCTTGAAATCCTCATCAGATGGAATAGGAGGAACTAGAGGTTGTACTACTGGTGGAGCCAAAAGTCTTGTAGCCCTTAGAGGTTCCTGAAGCAGTGGAGAAGCTATAGGGGCTAAGAATATGTCTCCCCCGGTCTCACAATGGGCTACCTCCACCTGTGGTACCTTGTCGGTACCCTCGCCTGCAGCTGTATCTAGCCGCAGGCTAGCTGTGGTCTGTCTAGTGTCAGCCAACTCTATCTGCATACAAGTATCAATTATAAGCCCTAAACCTCAACCCTTAAGACACTGCTCTATAGCACGAGGCAAGAAAATAAAAGATAGTCATTCTAACATGCCCGGTAGATTCTTGCTTATCGAATGTGGTTCACAACACATTTATAAACAAGGCTCTACTAGACACGGCTTGCAGACTCCCTAGGATACAACATTGCTCTAATACCAAGTTTGTCATGCCCTAAACTCGAGGGACGCAACTGGCTACAATGCCAAAACTCAAGCCCGAACCGACCCTGCTGGACCATTTGCTACTAGCGCATGGCAGCCACACGCAATCAAGAAAACAAACAACTATATCTCAGCTTAAAACTAAGCCGTCGGCCGGAAAGCCCCGTATTAACTGATCTATAAAAGAAACAGCTACTCCCAGGAGATCATATAAATAAATAGCCAATTATCACCGAAGTCCTAATTGGGCCGTTGAGGCCACCATGATATCTATACAAAAATTGAAAGCGGGTATATATCAAGAAAGTACATCAAACAGCTCACAAGCTTCTGTAAACCAACAAACTAGGCCAGTATGGCCATAACATAGCTATACACCTCACACACTGGTCTGCAAGCCTCTAAGAGTAGTAAATATTAGCAGGACAGGGCCCCAACCTACCCATAAAGATATATACAATAAAAGGTAACAAACCTCCCAACTTTGGAAGCTCCGGAGGAAAAGGGCTAGCCAATCGAATAGAAGTCAATCCTGCTGCTGAGGAGGTCTACTGTGTCATTTGTAGGGACCTGCATGCATGAATGCAGCTCCCCCAAGGCAATGGGGCGTCAATAAAAAATAATGTACAGAGTATGAAAGGCTGTAGACTTAGTGAGCAAATATCATAATATACCAAAAGCAATCACGTAAGGAAATCAAAATTTTAGATAAGCATGCTAACCCACTACTGAATCTTAAGATACAAAAAATGATCAAACATCAACCTAACCAAGCCCCCATAAGCTCGGTAGGTACAAACAACATACCACCTACCTAGGCCCCCATAGGCCAGAAGATGCCAAATCAATCTACATACCCCTATCGGTAGCCCCTTGTCTTTGTAAGAAGTCACATAGCCCTTTCTGGCAACGATAGAGCCTCGTAGGTAGCACATAGCCCTCTTAGGCAACATCATAGCTCTATAGACTGTACATAGCTCTCTTTTGCATCAACATATCCCTGTAGGCAGCACATAACCCTCTTTGGTATCAAAATAGCGCCGTAGGCAACACATAACGCTCTTTGGCATCAATCTAGCCCCGTGGGCAACACATATCCCTCTTTGGAAATAACATAGTCCTATTAGACAACATCATAGACCCCATAGGCAGTTCATAGCTCAACAAGTAACTAGAATAGCCTCAAGGGCGAATACAAATAATTGAATAGGCTAAAGGTGAGCAATTTAGCTATAAACAATATATATGAATAATCTCCAAGCTATTCCTAACGTAGGGTCGTTCTTAAAAGATTATGAGTCCCTAAAATGAGGGTTTATGACCACTCAATAAGCCAACCACTAACAATTACATCTACAAGATCACCAACATAAACTACCTCTAAGGAAACATGTCGACGAAGGGAATAACCTTAACATACCTTTCCAATGAATGCTCGAAAGACCGTAGTTCCTTCACGAAAGTTGTTCCTTATGTCGTAAGCTTCAAAAAAACTATATATACACAACTGGCCCACAACTATAAACAGTTCATAATTAATCTTAAATCGACAGATTTGCCATATTGCCCCAACTTGTCGAAACGTCTATAGAAATTCATAAAAACAATCATAAAAAAGTTCTGAGATAATTACCCTAGTTAACCAAGTTTAAACCTTGAATAAACACCAATAACTAAAAATTTCTATCTTAAAAAATTAGCTCCAAACGCAGCTAATATAGGGAAAAATGATTGCCACGTGTAGAGATCACAGTTCTAGGTACATGGGCAACGTTTAATGGTAGAGATTGTCAAAAACTAACCTTCATCATGCAAGAACTCCATAGGAACCCTCTATTAAGCTTTCTCTGTGGTTTGGAAGTGAAATGAAATGTTTTCATGGCTTAAAATGTTGAGTAAGCCGACATACCACATTTTTTACCCAACCCGGATTCTGCCCCGGTAGTCCGTAGTAAAACCCTTATAACTTTTTACTCCTGTGTCGGTTGGATATGGGGTTTTGTGTGTTGCAAACTAGACTCGTAGGCCTTTGATTTAATAGGTGATGGCCTTCTAAATCTTTATATATTGAGAGAAAATATCAAAGACATTTGACCCAAATTTCAAAGAAATCTTAAAAAATGAACTTACGATAACATTTGCCAACTTTTATTTTGCAATTTACCTAACTTCAAAACTTGAGATACAACCCTTGAACACTTCAAATATGATATACCACATCATTCTTAATTTATTACCCAGCCTTCTTGTCTTTCCATGAAGATACGAGGTAATTTAGACGTTTTGAAAAGTCGGGGTGTTACAGTGTTGAGGAAAAAATGCAACAAACTATTTCACCCAATTTACTATGCAAACAAAACTCTAAACGCTGCTCATCATAACTACACAGTTATAGGACAAGAATTACCTGCGGTAGTGTATGTGTTTGAGAAGTTCTGGGCCTACTTGCTAGGCACTAAAGTGGTTGTTCACATTGATCATGCTGCACTGCATTATCTGATTGCAAAGAAGGATGCCAAGCCATGATTGATAAGGTGGGTGCTACTGCTGCAAGAATTTGACTTTGAAGTCAAATATAGGAGAAGTTGTGAAAATCAGGTTGCAGACAACTTATCAAGATTAGAAGGCAAGGAAAATGATGAGCTGGAGATAGACATAAATAATGCCTTTCCCGATGAACAAGTATTCACGGTAACTCTCCAACAATCCCCTGGTATGCTGATTTTGCTAATTACATAGTGTGTGGATTGATGCAGGAAGAACTGAACTTCTACCAACAAAAGAGGTTCTTGTTCGATGTTAATAAGTACTTTTGGGATGAACCATTTTTATTCAGAGTGTGTGCATACCATATCATTAGGGGATGTGTTCCAGAGGAAGAATCCATCGAAAATCTCCATACTTATCACGCTTCACCAGTTGGGGGTCATCATGGTGGTGTACGTACAACTGATAAAGTTCTTCAAAGTGGTAACTACTGGCGTCCCTCTACAAAGATGCTCATGAGTTTGTTAAGAAGTGCACTCAATGTTAGAAACAGTGTGGACTGTCTAAAAGACATGAGTTGTCTCTCACGCCCGTTTTAGAGGTTGAGCTATTTGACATGTGGGGAATAGATTTCATGGGACCATTTGTGAGTTCGTTTGGTATAAGTACATTTTGGTGGCAGTAGATTATGTTTCTAAATGGGTGGAGGTTGTTGCACTACTGAACAATGAAGGGAGAAGTGTTGTCCAATTCCTAAAACGTTACCTCTTTCCTAGATTTGGTACTCCTCAGCCTATTATTAGTGATGGGGGGATCCCATTTTTGCAACAAGTTTTTTGCCTCCGCATTGAGCAAGTATAGAGTGAAACACAAAGTAGCAACTCCGTATTATCCCCAAACGAATGGCCAAGTTGAAGTGTCAAATTAGGAGATCAAGAATATCTTGGCAAAGACAGTTAATACAAATAGGACTGATTGGTCTCGAGAGATTGATGATGCTCTATTGGTATATCACACCGAATATAAAACACCAATCGATATGTCTCCGTATCAGCTAGTCTTCGGAAAATCTTGCCATTTACCAGTTGAATTGGAGCACAAAGCATTATGGGCATTGAAAGTCCTAAAGTTGGACCGGGCAAAGACTTTAAAAGAGAGAGTAGATTAGCTGAATGACACCTAGAATTTTCCCTATTGGTCTAGTTGACTAAGTGATACAAACTCTTGAAATGATCTTAGGAAACAATTTTTAAGAGTGAAACAATTTGACAATATACCTCTTTTGTGGCCAACCTTATGAGTGTGTGAACTTTGCTTGAACCCCTTTTTGAGCCTTATCCTTTTCTTGGAAGAAACTTGATACAATTGTAATGCCTCTTTATCCATTCACCCATAATCCTCATGAAGTGTGGTGTATTTGAATAGCCAACTTAGGCCAAGCCTAAGTTGGGGGTGTGGTTAAAAGAGAAGGTAAATCAAGAAGTGTGAAGAAGTCCCCCTTGATCCATGGTTTTGAAAAATATGAAACCCCTTCATACAAAAAAAAGGAGAAAAGAAGAATGAAAAATAAAATGAATGAAAAAGTTGTGGAATAAAGTTGTGAAAGTTGCAAAAGAAATGGGGTGTCCTGTATTCCATGAAAAGTGAATAATGGGGTGAATTTTGACCATGAATGAGAATGCTGAAGAGAAGGAAAGGAAGTAATGTTCATACCACATTTCATGAGGATAACAACCTCTGAGCCTAAATGACTATACCATTACACTCAGCCTCGTTACAAGCCTTGAAAAGACCTTTTTGATCTTGAGTGAGCTAAATCAAATGTTGATTGGAAAATGAGGGTAAACCTATGGGTGAAGTCAGGCACGTGTTCATCTTTATGAGTGTGAGAGTTATATGTGATTCAGAGCTATAAAGTGTTGAACAATTGTGTGTGAATATGGAATCATCTTTGTTGTGAGGGCATTTGAGTACCTTTATTAAGCTTGAACTTGCATCTGAAGCAAGTACTGAGAACTTGAGAATCTTTGATAACGGTGAGTCACTACTTGAATCTTTGAGTGCACAATTGGTCCTTGCATGAGTAAGTTGAGTCTTGTTGTGTGCATTCATGTTTGAATCTTTTGTAGCACTGTTTGAGACATCCATTTTGAAGTACTGAACTTAAGTTTTACTTGAGGACAAGCAAAAGTTTAAGTTGGGATGTTGATGAGTCCGAGATTTGGACTAATTTAGGGCTTTATTTGTATAGAATTAGTGTCCTCAAATGCTCAATTTATGCTAATGGCTAATGTAAAACTCTTGATTTTAAGATATATGGTTTGAGGAACAAAGCTAGGACATAAATGGGCAACAAGGACAACATAAACTTAAAAGGAGAAGAGGAAAATCAAGCTTAATAATCGCAAAAATCACTCGTTGGATCGCCAAGTTTCTCCTCTATCGCCTTAATTTACAGAACTCTAAGACTAGATTAGGAGTAACTTCGGTGAGCAGCAGTTCCATTCGGTGTGTTGCCGATCACGTCGGTAAAGGATGACCTCATTGCCAAAAGTACTGATAGAGATCTTGATAAGCTCTAATGGGCGAGTTAAAAGGCAAAAGGGTGCATCGCTGAATGAAACGGCGTTCCCAATTTGGCTTGCCTAAAATTATAGTGGTTGGACTAAGAAGATGTGAGGAATGAAGGCAAGACGAAGGACGGTCGACGAGTCGCCGAACAGTCGGTGAAGCCCAACTTTCCTCACCAATTGGTACCAACTTTGCTTTCCTTTAACTTTTTTCAGCTTTTTTCGCTCCTTTTTGCTTCATAATGCCCTTGTATTGCTCTTTTGCCTTCATTGCTGCAAATAAACAGTTTATCATCAGTTATGAGTGTAAAATAGGCATTGAGGACACTAAATCTTTGAATATTAAGCCCTTGAGTTGAAATCTCCAACTCATCACGACACTAAGAGGTCTTATCACTAGGGTCAGTTAAGCGGTCATTCATCTAAAGGTAGACATTATTCAGTTTAGGGATCATAGGGTTATCAGGGTAGACCGATGTTGGCCGCTATTTAGAGTACTAAAGGTAGTACCAAGGTCACCAAGGCTGGAGTTTAGGTAGCTCAAGGTAGTGCTCGTGGTGGATCTTAGACTAGTGGTGACCGTAGACAGTTTTATGTTGTATCAGGTAGATCCAAAGTGGAGGCCTCAAATGAAGTGATCACAAGTACCGTCCTAGTTTGTCATCGTTTTGCTACATGATTATTTGATCTTGGGTCAACTTATTCTTATGTTTCTTCTTATTTTCTACAGGTATTGCTCATGTGTGTTAGCCTCTTTCCATTCCTATTAGTGTCTCTATCCCGGTAGGCAATTCCTTAGTGGTGGATCGGGTGTACCAGGGGTGTGTAGTGACATTTTCTTATAGTGACACTTGGCAAACTTGATTTTAGTTGATATGTTTGATTTTGTTGTGATATTGTGTATGACTTGGTTATATTCCTATCATGCGATCTTAGATTGTTATGCAAAGACTATGATCTTAGCTTACCCTTGTTTATCTCGATTGGTGTGGAAGGGTGCTCTAAGTTTGTATCTGAAGAGAGTGATATATTTTCTTCGTGCACGTTGTATGATGGAGAAATGATGCTTTTCTTATTTGGCCCATGTTCGTGATCTACTATGCTTCCATCCCATTTGGAGGCCACGAGGGTAGTGAGAGAGTTCATGGATGTGTTTTCTACAGACTTACCAAGTATTTATTTTTACCATGATATTGACTTTGTGATTGACTTGAGGTTGGGATTACCATTAGTTGAGATTTCGAGATTCTGATATCACGAAGACTGCTTTCGAGACTAGTTATCAGAATTATAAGTTTGTGATCATGTTCTTTGGGTTAACTAATGCCCCAACCGCTTTTATGGAGTTGATGAATCAGGTATTTCGACCTTATATAGATTTCTTTGTAATTGTGTCTATTGATGATATCTTGGTTTATTCCAAGAATAAGCCTGATAATGTTTGTCACTTGGGGACGGGACTTCATTAAGAAAGGAGAAGTTGTGTCAAAATTTCTCCAAGTGTGAGTTTTAGGTTAAGTCGATTGCTTTATTGGGTCATGTGATGACTAAGAAATGTATTATTGCTGGTTCGATCAAGGTTGCATAAGTTAGTTATTGGGTGAGACGCACTTATCCTACTAAAATTTGGAGGTTCATTGGGTTAGAGGGATATTATAATTGGTTTGTTTAGAGCTCTTCCATCGCAACTCTGTTAACTATGTTGACCCAGAAGACTATGATATTTCTATGGACTGATGAGTGTGAGGCGAGCTTTCAAAAGCTTATAGAGTTATTGACCTCAACACCTATTTTTGCACAACCTGAGAAGGGTGTGGCATTTGTGGTATTCTTTGATGCTTCGAGTGTTGGTCTAGTTGGTTTATTGATGCAAAAGGTGAGAGTCATAGCCTATACTTCTAGGAAGACGAAGGTACATGATAAGAACTATTATACTCATGATTTAGAGTTAGCGGCAGTGGTCTTCATTTTGAAGTTACCGAGGAATTATCTCTATGGTGTGAATTGTGAGTTGTTTACTAATCATCATATCCTTAAGCATCTCTTCTTTGAGCCGAATCCAAACATGAGGTTGCGTAGAGGGTTGGAATATTTGAATGACTATGACATTGCCATATCATCAGGGTAAGGCAAACGTGGTAGTGGATGTTTTGAGTCGAAAGACACCTAGTATGGCTAGCTTAGCCTTTCTCAAGGTAGCCGAGAGACCTTTGGCTTTAGAGGTTTTGTCGTTGGCAGGACGGTTGGTTCGACTCAATATTTTTGTACCTCACCGTGTTTTAGCCTTCGTTGATTCTAGGTCTACTTTGATGGATGATAATCCCAAATTATACCTCCCTAAAGAAGTATAAGCGATCGTTGTCAAATAAAGAACCCAACTTGTACGTTGGGGTCGATCCCACGAGGAATATGGTTTAGACTTAAACATAACTCACTATTATATTCCTTTAGTCAACTTATTTCCAAAACAAGTAAGTAAGGGCGGGGGGGGGGGGGGGTATGAAACAAATAACTGATTGTTGTTAACTAACAAGTGAGCAAGAGTTGAACTTTGTTGTTATCAATGAGAGAGAGAAACTAGGTGTATGTCCTCCCCATAAGCTCTTAACTCGGTAATCATAATAATAGTAATCATTTCCTAGTGTTTTACATGAAAAGTTGGTAAGTTATGTATCCCTAAGTGATTGGTCCTCTAAATAGGGAGTTTCACTCCGCACCTTGGTCCGGCTACGTGTGTATAATTTACTAGCCCTTACCTTTACTTCAAATTAGACATCATATCAATGAATGTCTTAGTTTTCACCCTCGCACCAATTGACATTAGACTATTAGATAGTATCACACCAAATCTCTGTTGATAATTATTTTCTCATTAACTACCTCCTTGGTCAAGCAAGTAGCAACAATGCGAGTTCTAATGCGTGCACTCGTTGAAAAGACTTCTAAGTGAAAGAATTACCAATGTACGCATCAACACTATTCAAGAATTACTTAGTTATTATTCATACGTTGTTAATTGCTCATGGTTCCCACAACCCTAATTGTGGATTTAGTTACTCATGCTTGAAAGAGCACAATTCATATTTTTGTAAAGAGAATTCATGAACTTACGTTTAGAGTAGAAGCAACCTGTTATCTTCAATTGAAATTCGAAGAAAAAATTTCATAAACCGAATTTCGAAAATCAAATTGCTAAAGTTTGCAAGTTAATTCCCAAGAAAATATCAAGAACTAAAAAAGTAAACAATTATGTCTAACCCCCAAAAATGGGGTTTGCGTACCCTATTTATAGAAATACATGTCCAAAGCAAAAAGGAAACATAATATGGAAATAAACTTTCTGGATGCGGCTTCGATCGACGACTTCAACCTATGGACATTGGGCTAACCTACGGTCTGTAGGTCCCCTCCGTTGGTCAACACTTAGACTTTTTCTTGCAGAGGCTGGAACCTTCACTATCAGATACAATTGATGGACGTGCAGAACCGACCGTGGTTGACCTACGGTCCGTTGGTCCTGTTCCGTGGCTCCATACTTAGGAATTTCATTAGGTACTGGAACTTCAACTTCTCTTCATCATAAGAAGGATGTGCAGGACCGCCCGTGGTTCGACCTACGATCCGTCACTTGCATCCGTAGTTCCACACTTAGTCATACATCCTGATGCTCCATCTACGCCACCCATCTACGGATCGTAATTGGACCTATGGTCTGTAGGTCACTTCCGTAGGTGGCTCCTTTTGCAGATTTTTATCTGTCATCTCACACTTCCACGTCCAAGCCTATTTCCTCCAAATATACCACAAAAACATTAATTCCTACTACAATATGGCCCTAGATACATACAAGTCTTACGTGAAATGTATCAAAAATACCGTAAACTCACGGTATATCAACACCCTCAACTTAAACCCATTGTTTGTCCTCAAGCGACGCACTAAACTTTAAATGACACTTGTGTAGAAGTATATATACAAACTCGAAAATTACATGGCTATTTCAACCCATTCTATCTTCTTAGTGCAAATCTTTTTTATTAGTCTCAACAAGCTAAATCATGCGGATTAAGATATGACAAAGATCGACCAATAGACACCACAACATACACATTTTCACAATCACAGAGGTACCAACTCTCAGACAATGTAACTAGTGCCCTCACTTCAAATGAAATCCTTTTCACATAGAAGCTATGAATTTTGAGTTTTAGGATTCATTCAATACTCACGCTTAGAAGTGATTTGAAGTACAGTTAGTGATCAATACCATAGGTTTGCCCTTATTTTCACTGCTTAGACTCTCCAAACTAGTTGCTAGGATCACTATATGACTTTCTTAGCTTGTAACGTAGGCTCAGGGTCAGGTTTGGTACATTTGGGTACTTTTTAATGACTTTTTGTCCTCCTTGACATTACATTGGCTTTTTACCTCTTGTCTCGACCTATTTATGACATTCTTTCATTTTACTTTCTTTCCCTTAACTCTTTTTAACATGGATGTGACTTTTGACTTTGTGTCTCTTATTTTTCACTTTCTTCTTTTTCTTTCACTTTTTTTTCTTTATTTTTTTTTCAGAACTTTTATTTATCATCTTTTTGCTTCTTTTGCACAAAGTCACACCCTCTTCTATCTTTTCTTATTCTCTTTTCAACACCACATTCTTTTCATACTTGTTTTTTCGATGTTCTTTTTCAAAGGCACCCTCAACTTACGGATTTTGCATTTACTTGAGGTGCACAATATCCGATGCCGGACCAGGAACAAGATCAAGGTAACTTTTGACTTAGACACCCTCAACTTAGGGTTTTGGCCTAAGTCAAGGTGCACATGTCCAAGGAGGGACCTGGGCCAAGACAATATTTTAAGGGAAGGTCTGTTAGGCGAATCAAAGGAAATGGTCTATTTAAGGCTCAAATAGTTGGATCAAAGGGAACATTGATTTCATTTGGTCGGATCATTTTAGGCTTGAGTGGACTAATTTGAACAAGGTCCTATGATCACTTCCCAACTTCTACCCTAGATCATCTTAGCAGGACCAACAAGGCATGTTCTAGATTGGCATAAAATGTTTGAACATTCAACTTTTCTCACACACTTTTGGCACATTGTTTTAGTATCAGATTATCAAATTACCCGGTTCAAGTTTTAGCTTAAGTCATGAGGTCAAATCGGCTATTATCATGTCACATTGAGATCCAATACATTCAACTCATTAATACTATAGATCTAGCATAATTCAACATATTTGGATAGGGATAATTTTTTTCATTCTTGTCATGCCATCATGCTTTCATTTTTCTACTTATTCCTACACATACATTCCTAAACATGCCGGTTCAATAGAGATTAAAACAGTCTCTTAGGGGAAAAGAACATAGGCAAAAAGCCCCACGAGAGGATTATGAGTTGGGTTTACTCAAACTTCACCTTATCACTCACAATCCGTTTACCCCACCCCCAACAAAATAAAGTGTGATTGTCCCCAATGCACAAAAAAATACAATGCAAATGATAAAGTGAAGCAAACCTGTGGCGCATATGTGTCGAAGACCACTCAACAAATGGGTGGGTCCAGTTTCCCAGAGACCGCTGGATCAACACGTGGAACGCCATCAGTAGCGGTCCCATCTACCATCTCAGCACCCTCAGTAGTGCTATCATCAACTCTTACCGCACCATCAGTAGTTCTCACACTGCTAGAGGCACCAAAATCTATCTCCCTAGCCCGCTGCTGTCACATCTCCTCGTCAACTATGGATACCCTCCAGGCCTCCTCAGTCTGCTAGTGCTCCCTCTTGCTAGCTCTCCCAGACCTAATTTCATCAGAAGTAAGACTGGAGAAGGGGCGCTTCCTAGCAGTACAAGAAGACTCTGGCGGTGGCATACCATCTCCGAATAGTGCACTCAACACTGTATCATCAACTGGTGTCATAGGGGCGGACTCAAGCTTAGTCTCTGGTGGATCTAGGATGGCATAAAGGTCATCCCGGAGCCTAGCTAACTGCCCTGGAAAGTGGAAACATCAACGGTCGGGGTCAGCCTCTCTAAGACGTGCAGTCAAATGCATCCAAATGCTGGTGAACGACTTGAACCTTACGGTCCATCATTTGCTCTATCCGTAGCTCAGACTCCACTATTAAGCACTGCATCCATGAATTCACATGCTGAAGTAGCGTGGCCCTTTGGGCCTCCAACTTCTGTATACTAGCTAGAGGCACGCCAATAGACCCTGAGGAGGGAGTGGCTCTATAGGAGCTAGGGGCCTTACTGGCGGTAGGAGATGGGGAAGTCGGGGCATCATATTTAGTGGCTGGAGGCACAGGATCATCACTTTGCATTTGGTACACATCTGCTACAAGGTCCGCTTCCAATGGTGGCACCTCAATCGGCGGCTCCCTGCGAAGTGCAGCTACATTGGCCTCATCCCAAATCAGGCCGATATCTAGGGTCTTGGTCGCCTGAAGGAACCGGTCATAGTGCCAAACTAGTACTCTAGCATCCCTGCAACGTTGAAAGATGAGGCATGGGATAAGTGGGGTGGTGGTGGTCTTGAAGACCCTCTCATGTATTTCCACAATTAGCAATCGGGTAAAGTTGACCTCCAACTCAGTAACGAAGGTTGCAACCATAACTGCTCGATCCCACGATAGCATATTATTTGCCCGAGTAGGGGACACACGATTCTGCACTAACAACCAGAAGAATTTGGCAATAAATGTCAGGGTGGCCTTCTTGATACCCAAGCTTGGGATGTGGACCAACTCAGCGCGCTCTCTATTTGTAGCACGATGAGAGGCTAACCAATGCAAAAGAGACTCTCTCTGCTCGACATTCCTCTGAAATACCCCACTTCGAACGATGTCAATGCGATAGTCGAACTCGGCCTTATTGATTGGTAGAGTGTGGCCTTGACTGTGGAGGACCTTATGGAGAGTGGTCTCAGCTATGTGAACTGAAAACCCATGCACTAGTGTAGCCGTGAGTGGAGGCTGGGCGGCGGGATTGGCCTGTCTGTCAATGAATCCTCAGAGGGTGGCGACGTAGGAAGGATAAAACTCCCTAACTATCTTCTCACTGTAAGACCCTGGGCTACGGGCCTTCCACTCACACCTATACCTCTGGAAAAGAGCGTGGATGGCGGGTGCGGTGTGGAGGTTGCCTGTGAGAACCTTACGCTCCTTTGCGATCAATCAGGCCATCTTTTCCTGTTCGTTCAACACATGAGCATCCCTGTAGATCTCGTATTGGCCATCTACACACCACCTATTAGGCTCATCAGGATTTTTTGGAGGCTCGAAACTATGAGGTACAGGGACATCACCCGTATTGGCAGCCTCAGAAGACGAGGTAGTGTTTCCATTAGGATCTGAGCCGGAGCCGGATGCAGACTTAGAGCCAACCGGTGAACCAATCAGTGTGGCCCCTCATCAGACTGGGGGCAGTGACCACGTCGGGAAGGACCAGCTGAGCTTGGTGCCTCTTAGTGTGAGGAGCAGTAGGGGAGGTCCTGGTGTTGTAAGGAACATAGTCAGAGTCCTTATCGATCAGCCGCAAGGAAGTTGCCATCGATTTTTATTTACCCTTCGCGGCGTAAGTCAGAGCTTGCTTGGGGGCCATAGTACCTGTAGAAGCTTAGTTAGTACCAAAATGAGCTAAATAACATACTCTAAATTTTTTTAGAACAAGAACCGAACCAAAACAATTAAAAAAAACTTTTTTTGGACAGTAGTTGAACTGTCCACACCTATGGTTCGTGGATGGACCTATGGTCCCCTCCGTAGGTCAGAGTTCCCAAAAGTTGGGTCTCTGATGTGAACCATAGGATTGAAAAATGGTGTGGTGATGGAACGATGTACCATAGTCCACCTCCGTGGTTCCACACTTGGTGACTATTTCATGTGCAACAGACCCACGGTCCTGACCTAGGGTGCGTGGATGGGGTTTCGTGGGTGAGGTTTATGCCAGGTTTCAGACATGCCTCATTTTGTACTCATTATGTCAACAAATGAACTAATCAACCTAGGTCTAATCATGCATTTCAACACAATATATGGTAGTTTGTCATCCTTAGGGATCCGATTACTCACAATTTGACATTTTAACATTCCGAACTAGGAACCCTAAGTCAAAACTTCCATTCAGATCTTTTACCCTGATTCGGTTAGTTTTAATAAACTACACACTCACATACTATCATCCCAAGGGCTATTCTAACATACAATTCAACATTTAACTGTAAAATTAACAACCCTAACAACCTAAGGTCAAGTTTCAACTTCGTGACTTCGTAATACAACAATGAACAGTGAATTCAAAGTCAGGGTGAAGTCGTTTACTATTCAAGCAATCGAAGTGTGTGAGTGTGTGATTTCAATGGACTTCTTAGACCTTTGCTAGCCCTTTGACACCAAACCCTGACAGCGAACTCTCTATGAGGGGGAAATGGGGTGATTTTGGGAGAGATGAGGAGAATTATGGGAGAGGAGAGTGAATTATGGGAGAATTAATATGGGAGTTTTAGGATTTGGAGAGGTTAGAAATAGTTAGGAGGGAATTTGGGTATTGGGGGATGAATTTAAAATGAGGTGTTTTTATTACAAAGGGGTCCGGGTCGGGTATCCAGAGACCCTAGTTTGGACCCACGTGACCCCGTCTACGATCTGCGGGTCGACCTACGGACCGTAGGTCGGGTGTGTAGGTCACTTAACACTTAGAAACAATTGGGACACATACCTGGGGTCTATGGATGCCATTCACGGTCTATGGCTGAAACTACGGACCATCAATGGGGTCCGTAGACCTCTGCACAACCTTTTTCTGCATATTCAGCTTTTCATCCCTACACATATAGCAACCATTAGGACTTTCTTTTTACATTTTCTGGTCAACTTTTAGACACGGACCCTGTTCTATATCTAGCCAACACTAATACAAAAATAAAACACCTTTCTAAAGAGTTACATGAATTAAAATAAAAGAAGAAACTCCTAAATCTAAAAGAAAAACCTGCTTGAACGTTGCGGCACGACACAAGCCCCTTGATTACTCAAACTTAATCAAGGTAATAAGCCTCAATCACTTCTTGCACACTCTCCAACTTCCCCATGTAGACTTTGATCCATTGCCCGTTCACCTTGGACCATATTCCCTTCTTGTTCTCTAGCTCAACCACTCCATATGAAAACATTTGAGTGACTATGAATGTCCCCGTCCCCTTAGACTTGATCTTGCCAGGAAACAAGCGCAACTTTGAGTTGATAGAAGCACCACATCACCCATAGCAAATTCACGCTTTTCAATCTTTTGATCATGATACTTCTTCATCTTCTCCTTGTACAAGGTTGAACTTTCATAAGGTTTT
Source organism: Solanum stenotomum (assembly GCF_019186545.1). Classification (NCBI taxonomy): domain Eukaryota; kingdom Viridiplantae; phylum Streptophyta; class Magnoliopsida; order Solanales; family Solanaceae; genus Solanum; species Solanum stenotomum. The sequence continues at coordinate 39,022,215 of NC_064289.1, read as the reverse complement.
AGGCGAAACTCATCAAGCTCATTCATATCAATCACTCTTTTAGTCAATCCGGCGCCCCAATCCAAATTCAACTTCTTTAGCGCCCACATAGCCTTATGCTCTATCTCTACCGGCAAATGGCAAGACTTCCCATATACAACCTGGTAGGGGGACATACCTATGGGAGTCTTGAATGTGGTGCAATAGGCCCATAGAGCATAATCAAGCCTCCTTGACCAATCCGTCCTATTTGCATTCACAGTCTTTGCAAGGAATTGCTTTATCTCTCTGTTAGACACTTCAACTTGCCTACTAGACTGTGGATGGTAAGGAGTGGCTACATTGTGATGGACTCCATATTTCTCTAGCAACGCCTTGAACAACTTATTACAGAAGTGGGATCCTCCATCACTGATAATCCCCCTAGGTGTACCAAATTTGGAGAAGATACTCTTTTTTAGGAATGCGGTGACACTTTTCCCTTCACTGTTTGGAAACGCAATTGCTTCCACCCATTTCGACACATAATCAACCGCAACAAGAATATACTTCATCTCATGTGAACTCACAAATGGACCCATAAAGGCAAGGGCCCATACATCAAACAATTCAATCACCAATATCAGATTCATAAGAAGCTCTTGCCTTTTTGAAATTCCTACTTCTCTTTGGAAACGATCACAAGACTTGGCAAATTTGAGCATATTAGTGGATGGTAGGCCAGTAATACCCACACTACAGGATTTTATGAGCAGTCCAAATACCACTTTGATTCCCACCAATAGGCGATGAATGACACTCCTCTAGTATACTTATCATCTCAATCTCGAGCACACAATGACGAATAATCGCATCATCACTAATATGGAACAAATACGGCTCATCCCAAAAGAACTTCTTCACATCATGTATAAACTTTTTCCTTTGGTGAAAGACAAATCCGATGGAACCAGATCACTTGCCAAGTAGTTAGCGAAGTTTGTGAACTAAGGAATAAGATCATGAGAAGCATCCAATACCTGTTCATTTGGAAAAGCATCATTAATTTCTACCCCATCTCCTAGCCTGAGTATTTCCTCCTCTAATCTGGACAAATGATCAGCAACTTGATTTTCTGTCCCCTTTCTATCTTTCACCTCAAAATCAAACTTTTGCAGCAACAATATCCGTCCAATCAACCTTGATTTTGCATCCTTCTTAGACATTAGATACCTCAATTCAGAAAGGTATGTATGCACTATGACTTTAGTACCAAGCAAATAGGATCAAAATTTCTTGAATGCGAAAACCACAGCAAGCAGTTCTTATTTAGTCACCGTGTAGTTCTTTTGAGCCATATTCAGAGCTTTGCTAGCATAGTAAATAGGTTGAAGAATGTTCTCTCGCCTCAATCCCAATACCACACCACACGCCACTCCACTCGCATCACACATCACTTCAAACGGTTGTCCCCAATCTGTTGAAATAATGATAGGTGCGGAAACCAGTTTTGCTTTCAACTATCCAAATGCTCTCAAACAAGCATCATGTAAATCAAACTTACACTCCTTTTTGAGCAATTTGCACAATGGGTGTGCATTTTTGGAGAAATCCTTGATAAACCTCCTATAGAAGCTTGCATGCCCAAGAAAACATCTAACACCTTTAAGAGAGATAGGTGGTGGAAGCTTTTCTATTATCTCAACCTTAGCTCTATCAAACTAAATACTCTTCTAAGAAATCCGATGACCCAGAATGATTCCTTCTTTCACCATAAAGTGGCACTTTTTGCAACTGAGCACAAGATTGCACTCTTTACACTATTTCAGTACCTCGGCCAAATGCATCAGACAACTATCAAATGAGTCCCCTACCACATAGAAATCATGCATAAATACCTCAATAGTGTCCTCCACCATATCTGAAAATATTGACATTATGCAACGCTGGAAGGTCGTTGGAGCATTACACAACCTAAATGACATCTGTTTGAAGGAGAAAGTCCCATATGGGCAAGTGAAGGTGGTCTTTTCCTAGTCTTCTGGGCTATGGAGATCTGATTGTAGCCCCGAATAACCATCAAGAAAGCAATACCAACCCTTACCATCAAGGAGGTCCAACATCTGATCCATGAACGACATAGGCAAATGATTCTTTTGTGTCCAAGCATTCAATTTCTCCTAGTCCATGCATACTCTCAATCTAGTAACTGGTCACATTGGAACAAGCTCATTTTTCGCATTAGGAACAACGATTATCCCACCTTTCTTAGGAACACACTGAATAGGAAAAACCCAACCATTATCTGCAATGGGATATGTGACTCCAGCATCCAACCACTTGATTTCCTTTTTCACTACCTCTTGCATATGCGGATTTAGACTCCTTTGGTGCTCGATACTAGGCTTGTGATCCGGCATGAGTTTGTTTATATGACAACAAGTGTCAGGAGGAATCCCTATAATGTCCACAATAGTCCACCCTATAACCCGCTTGAACCTTTTCAACACAGAAACCAATTCCTCAACTTGTACCTCATTCAAATCGGCCGCAATGATGAATGGTAAATTACCATCTCTCCCCAAGAATATATACCTCAAATGTGATGGTAGAACCTTAAGTTCCAATTTTGGAGGCTCTTCAACAAATAATTTTGCGGGTGGAGAGTCACGATTCTTCATATCTGACTCCAATTTCTTCAGTTTGGAATGAAATTTGAACCTATCAATCGGAACTTCATCTGCCCTTTCTCCATATCGACCAAGGCACACCCAGTAGCAAGGAATGGTATCCCTAGGATGATGGGAACCTCAAAATCAACCTCACAATCGAGTATCAAAAAATTCTTCAAAAAAATATATGTCTCCACTTTCACAAGTACATCTTGGAGAACACCAATGGGCTTCTTCACAGTTTTATCGGCCATGAGTATTTGCATCACAGTAGGTTTTGGAGCCCTTAAACCCAACTTCTTGGAAATAGACAATGGCATCAGATTAATGCAACAACCCGATAGTACACGGAATAGTGAAAGCACCAAGATCCTTTTTCTTCTACACAAGTGACCTAGTAGCAATAGCACTGTAATGTTGCATCCTATCATCATCTTCAAAACTGATGACCCTCTTCTTAGTCACCAAATCTTTCATAAATTTCGCATACCCATGGTTTTTCTCCAAAGCTTCTGGTGGTGGTGTAGTTCTAGTCAATTAGTTTACCGCATTCACATTTTCTGCACCTCCACTCACATGCTTCAACACCAACCCAAGTTTTGTCCTCACCTAAGCCATATCCTCACGAATGTCATCGGCAGATTGACTAGGTGTAGCTTGAACTGCAAAAGTGTTTCTTCTAGTGTCTGACTTTCTAGTGCTCCATGAGTTGTTATTTCAAGAAATCTTCTAAAGTTTCTTTGCGATCTCCTCAAAAGTGCACTCACCATATGATCTTCCAACGATAGTATCAAGCACAACCTTACCATTGTAATCCTAACCTCTGTAGAAATACTCTTTCAGTGACTCATCATCAATGTGGTGATTCAGAACACTTCTTATGAATGCAGTGAATCTATCCCACGAACTACTCACAGACTGTCCAGGTAGTGCCACAAAGTTGTTGAGTTTATCTTTGTGGTTCAACTTCTTAGACAACGGAAGTACTTGGTCATGAACACATTGTGCAATTGGTCCCATGTATGAATTGAGTTATATGGAAGCTCAGAAACCAGCTTGCAGCATCTCCGGTCAATGATAGAGGGAAGACTCTCAACCCTATGACGTTCATATCCAACTCTAGTCGCCTTACACAACTCTTGTAGACACATCTCAACTTGTCCATGCGCCAATGTGGTTATTCCTAAGCCATACCAAAAAACAACCCCCTCGCAGTAAACATCTCCATCAAATTGCTTGTTACCACAAATGTATGCCCTAGAGGTAGTGGAGGGAGAAAAATGGGTCCTTCGGATTCAACTGTATTAAACTTGACTCTGTAGTTATCTTGCAACCTCGATTCTGTATGATTCTATACCCTCAAGGCATCTCTGAGTAGATTATCACCTTGAACTTAAGCATTCTCATTATTCACTTGCTCCTCAGGCTCCTCTATGACTGGATTATTATGGACCCCTTGGTTATTCATCTTTTAAAAATTTTTTGCTTAACTCTAGATTGTATGGGGTCAATGGTTCGCCTCGACTCTGTCTACTTGGCATACACTAGAGTGGAAACCTGATGAAAGCAAAAACAAAAGAAAATGTAAAATTAGGAAATAATTGACTAAAGTTCAATAATGTAGTTAAACTTAATCTAAAAGCCTTATTCCCCGGTAGCGGCGCCAAAATTTGATACGCTCAAATTACACCTCCCTAAAGAAGTATAAGCGATTGTTGTCAAAGAAAGAACTCAACTTGTAGGATGGGGTCGATCCCACGAGGAATATTGCTTAGACTTAAACTTAACTCACTATTATATTCGTTTAGTCAACTTATTTCCGAGACAAGTCAGTAAGGGGGGAGTTATGAAACAAATAATTGATTGTTGTTAAGTAACAAGTGAGCAAGATTCAAACATTTTTGTTATCAATGAGAGAGAGAAACTAGGGTGTATGTGTTCCCCATAAGCTCTTAACGTGGTAATCCTAATAATAGTAATCCTTTCCTAGTGTTTTACATGCAATGTTGGTAAGATATGTATCCCTAAGTTATTGGTCCTCCAAATAGGGAATTTCACTCCACACCTTGGTACGGCTACGTGTGCATAATTTACTAATCCTTACCTTTACCTCATATTAGACATCCCATCAATGCATGACTTAGTTTTCACCCTCGTACCAATTGACATTAGACTATTAGATAGTATCATACTAAATCTCTGTTGATAATTCTTTTTTTATTAACTACCTCCTTGATCCGGCAAGTAGCACCAAGGCAAGTTCTAACACATGCGCTCGTTAAAAGACTTCTAAACGAAAGAATTACCAATGCATGCATCAACACTATTCAAGAATTACTTAGTTATTATTCATACATTGTTAGTTGCTCATGGTTACCACAACCAACCTAGTTGTGAATTTAGTTACTTATGCTTGAAACAACACAATTCATAATTTTGTAAAGAGAATTCATGAACTTACATTTATAGTAGAAGAAACCTGTAATCTCTAATTGAAAATTCAACACACAAATTTCATAAACGAAAATCTAGAAATCAAATTGCTAAAGTTTGCAAGTTAATTCCCAAGAGAATAGTAAGAACTAAAAGTAAACAGTAATGTCTAACTCCCAAAATTGAGGTTTACGTACCCCATTAATAGAAAAACATGTTCTATACAAATAGGAAACAAAAGAAGAAAATTAACTTTTGGACGGGACTTCAACCTACGGACTGTAGGTCGACTTACGGTCCGTAGGTCCTCTTCGTTGGTCAACGCATAGACTTTTTCTTGTAGAGGATGGAACCTTCACTCTCATATACAATTGACGGACGTGCATAACGGACTGTATGTTGACCTACGATCCGTGGTTCCTCTTCCGTGGCTCTATACTTAGGAATTTCATCAGGTACTTTAACTTCAACTTCTCTGAATCATTCGACAAATGTGCAGGATGGGCCGTGGGTCGACCTACGATTCATCACTTGCATCCATAGTTCCACATTTGGTCAGACATCCCTCATGCTCCATCTACACCACCCATCTACGGAGCTTGACTGGACCTCGATCTGTAGGTCACCTTCGTGGGTGGCTTCTTCTATAGATTTTCAACTATCATCTCACACTTTTACGTGCAAGCCTATTTCCTTCAAATATAATAGAAAACATTAATTCATACTACAATATAGCCCTAGACACATACAACTCTTAAGTGAAATGTATCAAAAATACCGTAAATTCACGGTATATCTATGGATCAAATTTGTGCCACCAATTTGAGGATGAAAAATTAAGAGTGATTTGGGACATAGTGTTGAAAGGTCGAGCTAAGTCAACTTCTCTTAATTTTTAGGGAGTTTTGAGGTTTTTTTTACAGTATTTGTGTTCCTAGAGTTGGTGGTGGGGTGCGTATGATATTAGAGGAGGTTTATTGTTCTAAATACTCTATTCACCTGAGGGCAGCCAAAATGTATCATGATCTGAAGAAACACTGTTGGTGGTATGATATGAGGAGAGATATTGTGGAGTTTGTGGCCAAGTGTTTGAACTATCAACAAATGAAGTATGCACATAAAAACCTGGGTTATACGGTGCAAAGGATGCCCATCCTTGAGTGGAAGTGGGAGCGCATTAGGATGGGCTTTGTGAAATGATTACCCTTACTTTTGGTAAGTTTGATTCTTTTTGGGTTATTGCTGATTGCCTAACCAAGTCAGCTCATTTCATTCCGGTGAGGACATATTATAATATAGAGCAGTTGGCTAGGATCTACGTTCGTTAGATTGTTCTGTTTGATGGAGTGCCCATTTCTATTGTGTGTGATAGAGGTAAATAGTTCTCCTCTCATTTATGGATTTCTATGCAAGAGCATATGGGTGCCAAGCTTGAGTTGAGTACCACTTTTCATATTCAGAGTGATGGTCAATTTGAGTGGGCAATTCTAGTGCTTGAGGATATGCTTCACGCTTGCGTCATGAACTTTGCTGGTCATTGGGACAAATCCCTACCTCACATGGAGTTTTCTTATAACAACAACTACCATTTCAACATTCAGATGGCACCATTTGAGGATTTGTATTGGAGGAAGTGTATATCTCCCGTTGAATGGTTTGAATCTTTTGGAGTACAACCTTGGGGTACTGATTTGTTGAGAGACTCCATGGATATGGTAAAGTTGATTCTGAAGTGCCTTGTGACCACACAGAGTAGGAAGAAGAGTTATGTTGATAGGTGTGTTAGGGATGTATCTTTTGCTATTGGTGAGCGGGTTTCACTTAAGGTGTCACCCACCAAGGGTGTGATTTGGTTTGGAACAAAAGGAAAGCTCAATCTACGGTTCATTATACCTTTTGAATTCTGGGGAGGTGCAAAGAGATAGCCGATAGGCTGGCCTTTCCTCGAGCCTTTCAGTTGTCCACATTGTGTTTAATGTCTGTATCCTTAAGAGATATCCTAATGATGATTCTTATGTGATTTAGTGGGACTCCGTTTCTTTAGATCAAAATCTGTCTTTTGAGGAGGAACCAATTTCTATCTTGGATAGGTAACTAGACAAGTAAGATCCAATCATATTGACTCAATGAAGGTGAAGTAGAGACACTTACCTATTGAGGTGATTGCCTATGTTTCAAGGCAACTTAAAATACATGAGAAGAATTATCCCACCCATGACCTTGAATTAGCAGCAAATGTATTTGCCTTAGAAATATGGAGGCATTATTTATACGGGGTCCATGTGGATGTTTTCACCGATCATAAGAGTCTCCAATATATGTTTAGTCAAAAGGACTTGAATCTTCGGCAAAGAAGGTGGCTAGAACTCTTGAAGGATTATGTATTCAGAATGTTGATGGTTTGAGGGAAATTTTTTTAGAGAAATCTCATAGTTCTCGGTATTCTATTCATCCTGGAGCCAGCAAGATGTACTATGATCTACGGGAAGTTTATTGGTGGAATGGGATGAAGAAATATATTGCGGGATTTGTGGCCAAATGTCCTTATTGTCAACAAGTTAAGGTTGAGCATCAAAGTCTGGGAGGCTTATCCCAAGATATAGTTATTCCTATTTGGAAGTGGGAATATGTAAACATGGACTTTATTGTGGGTTTAACTCGTACCCGTAGACAACATGATTCTTTTTGTGTCATTATAAATCGGATGACAAAATGAGCCCACTTTATTCCCAACAAGGTTTCTTTTCAGTGGAAGACTATGCTAAGTTGTATATAAGTGAAATGGTGAAATTTCATGGAGTTCCTCTATCTATTATTTCCGATCGGGGTACTCAATTTACTTCACACTTTTAGAATTCATTCAAAAAGGTCTTGGCACTAACGTTAAGCCTATCAAAGCTTTGCACCCCCAAACCGATAGGCAAGTGGAGTGTACTATCAAAACAGTGGAAGATATGTTAAGGGCATGTATAATTGACTTCTAGGGTAATTGGGATGTCCACTTTCCATTAATAGAGTGTGCCTACAATAATAGCTATCACTCGAGTATCGGTATGGCTTCCTTTGAAGCTTTGTATTGTAGGAGATGTCGGTCTCCGATTGTTTGGTTTGAGGTAGGTGAAGTTGCTTCGATTTGTCCCGAGCTAGTTTAGGAAGTCATTAAAAAAGTTTGACTAATTAGAGAGAGGTATAGAATGGCTCAAAGTAGACAAAAGTCTTATGCCGATGTGAGAAGAAGAGATCTAGAATTTGAGGTTGATGATTGAGTCTATTTGAAAATCTCACCTATAAAGGGTGTTATGAGATTTGGAAAGAAAGGGAAACTTAGTCCCCGGTATGTAGGCCCATACAAAATTTTGAAATGTATTGGGAAAGTTACCTATGATTTGGATTTGCGAAATTATTTGGCTCCAGTTCATCTGTTATTCCATGTGTCTTTGCTTAAGAAGTGTACTGGAGATCCGGCATCCATTATTCCCCTAGAAGGGTTGGGAGTTGACGAATGTATTTCATATGAAGAGGTTACGGTAGAGATCCTAGACTGGCATGTCAAGAGATTCACAAACCGCGAAAAAGCTTCCATGAAGGTTTCATGAAAAAATCATTTAGTTGAGGGTGCTACTTGGGAGGCTGAGGCCGATATGAAGTCCCGATATCCTCATCTCTTTCGTTCTACTCCTTTTCAAGTTTGAGGTAAGTAGTTCATCTTGAGTTTTCCTTGTTTTTGGAAGTCATGTGTGTTATATGTGATTATCCATGATTTTCTTATGTTATGTGTGTTCTTGAGATATTCATGTTAAGTAAGAAAGTGAGTTTTTATGATTAATTTTTCTCATGTTGTTGTGCATTGATTAAGATTTTCCTATATGATTCATGACAAGAATTGTTGAACATGCTTGGTTGTGGTTTTTGGATGTATATTGCATAAATGCTCTTTGAGGTTGTGTTGAGCATGCTTTTAGTTCGGGAAGGGTAATTCCTCCTATGAATATTAGAAATGTTGAGTTTTCATGCCTAATGGGTTGTTAGATGTAGTTCATACTTTCTTGTGATGCATTTATTATGTTTAAGTTGGAGTCGAAGTTACCTCCTTGGAATTGTGCATTATTTTGATGTTTCATGCATGATGGGCTGCTAGTCTTGAATCTTTAGTTCCGTATGGTGTCTAGATCGTCATTCAAGGATGAATATTCCTAAGGGGGAGATATTGTAACACTCCGGAAATGAGTTGGCTAAACTAGATCTTAACGTCAGGGTTAGAATCATGTATGTAACTCCCCGTACTTAAAAATAGAGGGTTTCGTTTTAGAACGTCAAGGTACGACCCCCAAGGACCAACCATGGGTCCTTGAGGAGGACCCCTAGAAACGTCCCAAAATTAGTGGACCACGATAGGACCCATGTATCGTGGGTGGGTCCACGCCCCATATATGGGGCCTTAGGTCAAAGCCCACAAAATCAACTCTCAGAACCCAAACCACATTCACCAGAACGGGCCGTCGATCCAAGCCCGGTCCGTCAGTGAGGGCTCGTGGATGGTGACATGGGAGCTGGTTTGATGGTTAAGTTTAGGGGCACTTTGGGGTTTTCTTGTTTTAATTAATATTAAGTGATGTCGTTTTAGCCCAATTTAGAACACCTATATAAGGATTTTTGACCACCAATTAAGTCATTCATCTCATAATTTCTAAAACCCAAATCAATTTCCAAAATTTCATCATCAGCAAAAATTCTCTCTCTAGAAAACTCAAAGAAAAAGAAGAATGAAGTTGAAGCTAGGGTTGAAGAAGCTAGGGTATTCATAGTGCTTTGTTATCAAGGTATGATATCTATTCATCCATGGATAGAATTCATCCATGGAACCCCTTCAAAATCCCAATTCCAGAGATAGAAATCCCCAAAAGCTAGGGTTTGATTCCAAAGTCATGGGTTCCTTTCAAAAATGAGTCTAACACTTGAATTACTTTATATTATGATTGAATTGACTATTTATTATGATTTTTATATTAAAATCCCCAAGAACCCAGAAAATCCTCGTATTCCCCAATTATGATCTTGTGATGTGGGTGTGTTGATCACAGAAGGATATTATGATATAATGCTTGTAGTGATTGGGTTACTTGAATTATGTTTATATCCATGTCTAATATAGTGAATTCTAGATGTGTTTATTTGATATGAGCTTTGACCCTTGAAAGGGCACATTATGATATTATGCATGTTTTATGAGTTATATGTATATCCTTTATAAACACATTGAGAGTGAAGTGTCTATGATTAAGATCTAGTTGTTGTGTTGCAGAAAGGTTATTCTCTTATACACACTTATGCATGAATATGGTATGATGTGAAAGGTTTTTTCACAATATGAAGATTCTAAGGTTTAAAGGCTTTCTTACCTAAAATGTTATTCTCACGCATGATCTAATTATAATGAGATATCTTAATGAATCAAGTTATGACTTAATATATATTCCATGGGAAGTAATGTGTATCATCTAGTGGATATTGAATATGAGATGAAAGCTTTTACACTAATTGAGTCGGCTTCCCAATGTGCCTTTTACACTAGTTGAGTTCGGGATGAGATGGAGACCTTCTACATTAGTTGAGTCTGAGTTTTTGAAGCAATCTCCTTTATCCCATAAACTATGTGCCCCCATAGGTTATTTAGCTAGTGGATCCACCTAAGCTAAGAGTATGGTTCTACCTTAGGCAAGTAGGACAACCCTTTTTGGTGTGGCTTACACTGGGGGTCCATGTATAACTCACATGGTCTCATGTTGGTTAAAGCTTATTCCCACAACAACAAGAACAATAATATAAATTATGAACTATGGTTACTCTAGATGCTTTTATATGAGTTTTCAAGGTCTTAAAACTAATGAATATGACTATTGGCCTGAAGAGGTTTACTTAGCATGGGTGAGATTTATGGGGTCTTCTTGAAGTATTGAACAAGTATGCTTTGAGGGTATTTATGAAGAGTTTTCTTATCTTATGATGATCTATGTATTGACTATGCTTATGAATTATGCTTTTCCAGTATCTTCATGATGATGTTCAAACTTAGTAAATTGTATTCTTTCAAATAAAATGTCCCTTTTAGCATGTTTTCATTGTTTTTATTCATGGATATCATACTTGGTGCATTTTTATACTAATGCCTACTTTTCTAATATTTTCCCCAAGTGTAGGGTCCGATTCTTGAGATGATTATTCTAGTGGCTAGTGCTTAGACTTTGCTATCTTTTGAGCCTGTTGGTGAGTCCTCATGGTTCGATGATGACTTTTTCTCATGATGTAGTTCTCTTTATTGTATTTCCCCTTTTGGACATGTTGTATGGGCTTGGTCTTATTTCATTCAAACATTGTAATAGATGGCTATGTTGAGAATTAGTTTCTACACTTCCGCTTTCGTTTATGAAAATTTTAGACTTGAAAAGTGTTTCTACTCATATTTTTCTACTGCTTATGTTATGAGGACTAACTGGATCGTACGGAGTCCTTCGGGGTTCTTTACGCCATGTTACATCTATGGGGTTCTCCTGGGTCGTTACAAACTTGGTAATCAGAGCACAAGGTTTAGAATGATCCTAGGATGATGTCTCATAAGCCACATCTAGTAGAGTCTTGTTCATATGTATGAAGCGCGCCATATTTATGAATGAGAGGCAACAAGATTATTAGGAAACTTAACTTTCTCATTACTCTTAAGTCGTGCCATATAGTTTAACTCTATAAAGTCTCTCTCTTAATCCCTGCCCTATGTTCTTCAGAATATGAATGCTAGAAGGGCTAATGATTGAAGGATGGAGTGTGACAATGTGGAACAATGAGCTTCTCCTCAAGCTCATCAAGCTCCAGTTGATACTTTGGTCGAGAACGTTACTCATACGGAGTTTAAGGAGACTCTTCAAGTGTTGGCTCAAGCCGTGACAGCTCAAGCCAATAGAGAGGTGTAGCTCCGGTGAATCTAATGTGAATTCGATGGCTTCACGAGTGAGAGATTTTGCAAGAATGAACCCCCCAAAATTTCATAGCTCCAAAGTGGAAGAGGATTGTCAAAGGTTTATTGACTAAGTCTATAAGGTACTTGCGATTATGGGGGTGACTTCAGAGGAGAAGGCGGAGTTAGCCGCTTACTAATTGAAAGATGTTTCTGAAGTGTGGTATGAACAGTGGAAGGGAGATAGACCTGTAGGAGCAGGCTCGGTAGAATGTGAAATGTTTAAATTGGCATTTCTTGATAGGTTTTTTCCCCTAGAGTTGAGGGAAGCAAAGGTTAAAGTGTTCATTAACCTTCGTCAAGGAAGTATGTGTGTGAAGGAGTATGCCCTAAAGTTCACCCAACTATCATAGTATGCTCAACTATGGTGATAGATTTGAGGGGTAAGATGCGTAGGTTTTTGTCTGGTGTGTTCGGCATGGTAGAAAAAAAATGTTGTACGGCAATCCTCATCGATGACATAGATATCTCAATACTTATGGTGTACACTCAAATAATTGAGGAATCAAAACTCAAGAAAAAGAATAGTGAGGTGAAAAGAGCTAGGTCCGGCGATGGAAACTTCTCCAATTCTATATCTGATCGACATGGTCGACCAAGGTTTAGACAAAGGTTTTCCAACCAAGGTTTCTGTAGTGCTCCCCCATAGGTCAACAACGATAGGGTGTCTAACCCTAAACCTCAAGGAGCTAAGAGTAGGGGCTATTATGTGACAAGGCCTATTTGTGAAAAATGTGGAAGAAAGCATGATGGAAACTGCCTAGTTGTCACAGATGGTTGTTTTGGTTGTGGAAAGAGTGGTCACAAGATGAGAGATTGTCCGATGCTTAAGGTTTAAGGAAGAGAGGGAAAGAAAGTTCCTCCTGGCGGTTCAAACTCCAATGCTCCCAAGAAAAACCGCTTCTATGCTCTAAAAAACCCGAGTTGACCAAGAGAGCTCTTCAGATGTAGTGACCAGTACGTTAAAATTTTTTCATAATGATGTGTATGCTTTGTTGGATCCCGGTGCTACATTATCTTTTGGTACGCCCTATGTGGCAATGAGTTATGCTGTCCCTCCGAAAGTGTTATCAGAACCTTTTTCTGTCTCTACTCCTGTTGGTGATTCTGTGGTGGCTAAGAGGGTTTATATAAGATATCCCGTTTCCTTATCCCATAGAGTTACTCTTGTTGACTTTTTAGAGTTTTACATGTTAGAATTTGATGTGATTCTTAGCATGGATTGGTTGCATGCATGGTATGCCTCTACTGATTATAGAACTCAGGTGGTTCGATTTCAATTTCTGAATGATATTATCTTATAGCGGAAAGGGGGAAATTCTATGCCTAGAGGTCAATTTGTGTCTTACGTTAAAGCTAGGAAGATGATCTCAAAAGGTTGCTTTTACCATGTTGTTAGGGAGAGGGATGTAGATTCTGAAACTTCTTCTCTTGAGTCGGTTCTCGTGGTTAATGATTTCCCAGAAGTGTTTCTCGATGATATGCCTGGTATTCCTCCCTTGTGGGAAATAGATTTTGGTATTGACCTTCTTCGAGATACGCAACATATATCTATTCCTCCATATTGAATGACTGTGCGAGTTAAAGGAGTTGAAGGAGCAACTAAAGGATTTGCTAGATAAGGGTTTCATCCAACCGAGTATCTCACCATGAGGTGTTCCATGTTTTTTGTTAGAAAGAAAGATAAGTCTCTTAAAATGTGCATCGATTATCGACAATTGAATAAAATGACCGTTAAGAACAAGTACCCTCTTCCAAGAATTGGTTATTTGTTTGACCAACTTCAAGGGGTTAGTTATTTCTCCAAGATTTATGTTCATTAGGTTATCACTAATTGAGGGTGAGAGAAGTTGATATTCCCAAGACGGCTTTTCGAACCCAGTATGGTCATTATGAGTTTTTGGTTATGTTGTTTGGGTTGACTAATATTTCGGCGTACTTTATGGACTTAATGAATAGAGTGTTTACGCACTACCTTGATATGTTTGTGATCGTGTTTATCAATGATATGTTGATCTATTCAAAGAGTGAGAATGAACATGTGGACCATTTGAGAATTGTTTTACAAGTTCTTAAGGACCAATAACTTTTTGCAAAGTTTAGCAAGAGCGATTTTTGGTTAAGGTCCGTAGCTTTCCTTGGTCATATTGTTTCAAGCAAGGGGATTGAGGTAGATCCTAAGAAGGTGGATGTGGTCAGGAGTTGGCCTAAACCTACAACTTCTTCCGACATTACAATCTTTTTGGGTTTGGCCGGTTAATATAGAAGGTTTGTTGAGGGATTTTGTTCCATTGCTTCTACTTTGACGACTTTGACTCAAAAGAAAGCTAAGTTTGTGTGGTCGAAAGCTTGTGAGAAAAGATTTCAAGGGTTGAAAGATAGACTTACTTCCGCTCTGGTGTTGACCTTACCGGAGGGTATGGATGGTTTTGTGGTGTATTGTGATGCCTCTAGAATTTGGTTGGGATGTGTGCTTATGCAAAATGGTAATGTTATTGCCTATGCTTCAAGGCAACTTAAAATCCACGAGAAGAATTATCCCACCCATGATCTTGAATTAGCGGCGGTTGTATTTGCCTTAGAATTATGGAGACATTATTTGTATGGGGTCCATGTGGATGTTTTCACTGATCATATGAGTCTCCAATATGTGTTTAGTCAAAAGGACTCCAAAGAAGGTGTCTAGAACTCTTGAAGGATTATTATATGAGTGTCCTTTATCACCCCGATAAAGCTAATGTGGTAGCGGATGCTCTGCTTGCATCTTTCATGACGCACATACAGGATATCAGGGTCATCAACAGGTGATTCATTGATACCATCTGTAGTTCCAGAGTTATTTGCTGAGCCTCCTTGTTTTTGGAGGATCCCTTATTTATTTTAATTTATTTTAGTTTTGTTAAGGATGATTAGGGGTCTTGTTCTGACATCCCTTATAATATTAGAAGTTTCATAGATAGACAGACAGTGGTAGTTCGTGAGTCTTATTCATTTCTATTGTTATGTTCTAGACTTGAGTTGCCCTTGAGGCCTGTTTGAATATTTCTTTAAACTATTCTGAGTTTATTATTTTGACATATTGAGTTAGAGTTTACATTTGAGTTCATCTTATGTTGAGTAAGTC
Organism: Solanum stenotomum; assembly: GCF_019186545.1. Lineage (NCBI taxonomy): Eukaryota > Viridiplantae > Streptophyta > Magnoliopsida > Solanales > Solanaceae > Solanum > Solanum stenotomum. The sequence continues at coordinate 39,007,019 of NC_064289.1, read as the reverse complement.
TTCTGCAAAGAGTGGAGTAAGCCAAGGGTTCAGTTGGGGCCAAAAACGGTTATCGAGTGCCGGTCACGTCCAGGGTGTAGGCTCGGGGCATGAAAAAATAAAATTCAATTAATAAACAATCACACAACATTATAAAAAGGATAGATGATCCATCAAAGCTATGAATCTTTTCAGCCTTTTTGTTTTGTTGTATTAATGCATAATAGATACATTGAAAATCCAGGCTCTTTTTTCTTCACCTTAGTGATGTATTAGATCTCCAATATATCTCTATATTTGTCGATAATTTTGATTCAAAAATTAATAATTTTTTGGAATAATTGGAAGAAGAATGATGTCGATAATTGATTTTTTTTGGAAGGATAGGAAGAAGAATGTTGTATTAATCTGTAATGTAACTCTAATTTTTATCGACGATTTTGATCCAAAAATTGAGTACTTTTTGGAAGAATGGGAAGAGGAATTTTGAATTTTGAATTGTGCTATCTTGTTTCAACTTGCCAGGGATTGTATCCTATTGTCGAAAACTCTTCCCCGTGATTTTCTTCTACAAAATATTGAATTGTCAAGTTTTTCTCATCTCATGATCTCCTGCAATTATAGATTTGAGACTCACAAAAGAAATTGTTTGTCCAACAAATATTCACTATGTATCATATCAAATTTTCGGCAAATTTGAATCTAATTTGAATTCTTCTTCGATGAACATAGAGAAAGATGAATAGGGAGAAGAAATCTATTTTTTTTTTCAAATTATTGATTCTGTTAAGATTTATGTATGGATTGACAGTACGAAGAAACATATAAGCATAATTTATTGGATTTTAATTGGATTTTTTGTCCCCACCCCCCTTTCAGCATAAAAGCTTGATACATAATGTATCAACATTTATGTATTCAAATTTTTATTTATGTATTCGTACTGTGTAAAAATTAAAGGATTATTGTATTAGAAAAAAGTAGGGATAGAATGTAATTTACTCCTTACACTATTAGATTTATGTAAGTTATACATTTTTTTTGGATGTGCAGTACATTTTATTTTGTATTTAAAAAACGTTATATATGAACGTTCTTGTTGATTGTGAAATAGTTTTAAAAAAAGGTTTCAATTTGATAAACACATAAAATCAATAATAAAATATTAATATTACCATATGATAGTGAGTGTCAACTAGCTACAAGTGGCAACATGGAGGGAGATGGTTGGGAGTTCAAAATGGAAAACCCTACTTGTTGGGGATGATATATAAAATAAGGTGTCTCTTTTGGACTAGGCCTATTTGTTGGTTTTATTTTTGTTATTTTATATTTGTTTTCAGGCTTCACTTTGCCCATTCTGTATATATTTAAGTTATGAAAAATTACATAAATACACAACTTAAGATATCATAACTTTTAAAATTTCTTACCATTTAAAAGAATTACAAAAATCCCCTCTCAAATACATCCTTAACCCCCTCAGATACATCTCTATCCCCTCATAGATGCATCTCTCTTATTAACTAATGTATCATTTGCAATATATCAAACAACCAATAAATGTATCCGAGAACAATAAAAATCCAGAATTTTTATAATTGGGAAAACTTCAGGAGTAAAATGTAATTGGCCCCATATGTATGAGATATATATAAGTTATACTTTAAGATAAGAATAAAATGAAGTTTTTAGCTCCACAATTTTATTCTATTCTCGAAGGATTCCACTATATTGATAGAAATGGTAAAGTAGTAATCAAATCAACAAACTAAGATTAAATAATCTATGTGAATTTTGAAAATGGGATATTACTCCTTTTTCAAAAATAAATTAATGTTATTATATATTAAATTGTAACACGCCATTATTTTGGTATGTTCTTTAAAAATTGAGTTTACGATTAACGAGCCAAGTTATCATATTTCCTGCCAACAGTCAAGGATATGTTAGGTGATTATTGTCGCATCCAAACTACCCCATAGACGTGACTGGCACCCGCTAACACCACTTGTCGGGCGTACCAAAAATCCATACACTTACCAAATCATTTAAGCACAAAGATAAACTATGTGCAACTCCAAAACTTATCAATACTCATTAAAACAAAATAATGATCCAACTAAAATTATATATATGTTAATGAAAGAAAAATATTACTTAAATATTATATTTCTATCCCAAATCCCACAATAAGACCATGGAACATCTATTAGAGTTACATGAGCTCAATTTTCGAGCATGCAAACCCCAAGGAAAGAAGTCATAACCAATAATTAGACAAAACTGAAGCATTAACCTCCACGAACAATGAGAATGTAACACTTCAAAAATTTCTATGTTAAGACTCAAATAACTCTTCTTTTGTGAATAAGATTGTGCTGAGTGATTCTAATTTTTTTTAGGTTTTAATGTCAATTCTTGAGTGTAGGAATGATTCTGGATACTAATTAAGGTCACTAGAATCCCCTAACATAAAGTTGAGTTGAAAGCTTTGTAATTGGAAAACATCTGGAGCAGGCCGAGTAATAGTAAGGTAATTTAGACTCCTAACTAATTGTCGAAATATAGTTGGATCAGGAAGAAGATCGCCTTCCTCACAACGATACTTGACATTCATTTCCAGTGGAGTATCTACGGAGGAGGAAACTTGAAGACTAGCCAAAGAAATCAGATCCTGAGTATATTTGTGTTGGTTTAGAAATACACCTGAAGCAACATTATGAACATCCAAACCCAAAAATTAAGTAAGAGTACCAAGATCTTTCATATGAAAAGAATCTTTAAGCTGCTGCTGGAGGCAAGTGATTAGTGAAGAATCAGTTCCTATGATAATAATGTCATCTACATACACCAAAAGAAGAACACAACCTGTAGATGTTTTCCAAAGAAACAAAGATGAGTCGTATTTGCTCTGCTCAAAAGAAAATTGTAGCAAAGTACACCGGAACTTATCAAACCAAGCTCTTGGAGCTTGTTTTATTCCATACAAAGTCCGCTTCAACTTGCATACATCTGATGTAGGCGATGAGAACAAATCAGGTGGAGGTTTCATATAAATATCTTCTTTAAGATCACCATGGAGAAAAGCATTTTTGACATCCATTTGATAAAGAGACCAGTTTTGTGAAGCAGCAATGGCAATAATAGTTCGTACCATAGTCATTTTGGCTACGAGTGCAAAAGTCTCCTCATAGTCCACCCCATACTCTTGTCTGTTACCAAGAACAACCAATCGAGCTTTGTACCGATCAAGATTTCCATTAGAATGAAGTTTGATAGAATAAACCCACTTACATCCAATAGGGCGGACATTTGAAGGACATGAAACAATGTCCCATGTGTCATTTTCTTTAAGAGCCAAAAGTTCTTCCTCCATTGCTTTCTGCCAACATTCATGCTTGGAAGCTTGTGAGTAACAAGATGGAACAGATATGTTGGATAAAGTAGAGGAAAAGCCATACTAATTGGGAGTACGAGATACTCTTGTAGATCGCCGAGTAGGCTCAAGAGGACCAGATCTTGAAGAATTCTCAAATTCTAGTTGTGGTGCAGTTTCAGGCGGTGGATCAGTGTCGGGATAGGGTAAAGTTGGCCGACGTCATTGATACACAAATCCAGGTTTGAACCTCTTAAAAGAAGATGATAAATCCTCAAAAGTAGGAAGAAGAGGAGAAACAGAAGATGAATCTACAATCGTGGGAAAGAAATACTGATTCTCAAAGAAAACAACATTTCTAGAAATACGAAATTTGTGAGAACATAGATCATAACAAATAAAACCTTTTTGTGAAGTACTATAACCCATAAAAGCACATTTAGTAGATTGTACAGAAAGTTTGTTGCGAAGGAGGGAAATGCACAAAACAAACACAACTAAATGTATGAAAATCACTATAGTTAGGATTTTGGTGATAAAGATGAAAATATGGAGACTCAAGATTTAGCACTTTAGATGGCAATCTATTAATTAAATAGACAACAGTAGACAAAGCTTCCACCCAATATTTAGATGATACAGATGACTCAATCAATATTAGAAAACTAGCTAATGACAACAAAAATGCTATAACATAAATTGGGTGGAAATCACTCGCAGTTTTATAAAAGGTCTTCAACTCCAACACCTTCATTAGCTAGTGTTTTGTCCCCCAGGTTTCGATAGGATCAATAAAGTAGGGCATCATGCGCTATGTCTTAGGGGAGTGTTTCTGGTAACAAGACCTACCCAACTTGTACAATGTGTGGTAAGAAATATCCAGAACAGTGTTTTGTAGGAAAGGAAGGATGTTTTGGGTGTGGCTAGTCTAGCCACTGGTTCAGAGATCTCCCTTCTTTTAAATAGGGACAATGAGTTTAACAATAGTAAGGCTCTGTCTACAGTCCGAACAACACCATCATGTCACCCAAATTAGTAGGGTTCTTCATCTGGTACAGGTGGCAGTCAGCGCCACAACAGGTTGTATGCTCTCTAAGCTCGCCAAGATCACAAAGAGTATCCTGATGTGGTTACTGGTACGTTACGAGTCTTTCATTAAGATGTTTATCCTTTGTTAGATCCATGGGCTACTCTGTCCTTTGTAACTCCGTATATAGCAGTGCACTTTGGTGTCAGTCCTGAAACTCTCTCAGAACCTATCTCAGTCTCTACTCCAATTGGTGACCTAGTTATAGCTAGAGGGGTATAAAAAAATCGACCTGTCAAAGTCTTTAAGAAAGTCACCTCAGCCGATCTTGTAGAGTTATAAATAGTAGACTTTGATATCATTCTAGGCATGTATTGGCTGTATTCATGTTATGCCTCAGTCGATTGTATAACTAGGATCTTTTGTTTTCAGTTTCCTAGCTAGCCAGTCTTAGAATGGAAGGGTTGTAGTGATGAGTCCACGATTTGGACTCATTTAGGGATTAATTTTAATAGATTTAGTGTCCTTGAATGCATATTTTGTCTCAATAACTGATATAAATCCTTGAATTTCAGGTATTTGAACTTAGGGACAAATGATGGACACTATTGAGCAAAAAGGAACAAGGCAGCTGAAAGAACAAAGAAAAAAAGGTCGGAGGATCGCCTAAACCATTAGGTGAGTCGCCTAACGGCCTTGGTCTCGCCTAATGTTCCAGTGTGCCAAGCCCTGAAGGAGAAAATCAAGTCTGCGATAGAAAAGAGCAGTCGGTGATTCATTGAGCAATTCCGCGATGCAGTGCCTTATCGCTCAAAGTTATAGGACCTCAAGGATGCTAAAGGCAAAAGCAAAAAGGCAATACAAATGACCAAAGGGTGGATCACCGAGTGGACCGGCGATCCCGACTAACTGCGCCGACTAAACCTTCGCAGCACACTTTTTTGACAACTATACATACTTATTTAAATTTTTAGCTTTGCATCACATTTTGTAGGGAATCATAATATTATGCAGTTTTTGAAGTTTAGAACTTAGAACTGAGTTTGAGAGACATTTTCCCTTAGCTTTGAAAACTTTAAGATTTCCATTTCTAAGAAATTGGAAGTGGGTATTGATGATTCTTCATCTTAGACGTTTGTAAAGATAATATTAATCGTACCCAGTTGATGGAAACACATTTCAGTATCAATTTCTATTTTCTCACTATGACTAGCTAAAACCCCAATTCTTGGGGTGTGATTATGAGATTATGGGTTGAATTAACTGATGGGTATTGCTAATTGATAGTCTATTTGCTGTTTAAAAATGATTTCATTCAGTAATTGTGGTTGAATTTAATGTGTTGTAGTTGCAAATACAATCCTAATTTCATTTTTTTGGCTTGCTCGAGAGAGAGGTTTTAAAGCAAAAATTGTTGAATCGATGGTCTGTGGGTATTTGGTTATCACGGGTTCAGCTTGAGAGAGTGAACCCTAAATCCTTTTCCACACATTTAGCTCGAGAGAGTGAATGGACTAAAGCGAAAGCTGTGCTTCATTGCCGCTTACTAGCGTTCGAGAAAAACCAATTCGATTCGGGGTAAATTGTTTGAGAGAAAGTTTACCCCCACTAAAGTCTAGCTTATTCACTGATTTGCAGCGGTTTCCTATTAATTGCAATTACCCGGTAGTTTACCTTAGCCCATAATCCTATCACATCCCAAGAATCCCGTCTCCATATTCGTATTTTCATATTATTTGTTGTTTTTAGTTGCTTGTTGACTACAAACCCCCTATTTGATATTTGACACATGTGTCAACCCTTAATTTATCATGTTTTTCTTCGTAAATGTTTTTAGCTATAATTGACTTGAGCATATTTATGCTTTTCTATTGATTCTTGAGTACGAACCACTCCCTTGCGACTCGACCCCAACTAATTTGTTGGGTTATATTACTACTCACGAACATTGGCACTTGAACTAGAAGTAATGTCTTGATACTTGAAATCAAGTAGCTCAATGCATATGGGTCGATTATCTCCTACCTTAAGTCCAGGATGATGATCTCTAAAGGGTACATCTACCATCTTATTCGGGTTAATGATTCAAACACCAAAACCCTAACTCTTGAGTCAGTTCTAGTAGTAAATGAGTTTCCATAGGATCTTCCCGGAATTCCTCCAGAAAGGGAAATGGACTTCGAAATAGATGTCCTTCCAGATACCCAACCTATTTCGATTCCTCCTTACATAACGACTGTAGCTGAGCTTAAGGAAATGAAAGAACATTTGAAAGACCTTCTAGATAAGGGTAGTGTAGAACATGTTGAGGGAGAAAGGAAGGAATTAGCAAAAGATGTTCACCGCCTTGCTCGCTTAGGAGTCTGCCTTATGAACATATGAGATGATGGTGTGATAGTTCAGAATGGGTCAAAACCTTCATTGGTAGCGGAGGTTAAGGAAAAACAAGATAATGATCCTATATTGCTTCAATTGAAGGGTGCAGTTCATCAGCTGAAAGTTGAGGTTTTCTCCCAAGGGGGAGATGGTGTGCTTCGCTACGAGGGTCATTTAGTGTTCCTAAGTTGTGTGAGTTCAGACAACAGATCCTTACAAAAGCGCATAGCTCTAGGTATTCTATTCATCCAAGTGCAACCAAGATGTATCACAATCTACAAGAAGTCTTTTGGTGGAATGGCATGAAGAGGGATATAGCAGATTTTGTAGCTAAGTGCCTTAATTGTCAACATGTGAAGGTAGAACATCAGAAACCACGAGGTATGACTCAAGCGATTAACATTCCTACATGGAAGTAGGAAGTGATCAACATTGACTTCATTACAGGTTTACCTTGTACGTGCAGATAGCATGACTCCATTTGTGTTATAGTAGATAGAGCTACTAAGTCCGCTAACTTCTTGGCTGTCAAGACTACATATTAAGCGGAGGACTACCCTAAAGTCTACATCCATGAGATAGTTAGGTTGCATGGGGTTCCTTTGTCTATCATCTCAGATAAAGGTCCTCAATTCACCTCACATTTCTTGAAGTCATTTCAGAAAGGTCTTGGTACCAAGGTAAATCTCAGCACAACATTTCATCCACAGAAGAATGGTCAGGCACAAAGTACCATTCAGAACTTAGAGGACATACTGAGAGCTTGTGTGATTGACTTCAAGGGCAATTGGGATGATCCCCTTCCTCTTATAGAGTTTGCCTACACTAATAGTTACCATTTCATTATTCAGATGACCCCTTTTGAGACATTAGATGGGCGTAGATTCATATCTCTAGTTCGTTGGTTTAAAGTAGGTGAAACATAATTGATTGGGCTAGATTCGGTTCATGATGCTATGGAAAACGTTCAGCTCATCAGAGATAGACTTAAGACAACTCAAAGTCGTCAGAAGTCCTATGCAAATGTGAGGAAGAGGGACTTAGAGTTTGAGATCGATGATTGGGTTTTCCTGAAAGTAACACCTATAAAGGGGGTGATGAGATTTGGCAAGAAAGGGAAGTTGTAACGACCCGAAAAATGATAGGTTAAACTAGAGCCTAAACGTGAGGGTTACTCTCAAGAGTTAAGGGGTTTAGTGGTTAAAAGTTAAAGTACGTACTAGACCCCTTAGGTTCGAAGACCTTCTAAGGTTTGGTTAAGGGTGCAAGGTCATGAGCCAAGCCAAAAGGGGCAAGCCTAAGCCAAAGGCCAACGGTGCCCCAAGTATGGCCAAACACTGCCCAAGGACCACGACCACTTTCGTGACCAGTTGTCTTGACCACGGTCTATGAAAGGGCTCGTTAAGATCCCTTAGGCATGTGATGCATGGCATTGAGGCCTAACCACTACCTAGGAACTACGACCTTCACCACGACTCGTGGTCTTGACCACGGATAGTGGGAGGTCTCGTGGTCTTGACTTGGTATTGTGGGAGCCTTAAGTGCATAAGACACCATCTAGACACTACCTACCATCACCACGAGGGTCTTCATGACCCGTGGTGGCCACCACTAGCCGTGGTGCCATCCGTGGTTGGCAAAATAGTGTGCTTGTTAGGCTGCCAAAGGCAGGCTCTCCTTCATGAGCCACTTCACGGCTTGTGGTGAAGACCACGGACCAAGGGAAGGCTTGTGGGATTGCCTTCACCACTTGAGAGCCTTGCCATGTTTGGGAGGCTACTGCCTAGAGGACCACGGGCACCACCACGTGCCATGGTCCCCCTTCACGATCCATCAAGTTAGGTGTTGTTCTTGACGGGGCTGCCCAAATTAGGGAGTTTTAAGTAATTTCCCTTTTATTAATTAAAGTGTGGGGTTGATTTTAAATGTTTTATATCACTAGTATATATAGTTTTAAGTATTAAAATAAGTCATTAACTCCTTATTTCCCTAAATTAACCAAAAGAGTTCCTCCTTTCAATTATTCTTTCTCTCAACTCAAGGAAGAAGAAAGAATCCATTGAAGCTAGGGTTGGTGGATTCCAAGGTGTTTCTTCTTCAATTTTTATAGGGAGTCAATAGCAAGGTATGGTAGTCTTCACCCTTGTCTTACTTTTCATTCAAGGAGCCAATTCCAAAGTGATTTCAAGATATAAAAAGCCTAGGGTTTTACTAAATCTCATGGGTTCTTTCATCAGACGATTTCAAATGGTTATTAATGACTTGTTATGATTGTATTAATTTTTACTTGGTGATTTATGATGGAAATACTCTATGAACCCATGAATTCTCTCAATTCCTAAATTGTGCCTTTGTGAAGGTTTGTTGGTGATTTGTGATCACGGCCTTAAAAGGGCAAGTTATGACTAAATAACATGTTGAAGTAGAATTGTTCTTGAACTATTGATCCACTTAAAAGGTGGAGGTGTTTAATTACTATGTATGTTTATGATGTTAAGTATATCTGTGTGATCTCTATGAATGTATTATGATCATGTTTAGAAGGCAATTGTATGAATGATGATGATCATGTGAAAGACTATTCTCACATACACACACTCATGAATTACTAATGAATGAAGTTCCATGATAATGTTGATGATGATGGGTTAATTGAAAGGATATTATCAATCGTACTCTAATGAATGATAATGACTTGTTGTGAAAGGAATTTCTCTCAATAAGGGGATTCTTAGGTGAAAGGCTATTCTCATCTTTGAATTTGTGGGCTTTCCAATGAATGAATGAATGTTGGGTTTGGGTTGGATGCTCATTCGGGATATGAGGCGGAGTATCTAGTAGCAATCCTTTGTCCCCTAATGAACTAATGTAATGAATGTAATGTATTCCATGGGAAATAATGCTAAGCATCGAGTGGATATGGCTTGAGATGGGTGCTCCTCCGGGAGTTGAGGTGGGGTATCTAGTAACAATCTCTTGAGATGGATGCTCATCCGTGAGTTGAGGCGGGGTATCTAGTAGCAATCTCCCTTTCCCTTAAACTATGTTCCCACATAGGTCTAGATAGTGGAACCACTTAAGCTAAAGAACAATGGTCCTACCTTAGGCAAGTAGTAATCCCGTATCGGGTGAGGGTGGCATCAAGATTCCATGAATTGCTCACATGGACTATGTCGTTTAAGGCTTACCCCCACAATGAATGTTAATGAACTATGGCTTCTTAAGGATGCACTACTCAGTGTAGGTGGTGGTATGGGACGGCACCTATGCATTGCACAAGTAGTCTTTTGAGAGAGGTCATGGTGTGTTCTTTAATAATGTTAATGAAATGAATGGGCTATTGTGATCATGTTAATAAGAATGTTGATCTAATATCTAATGAATGAAGATGCTCTTAATGTAATGAAGTTAATGAAGATTGTGACTTATGCTTAAATGTAATGATGCATGCTATACTTGGATTGCATAATGAGATACTTCCTTGTTATGACTTGTTGTGTATGAATATTCCTTGCCTATGGTGACTTCATAGGAGTACTTAGTGTGAGTAGTATTATGGAATACTACTTTCATATTGCACAAGTATGACTTAGAGTTATCTTAGGTAATGGTCTTTATGTGTTGCAATGACTTATGAAGTGTTTATGTCTATTATGTATGACTATGGTCTGAAGATGGAAAGAGTTAATCGTAAGTTCACTTTGGTGACCTTAAGGTAGTATTTGGTGTGGATAGTGGTATGGGACGCTATCAATACATTGCACAAAGTATAGCTTGAGGGTTGCTTGAGGCGAAGGCTTAATGTGAAGGTAATGGGTTATATGTGATTATGTTCTAATGTGGTTAAATGACTTGTATGTTGATTATGTCTTGTATTATGCCTCTTTTATCAATGTTCATGAAGTTTTACCAAAATGGCATATATCAATACTTTCAAAATCAAATGTCCATTTCAAACATGTTTTTGCATGGCTATCATACTTAATACTTAATTCCGCTAACCCATATTTACTTCATGTTATTACTACAAGTGTAGGTTTCGGTAAGGGATTAATTCTCTCTAGTTGAATCTTGGAATAGAGTTCTTCCAAGACATCTTTTGGTATGTTCTCATAGAACGAGGACAAGGACTTTTATGTTTCCAGTTCTTTCATGTAATAGGCTATTTTTAGATTTCTATTTTAAAGGGCCGTGTCCCTACTCTTGTTTAAAGTTTTGTCTAAGATGGCCATGTGAGATGTAGACTTCCGCTTGCTTTTAAATGTGTATTTTGATGTTAGATTGATAAAGTAAGTTTTAAATTCCTCACTATTTCTATATATCGAATGTTATGAATGCTAAGAGGCTTGTATGAGACCCCTTCGGGGACGAGTATGCCATCTAGCATCTAGGGTCCAGACTCGGGTTGTGACAAAAACTTAGTCGATATTTGTATGTCCTTACAGAATTTCGAAGTGGGTTGGAAATATGGTTTATGAGTTAGAGTTGCCAGCAAAACTAACAGCGGTTCATCTAGTCTTTCACATTTCCTTGTTGAAGAAGTGTGTGGGTGATACGACATCTATCGTACCATTAGAAAGTGTGGTTGTAAAGGATAGTCTCATGTATGAGGAGGCGCGTGTTAAAATTCTTGATCGTTGACGAGTCCACAATTTTGACTCTTTTAGGGCTTTATTTTGATAGATTTAGTGTCCTCATATGCATGTTTTGTCTCAATAACTGATGAAAATCCTTGAGTTTTAGGTATTTGGAGTTAAAGACAAAGCATTGAAACTATTGGGAAGAAAGGAACATAGCAAGCTAAAGGAATGAAGAAATCAAGACTTGATGATCGATGATGTCATTTGGTGATTCACCAAATCGCTAATGTCATTCGGCGAATCGCCAAATTGCCAAGATACCGCCTAAAGTTATAGACTTCTAGAGCTAAAATGAGGGCGGATTCGGCAAGCAACAACTATATTCGGCGTATCGCTGATCTAGTCGGTGAAGAACGACCAGGTTGCGAAAAGTACTAAAGAAGATTCAAGCAAGTGTTGATGGGCGAGATGGAAGGATAAAGGGCGAATCGTGGAGTCACTCGGCGATCCCGACTGGGATCTACCAAAGTTACTGTAGCCAGACCAAGAAAAAGTGAAAAATGAAGGCAAGAAGAAGAAAAATCGGTGTTCGCTGATGTTTGCGTAATCAAGACAAAACTTCCGCTGCACATGTCTACGATCGTAAAATAGTTTAGTAACCAAACCAAGGGTTGGGATCGTTCCCAAGAGAGTGGTTTTGAGAATTAATAGAAAAATAAAATTTAGTTCTAACTTGTCGTAGCTAAAGATATTAATGATTAAAAATATTGTAAGTTAAAGGGGGACACAAGAGAGTCAATTAACAGTGGGGTTTTGTCACTAGTGAATAAAAACAGCAAAATAAACAAGGATTTCTAAGTAATGAGAGGGGATCCTTGGGATGTGATGGGAATATGCGTTAAGCTAGATTATTGGGTACATGCTTTCGATAGAAGATTCATAGAATAATTGTGACTAGGCTAAACTTTAAGGGGGATAAGCTCTTTCTCTAGTAACTTACCCCGTTTCGAATGCGTTCCTCTCGGATACCCACTTGCCGCATGAAGACCAGCCTACGCCTTAGTCCACTCACTATCTCGAGTTGAGTGTGTGGACATAGGACTAGGGTTCACTCTCTCGAGTTGAACCTCATGTCGATCCACTCACACTGGCCATCAATCTAGTGGTCTTAGTTTTACGACCACTCTCTAGAGCAAACTGAAAACACATATATAAACTTATATTTGCAACTACAAATTCATTAGATTCATCCACAACCACTGAATGAAATCACATTTAATCATTGAATAGACTATCAACAAGAAAGACCCAACAATTATATTAACCCATATTCACTAAATCACACCCCAAAAATTGGGGTTTTTAGCCACACATGTATAAGAGATAGAAATTTATACCAAATTGACCTCGCATTCAAATAAGTATGAAGATTTAAGTCTTGATACATGCCAAAACTGAAGAATCGAAAAGACCCAAACCCAAATCTTGAGGATGAAACCCTTTGGAACTTCAAGTCTTCAAAACCCTCTCAAACTTAGAGCAAAAATATCAAAAAGTACTGTTCTATATGAAAATTATAATAATTGTTCGACTCTTAAAACTACAACTCTAACTAGTATTTATAGTTTTCACCGATTTGTGCTGTAGCAGATTATTCGGTTTCGTTAGTCGAAATCGCCGTTCAACTTGGCGATTCATCTTTTGGTGTAGTTCATCGCTGTCTTGCACCAGCCTTCAACATTGTTGTGCTCTAGGTCATTGGGCGACATGGTACTGCTTCACAGAACTTTTCGGCGATGCGCTGACTGTTCCTTTATCCCACCAAATTGATCCTTTCCTTCAGGGTTCAGCACACTGGAACAAAAGGCGAAGTAAGACCCTTCGGCGACTCGCCAAGTGGACTCCGTGATCCTCAGGCCTTAATTTCTTCGTTCTTTTCAGCCTTTTCGTTCCTTTTTATTGACATAGTGTCCATGCTTTCCTTCAAACTTCAAATACCTGAAACTTAAGAGTTTTTCATAAATAGGAATTTGAGAACACAATTTCTATTAAAATATAGCCCCTAATTTCCCTCATAGGTTTGCTCGTATTTTCCAATGAACATTTGTTTCAACTCACTCAAGATAAAAAAAAAAGGTATTTTCAAGGCTTGTAATGGGGTTGAGTGCAAAGGTATGGTCATTTAGGCTCAGTAACCTTCATCCTCATGAAATGTGGTGCTCACAACACTTCCTTTCCTTTTCCTTCATCATTCTCTTTAGTGCTCAGAAGTCATCATATTATTCCCTTTCCATGGATTGTTTAAGAACCCCATCTCTTTTCTTCCTTACTTCACAACTTTCTTTTTCATTCTATTTTTTTTTTCTCTTTTCATATTTTTTTTATATGGAGGGGTTCCATTTTTCTTAAAACCATGGGTAAGAGGAGACTTTTCTTGCACTTCTTGACTTGCCCTTATCTTTTTACCACACCCCTAACTTAGGCCATTAGCCTAAGTTGGCTAATCAACTAACCACAACTTCATGAGGATTATGAGTAAGGGATAAAGAAAGGTTATGATTTCATCAAGTTTCTTCCAAAGAACAGTAAGGCTCAAGAAGTGTTCCTAAGTGGTTTACACACTCACAATATAGGTCACAGAAGAGGTATATGTCAAATTAGCTCACACTCTTAGAAGTTGCCTAAGATCATATCAATAGATAGCATCACTTAGTTGACTGGACCAACGGGGCAAATTCTAGGATCTATCATGCATGGTTCAAAGTAAGCTCATCACACTAGGCATTGACACTACAGTCAAACAAGACTCCACAGTTTCGCTAGTGTGCAATGATCATCACAAGAGACTTAATTAGATACTACACTAGTCATAACGAGATGTAAAGAGTTCACATATTGTCTGTGCAACTTCATTTGGCCTCGTTGTAGCCGCGCATTCGTGTTCATTCGATTGAGAGAACAATTCAAGTCATCGATATTGATCGGAACCGAGATTTAAATTTAATAAAAGAACAGCCACATTCAAGAGGTGACAAATTTTTTCAGAAGGGTCAAAAATCATTTTGAATTTAAAGCAAAGAGCAACAAGCTCAAACCCTCGACAAAAAGTTGTGTAACACAAATTTAGCACAAGGCCCAAATAGATAAACAAAACAGATATGCACAAACAACAAACAAAGGTGGGTCTCATCCACCACAAATAGAAAAAAACATTTTTCCTCAAATGTAAATAAAAATTATCCAACAATGAAATAAAGCAAAACATAGAGGGAGGTAAAGAGGGGGTCCTGTCTACACAGTCGCTCCATCTGTCTGGGCATCAGTTCGTAGTGTATCACTCTGGTCCTGGGTCTGAGTACCCGGAGTAGCCTCAGAAGAAACAATAGTACCAGACCCACTAGGAGCTGCCAAGGGTGCATCCGCCAAAAAGGCCTGTACAACTGCATAGAATCCCCGGGCCCACGAAGGAACATTAGGATCTCTCATAGTGGTCTTCCTGTCAGAAGTGGGCCTCTTGCCCTTGCCTTTATTTCCAGGTGAAGGTTCTTGTCTTCCCTTCTTGGGAGGATTGAAACCCCTTCATTTATTGTGATATCCCGTGCTCTTTTTTGGGGTGGCATGACAATACTTATCTTTACCATATCTTCGGGATACTCAGACTTTTCCCTGCTAGACTCAACACATGCAAGCACAACCCCACAAGATTTAACCAATTTTGAGCCACAAACATACAGGATTTTAAAAATACAAACACTATGGGTAAGATATTCACAGGCATAACCAAAAACAATTAAGATCAGAGAGGCCCTACACACATCACTAAGATAAGATCATTGTAAATGAGTACAAAATGACTAAAAATAAATTTGGGGTTTGAAAAACCAACGTTTGATGCCGATTACTAGAATTTTGAAATGCTAGGCGGAAATGTAATCCATTCCGAATACAAATTAAACACTAAAATACTTCAAAATTGCAAAAATATAGAAACTAAGGTGCGGGTGAGAGTTTGTGATGATTGAATGTGAGGAAACGTGAAGAGTTTGAAAGTTTAAACCTTTATCTTTTAAGAAACCATTAGTTCATGCCCATTCTGTGACGTTAGTCGTGCCCGCCGACCCACTCGGTGACACGCCAAGTGGTCACTTACCTTATCGAGTTTTACAGGATCCTTAATTGATGTGGGGGTCCAAACGACGGATTAGATCAGGAATGCCGACCTGGTCAGTATTCGCCAATAATTTCCTGGGCTCGCCGACTTTTACAAACTCTTATGTAAAATTGTCTTAAGTCCCATGGTAGTCTGGGTTGGGGTCGCCGACTTCTTCGACAATCCACCGATTAGTTCGACGATGCACCGACTGGACCTTTGGCTCACCAATTTGTACTTTTGACTCACTTTTCATACTTCGACCTACACAAACAACACACCATTATTTCTTAATGAAAAAATAAAGTGGTAAAACCTTGGGTAGCCTTTCAAGAGGCGCCTTAAGTTAGTAAAACTACAACTATTAAAAAACAGAAATTCTACTTAACTAAGAATTCCCAAATAACACCACTCCCCAACAGCGACGCCATTTTTATTTTTGCGTAATCAAGAAACAACTTTCGATGCAAGTGTCTACGATCGTACAATAGTTTAGTAACCCAACCAAGGGTTGGGGTCGTTCCTAAGAGAGTGGTTTTGAAAATTAATAGAAAAAAAATTTAGTTCTAACTAGTCGTAGCTAAAGACATTAGCGATTAAAATATTGTAAGTTAAAGGCGGACACAAGAGTATCAATTAACAATGAGGTTTTGTCACTATTTTGTAAAAACAACAAAATAAACACGGATTTCTAAGTTATGAGAGGGGATCCTTGGGATGTGACAGGAATACGAGTTAAGCTAGATTATTGGGTACATGCTTGCATAGAAGATTCATAGAATAATTGTGACTAGGCTAAACTTTAAGGGGGATAAGGTCTTTCTTGAGCAACTTACCCCATTTCAAATACGTTCCTCTCGGACACTCACTTGCCGCATTAAGACCCACCTACGCGTTAACCCACTCACTCTCTCAAGCTGAGTGTGTCGACATGGGACTAGGGTTCACTCTCTCGAGCTGAACCTCATGTCGACCCACTGACACTGGCCATGAATCTAGTGGTCTTAGTTATACAACCTCTCTCTCTCGCAAGCTGAAAACACGTATCAATTCCCCAAGCTTTACTTTAATATTTGATTGTTTGTGTTCAAGTTTATATTTGTAATTGATAGGTAAAACTTGAAATTTAAGATTCGAACATTAATTGTGCAATAATTGTTTAATTAAAGAGGTTGTCATTGCACTTTTATTATTAAATTTGAAGAAAGTACTACTTGTGGGATCGACCCCAACTCACGTAGTTGGTTTATTATACTGACCAACGATTGTTGGCATTTAGTATTGGATGAAATTCCTTGATACGTAAATCAAAACTGTGCCGCTGTCGGGGTGTAGCGTTACTTAGAATTCTTTGATTGAAGATTTAACACTCTCAAAATCATTGGTTGTAGTTGAACTAGTTTTGGCTGCTTTGTGTAAGTGTTTGTTGGACTACGTAGAAATGAACATGAGTGAGGAAGAGATGAATGGCAGCCAAGCAGGTCATCAAGATGGTATAAATGACATCAATTGGGTGGAATGGGTGCAATTTGCATCCCCCAAACTAATGAGAATGCGATGTTTGAAGTCCCTCACACAACTCTTCATCTTCTCCAAATGAGGGGACTATATGGAGGGATAGATCACGAAGACCCACATGAGCATGTGAGAATCTTTACAGAGGTTTACAACCCTTTTTCATTAAAAAATGTGTCTCAAGAGTCAATTCGGCTGCGGTTATTTCCACTGTCTTTAACGGGAGAAGCTAATAAGTGGTTAGCATAGTTACCAAACAATTCCATCACATCATGGGAGGAGCTGGTTATAGCATTTAACACAAAATTCTTTCCTCCATCAAGGATGATGAAACGTAGAGACGAAATTCAAAGTTTCAAGCGACGGGAGGGGGAACCTATCCATGAAACGTAGGTGAGATTCAAGAAGCTCCTACTTAAATGCCTAACTTATGGGTTACCAAACGAATTGTTACTTCAATATTTCTACCAGATTCTGGATTCGGTTAATAAAGGGGTGGTTGATCAATTGGTACGAGGAGGAATAATGTTACAATGATTTTAGGTAGCTTCGTTTCTTCTGGATGATATGACTAGAATAAACCAAGCATGGTACACCCAAGAGGATAAAGTTTCTCTATTTCAATTTAGATTAACGCAACAACAACTTGATAAAAAGAAAGAGAGGGATGAAAATATCAGAAGATGTTGACCCAAATAAAAGTTCTACAAGAGCACATGAAGGAAACATGTGGAGTTTTTAAACTCGAGGAGGGTTCTTCTTCCAGTTACTCAAGGCCAGGGGAGAATCAAGGTGGGAAGTCCAAGAGATATGAGGAGGGTTTCCACCCATGCTCTATACAGCGATGTGGAAATCAAGGTTGGAACTCTCATAAGTTAGAAGAACAAAGGAGATACTATCAAGATTGGGTCGAGCAAAATGATTATTGGAGAACGGAAGATGATTATGAGGAAAACCATACTCACTCAAGTGAAAGACCAAAATCAAAAGATAATGCGAGCAGTCCCCCTGTGAATGACTTGTTGTCATAGATACTTGACAAAGTTGAAGGTTTGGATGATTTGTGGATAGGGATGACAAATGACTTTTCATCATTGAGCAGTAAAGTGAACTCTCATGCCAACGCCATCAAGACACTTGAAGTCCAACAAAGTTTATTATCAGCTCAGTTGAAACCAGAGATAATGAGAGAAGATGAAAATGGAGGGCTGGTTATGGTTACACGAAGCAGAAAGGTAGCAATATGTAATCTGATGGGAAATGAAGATGCTCAAAAGCATGAAGAAGGTGAAGTCATGGAGGAGAAATAGTTTCTTATTCATAAAAATCTTGCCAAAGAGCCAAAAAAGGAAGTGGAACAACACATTCAAATTCCAAAATTCATGCAACCTTTACCCAAAATACCTCCACCATTTCCCCAACGTTTAAAAAAAAATGAAGATGAGAAGTTCAAGAAGTTCTTGTAAGTGTTCAAAACACTATCAATCAACCTCCCCCTTGTGGAAGCATTGTTGGAAATATCGGGATACACCATGTTCATGAATGAGTTGGTTACGAAGAAAAGGGGTTTGGATTTTGAGACAATTGAAGTCGCATAATTGCAGTGCAATTATGACTAAGAAGCTAATCAAAAAGAGGGAAGATCCCGAGGAATTCACCATTCTGTGCACCATAGGCATGCTCCAATTCGCTAAAGCTTTATGTGACCTAGGAGCAAGCATCAACTTAATGCAGTATGCGATCTACAAACAACTTAGGTTGGGTGAACCGAAAGCGACCACAATGAGACTATTGATGGCAGACTATTCAATCAAACATCCCATAAGGATACTTTATATTATCTTGGTGAAGGTCGATCGGTTCATTTTTCTGTCTTATTTTGATAGTTTAGATTGTTAGATAGATGCTAAAAGTCCTAGTATTTTGGGAAGGCCATTCTTAACAACTGGGAGAACATTGGTGGATGTTGAAAGTGGAGAATTGAGGTTTCAGGTGAACGAAGATGAGGTAACTTTCAATATTTGCAAATCTATGAAACATCCAAGTGACATTCATCTGGTGTCTACTGATGGTATTATTGATGAGGCGGTAGCTAGTGTAAGCCACTTGATGTGCATGAATGAACCCTTTGAAGTCGTACTTGGTAATTATGATGAATCAGAAATTTAGGACTATGAGGAGGTAGTAGCTTCTTTGACAGGTTTAGGAGTGTATTCAAAGACTCCATTCAAGTTGGATATTGACATAAAAAATTGAGAGAGTCCTCCCACAAAGCCATCAACAGAAGAACCCACCTAATCTGTGATTGAAAGAACTTCCCTCTCATGTCCAATATGCTTTGTTGGGGGTGAATAACACTTTACTGGTGATCATTGCAGATGAGTTTCTTGAATGGTATGTGAAATTGCTCCTTGAAGTGTTGCGAAAACATATAAAAGTTATAGGATTGACCATCACTAATATAGTGGGCATCCCTTCCAGTATTTGTACTCACAAAATCAAGCTTGATAATGAGTGTAAGCCTAGTGTTGAGCATCAACAAAGATTGAACCCACCAATGCAAGAAGTGGCAAAAAAGGAGATCATCAAGTGGTTAGACGTAGCTGTGATCTACCCCATTATAGATAGCAAATGGGTAAGTCCGGTGCAACATGTACCAAAAAAGGGAGGTATCATCGTAGTCCCAAATAAAAAGGGGGCTTGTGCCGACTAGATTGGTGACCGGGTGGAGAGTATGCATGTATTATCGAAAGTTAAATTTGTGGACTAAAAAAGATAACTTTCCTATGACGTTAATGGATGAAATGCTTGACAAGCTATCAAAGAAGGGTTGGTACTGCTTTTTAGATGGGTATTCCGGCTACAACCTAATCTCTATCGCATCGGAAGAACAAGAGAAAACTACCTTCACATATCCCTATGGAACTTTTGCCTTTAAAAGGAAGCCCTTTGGGTTATGCAATGCCCTTACAACCTTCCAACGTTTCATGCTGTCGAATTTTGCCGACATGGTAGAAGATTCAATGGAAGTATTTATGGATGACTTCTTAGTTGTGGGTGATAACTTTGAGACATGCTTAGTACACTTAGGACAAGTTCTTCAAAGATGTGTGGAAACGAACTCGGTCCTCAAGTGGGGAAAGTGTAACTTCATGGTTAAAGAAGGAATAATACTTGGTAACAAGGTGTCACAAAAGGGGCTGGAGGTTGATAGAGCAAAGGTTGAAGTTATTGAGAAATTGCCATGACCAATTTCGGGAAAGGGGGTTTGTAGTTTCTTAGGACATGTCGATTTCTACCGGAGGTTCATCAAAAACTTCTCAAAAATTGCACATCCTTTATGCAAAATCATTGGGATAGAGGTGAAATTCCATTTTGATGATGCTTGTATGGTGGCTTTCCAGTGCTTGAAGGAAAAATTAGTATCGATCCCATTCATTATCAGTCTTGATTGGTCAGAATTTTCCAAGTAATGTACGATGCAAGTGGAATGACATTGGGTATTGTATTGGGGAAAAATGCAATAAACTTTTTGACCCAATTTATTATGCAAGCAAGACTCTAAACAAAGCTCAGCGTTATTAAACCGTGACTGAAAAAGAGTTGCTTGTGGTAGTCTATGCATTTGAGAAATTCTGGGTGTATTTGTTAGGCACTAAACTAATTGTTCACACTAATCATGCTGTACTCCGTTACTTAATGGAAAATAAGGATGCAAAACCAAGGTTGATAAGATGGGTGCTCCTATTGCAAGACTTTGACTTTGAGGTCAACGATATAAGAGGTTGCTATAATCAAGTGGAGGACCACTTATCCAGGTTAGAGGGCAAGAAGAATGATGTACCTGAGGTTGACATAAACGATTCCTTCCCCGATGAACATGTTTTTGCAATAACTCTCAAACAAACTCCTTGGTATGCAGATTTCATCAAGTACATTGTGTGCGGATTAATTCCGAATGAGCTGGGTTCATGAAGTTTTCCTAGGCATGCTGGGTTCTATAGGAGATTCATAAACGACTTTTCAAAAATTGCACACCCGTTGTGCAAACTGCTCGAGTAGGAGTATAAGTTTGACTTTGATGAGGCTTGTCTGAGAGCATTTGGAGAGTTGAAGGAGAAGTTGGTCACTGCACCTATCATTATTTCACCTGATTGGGGCAATCGTTTGAGGTAATGTGTGATGCAAGTGGAGTGGCGCTTGGTGTGGTACTGGGACAGAGGAAAGAGAAAATTCTTCACCTTATTTACTATGCTAGCAAAGCTCTTAATATGGCCCAAAATAACTATACTGTGACCGAACAAGAACTACTTGTGGAGGTTTTTGCATTCGAGAAATTTTGATCCTACTTACTTGGAACTAAGGTCATAGTGCATACTGACCACTCTGCATTGAGGTATTTGATGGCGAAAAAGGATGCAAAACCAAGATTCATTAGATGGGTATTATTACTGCAAGAGTTTGATTTTGTGGTAAAAGATAGAGAGGGGACCGAAAATCAAGTTGCTGATCACTTGTCCAGATTAGAGGAAGAGGCTATGCTAAAGCTTGGAGATAGGGCTGAAATTAATGATTCTTTTTCGGAAGAACAAGTATTGGCTGCTTCTCATGATTTGATTCCATGGTTCGCAGACTTTGCTAATTATTTATCAAGCGATTTGGTGCCCCCGGACTTGTTTTTTCACCAGAGGAGAAAGTTTATGCATGATGTGAAGAAATTTTTTTGGGATGAACCTTACTTGTATCGTAGTTGTGCTGATGGGATTATTCGTCGCAGTGTGCCCGAGGTTGACATGCTGAGTGTACTTGAAGCATGACACTCATCGCCTATTGGTGGGCATCATAGTGGTATTCGGACTGCGCATAAGATTTTGCAGTGTGGGTACTACTGTCCTACCATCCACCAAGATGCTCATGATTTCTCCAAGTCTTGTGATCGATGCCAAAGAGAAGGAGGGATTACAAAAAGGCAAAAGCTCCCTATGAATCCGATATTGGTGATAGAGTTGTTTGATGTATGGTGCATTGATTTTATGGGTGCATTTGTGAGCTCATACGGGATGAAGTATATTCTTGTTGCGGTTGATTATGTATCGAAGTGGGTGGAAGTAGTTGCACTCCCCAACAATGTAGGTAAAAGTGTAACCGCATTCTTGAAAAAGAACATCTTCTCCAGATTCGGTACACCGAGGGCGGTTATCAGCGATGGAGGTTCTCACTTTTGTAATAAGTTGTTCAAGGCACTACTTGAGAAATATGGTGTGTGCCACAATGTTGCCACTCCTTACCATCCGCAGACTAGTGGGCAAGTTTAAGTGTCCAACAGAGAAATTAAACAGATCTTACCGAAGACTGTGAATGCTAATAGAACGGATTGGTCAAGGAAGCTTGATGATGCTCTATGGGCATATCGCACTGCATACAAGACCGCCATAGGTATGTCTTTTTACCAACTTGTATATGGGAAGTCTTGTCATTTACCGGTAGAGTTAGAGCATAAGGCGATGTGGGCAATGAAGAAGCTAAATTTGGATTGGGGCGCCGCATCGAATCAAAGAATGAATGACTTGAATATGCTTGATGAGTTTCACCTAAAAGCTTATGAAAGTTCAGCCTTGTACAAAGAGAAGATGAAACGGTATCAAGATCAAAGAATTGAGAAGCGAGAATTTGTGGTTGGTGATCTTGTGCTTATATTCAACTCTAGGTTGCGTTTGTTTCTCGGCAAACTCAAGTCCAAATGAACTGGGCCATTTTTGCTCACAAAAGTGCTCCCCCATGGAGCGGTTGAGCTTGAAAATAGTGAAGGAACAAGGTTCATGGTAAATGGGCAAAGGATCAAGATCTATCTGGGAAATGCTGAAAGTGTGCAAGAAGTGATTGAGGCGTACAATCTTTATGAAGTTTGGGTAATCAAGAAACTTGTGTCATGTAGCGACGTTAAATTAAGCGCTGCTTGGGAGGCAACCCAAGATGTACAATCTAGCCAACGATAGGTTTTTGTTTCCCATTTAGTAGTTTTCTTTGTTTAATTGCATCTCTATATCAAATTTAGATAGGTCTTTTAGTTTTTTTTAGTGTTGGCTAGAATTAGCATATGGTCCGTGTCTAAAAAGTGAACAAAAAATATTAAAAAAATAGCCTAATGGTTGCTACATGTGCAAGTACGCTATGAAAAATATGCAGAAAATGGTCTGGTGCAGATGTGTACGGACCCCATCGACGGTCCGTCATTCTATCCACTGACCGTGGATGGTGCCCGTAGATCCCAAGTAAGCTTCTAAATTTTCGTACGAGTGATCTACGGTCCCAACCTACGGACCGTAGATTGACCCACGGACCGTAGATGGGGTCTCGTGGGTCAAAAACCCTAAATCTGTCAAACCCGACCCGGACCCCCTTATTTAAAACTCCCCTAATTTAAAATCATTTCCATTTCCCTCCATTCACTCTCCAACTGTTTCAAACACCCTCAACTCCCCTAAATCACGCCATAACTCTCCCTTAAAATCATCCTTTCCATTATCCCATCATTCCCACAATTTCTTTCCATTCCGAATACAACTTATTCCATATTTCACAAAAAGGGTCCGGTGTTGGGTTAATAACGCAGAGGCGATTCTTTCAACTTGCAAAACTTAGTGTCGTCACAAAATCACCCCACTCCACGTTACTTGTAAGGTAATAGACTTTCCCCTTACTTTGAATGTCGGTTCATTAATAGAATATAGAAAGTCGGGAGTCGGGTCTTGACCATGGGTAACTATTAGATGAAATAACATGATTAAATTGGAAGTTACAATACCTTTGGAACTATAGATACTGATTGTGTTACCTTGTTGTATGTGATAATAAGTCTACATGTAAGTTTCGAATTACGGTTCCAAAGTTTGTCTTAAATAATTGTTAAAATGATTAATCAGAATCCTAAGAATGACAAACTAGCATGATTCAATGTTGAAATGCATGAGTAGACTAGGATATTGTTGAAAATGGTCTAAGATGCGGATTTGAAAATAATGAATGGCTAAAACCTAGCACAGATCCCATTCACGATACCCCATTTACGGACCGTAGATTGGGTTCGTGGGTGGATGTTCTTGAAAATTTCACCAAGTGTGAAACAACGGAGGTGGACTACGGTCCATTGATCAATCTACATACCGTTCTGTACATCCGTGGTTTCCATCTGCGACGAAAATTATTGGTCCGCTGATCCAGGGAAGAGTTCCACTGACCGTAGATCAGTCTACGAACCGTAGGTCCCTTTCGTGGATGACCATTGTAGCCTCTGTCAGAAATTTTCTTAGGACTTTGTTACTGTTCGTTTATAGTCTAAAGTTTTTTGGTTAGTTGTTTAGCTTTAGTTTTGGCACTAATATAGATTCCACAGGTACGATAGCACCCAAAAAATTAGTCACCTACTCAAAACAAGGCAAGTCAAAATCTGTTGCTCCTAGCTTCAGGTTAATCGATGAGGACACAGACGCGGAAAGAGATCTAGCATACGTTCCTCCCAACACAAGGACTTGTCCCACTGTACCTTGAGCCACCAGAGGCACCCCCCGAAAGGTGATTCCCGACGTAGTCACTGTCTCCCAGTCTGATGAGGAGCACACACTGATTAGGTCCCCAACTGGGGTTGCTTTTAGTTTAGCTCGTCTGGCTCCGAGTCTACCCATGTTTCGTGCTCTAAGTACAGGCATTCTTCAGGATCTGAGTCTGCCCATGCTTCGGGGTCCAACGCCAAGTCAGCCATAGGGTCCAGCCAGAATGAACAAGCAGCCTCATCTGATGAGGCCACTAGCTCAGAGTCAGTACCCATACCAAGGAATGTGAACCCTACTCCAGTGGCCGGTGAGCCAAACAGATGGTGTGTTAAGGGCCAATGGCAAATCTATCGAGATGCCAAGATGATTAATGATAAAGAGAAGATGGCCCGAATTGTTATAGAGGAGCGCAGAGTCCTCACAAGGAACTTGCGCACTGTCCCCGACATTCACCAGCTTTTCAACCTTCACAAGTTTGACTGGATGGCTCGAGACCCAGGGACGTATAGCGAGGAGATTGTGCGGGAGTTCCACGCCTCCTATGCTGCCATACTACGTGGGTCGATCTCCAAGAAATTAATGCCCTTAACCCAAGATCCTGTCACGTCCACTATGGTCCGAGGTTGTCCGGTAGACATATCACAGGCTACCATCAGCCGCTTTCTCTGTGGGCCTACCACAGGTCACACTTGGTCACTAAACACAGCGGAGTTTCATTACAGATGGGATATCATGCGGAGGGGTGCTTTCCAAAGGAATGTTGAGCAGCGAAAGGCTGCTATACTATTGTTGGCTAAGTATATTGTTGCTGATGGGGAGCATGCAGAGTGGGTCGCCACACCACGTTTGGGTATCCGGAAGGCCACATTAAATTTCGCGGCCAAGTTCTTCTGGTTGTTGGTGCGTAACAAGGTGTCACCGACAAAAGCTGATAACCAACTCACTTGGGACAGAGCAGTCATGGGTGCAGCATTAGTAGCAGGAGTGGAGATTGACTTTGCCCGCATACTGCTGGCAGAGATTCATAAGAGGGCATTCAAGACCTCCACTACTTACCCCTTTCCATGTTTGATTTTTCAATTGTGTAGGGACTCTGGAGTGCTGATCTGGCATTGTGATAGGTTTATCCACCCTACCAGGGCTTTGGATATAGGACTCATCCGATATGAGGCAAATGTGGCGGCACCTCGTAGAGAGCCCCAGGTTGGGGTACCTTCCTTGGGCGCAAATCTTCCAGACACGGTGGGGCAGGCACAGGGCGGTGACCCCATTGTACCAGATCACTCTGATACTGTCCTGGCCTCCTCTTCTAAGGCCCCTAGCATGACTCCTAGTTCATCTCGGTCCACACCACATTTAGGAGCTACTGTTATCCCATTGGCCAGAGTTCAAAAATTAGAGGCTTAGATGGCCACATTGCTGCATCACATTCAGCCTTGGATTCAAAAGTCTATAGCCGAGTCCGAGGCCAGAATGGAGCGAAGGATGGAGGGCATGATGGATCGGAAGGTCCAGGCCATTAAGAAGCTTCTTGATGCTTTTGAATTGCGAGTCCTTGAGCGACTAGCCCCTACCATAGACCTATCCTTTTTTCAGGCTGAATTAGCCAGTCTCCGGGCCGACGTTGATGCCATTCTTGTCACCCCTACAGTTGAGCCTCAGGCTGCACCTACTGTACTGGTTGATGATACGGTGCTGGATGTTTTATTCAGTGGGGCCGCCTAGGAAAAGTCTACGCCTACACATACCAAAGGTAAGACGCACCGTTCTAGTTACACTGAGGAGGGAAAAGTTCAAAAGAGACAACGTAGGCAGGAGAAGGAGGTTAGGAAGGCCTCGATTTTAGATGAAGAGTTGCGCCAGCAGAGGATGTGTGAGAGTATTATAGGGGTATCAAATTCTGCCCTAGTTGTAGAGGTCCCGATTATTGTGAGGGACATTGTGAGCACTACTAAGGGTGACCCAACTATTATTCCAGTGGGCTCCGAGAAACCGGACCCACCTGCTTGTTGATGATTCACCGACGCTATGCGCCACAGGTTTGCTTCACCCAATCCACTTTATTTTTCTGCTTTTGTATGGATTGGGGACAATCGTATCTATTTTTGTTGGGGGTGGGGTAAATGCATTGTGAGTGATAGGGTGAAGTCTGAGTAACCCAACTCATAGATCCTCTCATGGGGTTTTCTTTCTTGTGTTGAACCGACATGTGTTAGGATCGCTTGTCTAGAAGCATGAAATAGAAAGAAACATGATGGCTTAAATATATATATATATATATATATATATATGATACGCGTCAGATTTTATGATGTGTGATAAAATTTGTAGTCTACGATTAGCTGAATGT
Source organism: Solanum stenotomum (assembly GCF_019186545.1). Classification (NCBI taxonomy): domain Eukaryota; kingdom Viridiplantae; phylum Streptophyta; class Magnoliopsida; order Solanales; family Solanaceae; genus Solanum; species Solanum stenotomum. Next base: position 38,980,113 of record NC_064289.1, on the reverse strand, counting down.
GTTGGCTCTGTGTGTGATATGATAGTTAATTAACTTGATGACATGACTTAAGCTGAAACTTGAACTGGCTAATATGATAATCTGATAATGAAACTATGTGCCAAGAGTGTGTGAGAATAGTTTAGTGTTCAAATAGTTTTTGTGCGAAAGTAGAACTTGCCCGATTAGTCCTGCTAAGACTCAACAATCTAGAGGTTAGGAAGTGCTCATAGGCCATTGTTCAGATAAGTCAGCAAATTGCCTGAAAGAAGGATCCGACCAAATGAAACAAATGCACCCTTTGATCCAAATACTTTGAGCCTAAAATAATACCATTTGTTTCTAAACCCAGAACTCACCTTCCTATAATCGACTATGTTGGCCCCAATCCCTCCTTGGACATGTGCACCTCGACCAAGGCCAAAATCCTAAGTTGAGGGTGGCTAATGTGAAAAAGTAATTTCAATCTTGGCCCTGACCCGACATCGGGTATTGTGCACCTCAACCAATGGAAAATCTATAAGTTGAGAGTTTCTATGAAAGAGGAAACCAAAAGAAAATGGGTATGAAAAGAGTTTGATGTTGAAAAAGAGAGGAAAGGATGTGAGTTGTTGGAAGCTAAAAGAAAAACCAAATAAAAGTAAAAAGAGCTACAAATTTTAAAGTAACATCTGTGTTTGAAGAAAATCAAGGGAAAGAAGGTAAAACGGTAGGATGGCAAAAATAGGGCAAAAAGAGGTTGAAAGCCTAGTGTAATGTCAAGGAGGGAAGAAAGTACTAAGAAGTACCCAAATGTACCACACCTAACCCTCAGCCTACGTTACAAGCCAAGAAAGCCCTATAGTGATCCTAGCGTCTAGTTTGGAGAGTCTACACAGTGAAAAAAAGGTCAAGACTATGGTACTGAGCACTAACTGTACTTGAAGTTATTTCTGAGTGTGAGTGTTGAATGAATCCTTGTACTCAAATTCATCAGTCATTGTGCGAAGAAAAAAAAAGGGATTTCGTTTGAAGTAAGGACACTTAGTACATTGTCGGAGAGTTGGTACCTTGGTGATAGTGAAACAATGTATGTTGTGTGTTGGTTGGTCAATCGTTGTCATGGTTTGATCCGCATGAATTAGCTTATCGAGTCTAAGAGAACAAATTTTGTACCCACAAAGAGAGTGGGGTAGAAAGCCATGTGATTGCTTGTGTTTGAAATGCAAGTGTCGTTTAGAGTCTTAGTGCGTCGCTCGAGGACAAACAGTGAATTTAAGTTGAGGGTGTTGATATACCGTGAGTTTACGGTATTTCTAATACATTTCACTTACAAGTTATGTGTGTCTAGGGCCTTTTTGGATTGGTTTTTATGTGTTTTTATCATGTTTTGTAAGAAAGACGTTTAGGCACAAAAGTAAAGGGACAACTGAAATAACTGCAGAAAGGGCACCTACAGAGCTGATCTACGGACCGTAGGTCCAGTGACGCTCCGTAGGTGATGGTCGTAGATCAGCAGGCAAGACATGGAAGGAAAATCAGGGAAATCTGACAGAGTGTGGAACCACAGTAGCGATTTATGGTCCGTAGATCAGCAGGCAAGACATGGAAGGAAAATCAGGGAAATCTGACATAGTATTGAACCACGGTAGCGATTGATGGTCCGTAGATTGATCTACGGACCGTACTGTTGATCCGTAGATTTATACTGCGAGGGTTCCAATACCTGATTTTTGAAGATTCCAAGTATGGAGCTACGGAAGGGAATTGACGGACCGTAGATCGATCTACGATCCGTACTGCACGTCCGTCGTTTGCTTCAAAGAAGATGATTTTTGGAGGCTGAAATATTTTCTAAGTCCTGGCCGATGGAAGGGAGTCACGGACCGTAGATCCATTGACCGTCCATGAGTCAGTCTTGTGGAATGAAGACGCGTGCCTGAACAAACTTTCCTTAATTTCTTTCCCTTTTAATGTAGGACTTGTTTTCTATAAATAGGGCATGTAAACCATGTTTTTGGGGGTTAGACTTTATTACTTTTGTTTTACTTTGTGACTTGGGAACTAATTTTGCTACCCGAGTAATTTTTTATTTCCAAAGGTTCATTTTTGAAGATTTTGTTTGAAATTTGAGTTGAATTTCTGGGTTTATTTTTCTCAACTACGTAAGTTCATAATTCTTTCATCTAAAATAATGAATTGTGTTCATATGATTATGGGTAACTAAACTCCACAACTAGGGCTGTGGGATCCATGTGCGATTAACAAAGTATGAATAGTAAATAAGCAATTCTTGAATAGTGTTTTGCATGCATTGATAATTCTTTCGTTCAAAAGTCTTTTTAACGAGTGCACACGTTAGAACTTTCCTTATTGCTACTTGCCGGACCAAGGAGGTAATCAACAAGAAAATAATTATCAAACATAGATTTAGTGTGACACTATCTAATAGACTAGTGTCGATTGGTGCGAAGTAATAACTAAGCCAAACATCGATTATGATGTCTAATATGAGGTAAAGGTAAGGGTTAGTAAATTATACACACGTAGCCGGACCAAGGTGCGGGGTGAAATTCTCTAGATGCCGGACCAAGGTTTTAGAGATACCTACCTTATCACTTTGCATGTAATACACTAGGACAAGATTGCTATTACTAGGATTATTAAGTTATGAGCTTGTGGTGAACACGTATACCCTAGTTAATTTTCTCATCTTGATAACAACAAAAATTGACTTTTTTTTACTTATTACTTACTGAATTATTACTATTTGTTTCACAAATCCCCCCTTTTTATTACTTGTTTCTGGAAGTACTTTAACTAAATGAATACAGGTGTAAGTTAAAGTTAAGCCTAAACATGTTTCCTCGTGGGACTGACCCCAACCTACAAGTTAGATTCTTTACTCGATAACGATCGCTTATTCTTCTTTAGGGAGGTGTAATTTGAGCGTATCAAGCATGAAATAAAACACTCATGAACAACATGCATCTCTGCCACGAAGAGTCTACGATTTGGACTCATTTAGAGCTTCATTTTGATAAATTTAATGTCCTCAAATTCAAATTTTGTCTCAATAGCTAATGAAAACCCTTCAGATATAGGTATTTGGAGTTATAGACAAAGCATGGACACTATTAGACAAAAATGAACAAACAAAGCTTACGGAATGAAGAAAAGAAGACCAGATGATCGATAATGTCCTTCGGCAAATCGCCAATATCATTCAGCGAATTACCAATTCGGCAAGATACCTCCTAAAGTTCAAAATGCTGGAGCTAAAATAGGGGTAAATTCACCGAGCAACAACCATATTCGGCGTATCACCGATCTAGTCAGCGAAGGACAACCAGGTCGCCAAAAGTATGAAAGAAGATGCAAGCAAGTGCAGATAGGTGAGATGGAAGGATAATGGGTGAATCGCGGAGTCATTTGGCCATCCCAACCTAGATTACCTAAAGTCACAGTAGCCAGACCAAGAAAAAGTGAAAAATAAAGGTGAGATAAAGAGCAATCGATGATTCGCCAATCCGTTAGCTATACCCAACTTACTTCGTCGAGTAGTCTTCGGAAGTGACATTTTAGACTTGTTTAAATTAGTCTTGGCTAGAGAGATAAATTCATTCAGAAAATGAGGAAAGAATTACTTATAGAGAAAACACTACCAGAAGGTTTAGTGAGTGATTTTAGCAAGATATTGAGAGAGATTTTGTAAGAGATAAGATTATCAATTGAATTTCATCTATAATTCTAATTTTTTACCCAACTATGGGAGTGGTAATTAAAGTTGATCTTCTTATTTTTGAGATGAGTGGCTAAAACCCTTTACTTGGGGTTTTGATCAGGAAGCCAATTGTTGAATTTACTTAGTGGGTGTTTGTTAATTGCGAAGAATGGTGCTAATTTGAAATGGGTCTAAGTTGTTGCTCTGTTTCGAGATTGAATTACTTTACTTCGTGTATCAATTTTAGTGTTGTGCACTTGCTCGAGAGAGAGAGATGTGGAACCAATGTGGAAATCTTAGCGTCCTTAGTAGTGGGTTTCCGTAGTTTAGAGTGAAACAAGTGACCCTTCCTTTGTATCCATATGGAGAGAGTGGATTTGATGAGGGTAAACAACTGGCTCAAAATGGCCCCAACTCATGTAGTTGGGTTATTATACTAAAGAACGATCGTTGGCATTTAGTATTGGATGAAATGCCACTTGATACATTAATCAAAATGGCACCGCTGCGCATTACTTAGAATTCTTTGATTGAAGATTTGACACTCTAAAAATTCATTGGCTGTAGTTGAAGTAGTTTTGGCTTCTTTGTGTTGGTAATGGTTGGGCTACATAGAAGTGAACATGAGTTAAGAAGAGATGAATGAAAGCCGAGCAGGTCATCGATAAGGTATAGATGACATCAATAGTGTCTACAACCCAGCTCAATCGGGTGGGATGGGTGCAATTTGTATCCCACAAACTGATTAGAGTGCGATGTTTGAAGTCACTAGCACAACTCTTCATCTTCTCCAAATGAGGGGAATATATGGAGGGCTAGATCACGAAAACCCGTATGAGCATGTAAGAAATTTTACTGAGGTTTGCAACCCTTTTCATTCAAAAATGTGTCTTAAGAGTCAATTCGGCTATGGTTATTCGCATTGTTCTTAATAGGAGATGCTAATAAATGGTTAGCCGAGTTACCAAACAATTCCATCACATCATGGGAGGAGCTGGCTGTAGCATTTAACACGAGATTCTTTCCTCCATCAAGGATGATGAAACTTAGAGAAGAAATTCAATGTTTCAAGTGACGAGAGGGGGAACGCATCCATGAAACGTGGGTGAGATTCAAGAAGCTCCTACTTAAATGCCCAACTCATAGGCTACCAAATGATTTGTTACTTCAATATTTCTACCGGAGTCTAGATTCGGTTAATAAAGGAGTTGCTGATCAATTGGTACGAGGAGGAATAATGTTACAACCATTTGTGGTAGCTTCGTTTCTTTTGGTTGAAATGACTAGGATAAACCAAGCATGGTACACACAAGAGGATCAGTTCTCACCATTTCATTTTCGATTAACGCAAGAACAACTTTATAAAGAGAAAGAGAGGGATGAGAACATTAAAAAGATGTTAATTCCAATGGAATTTCTATAACAGCACATGATGGGGATATGTGGAGTGCTTAGAGTTGAGGAGACTTCTTCTTCCGGTTACTCAATCCTGAGGGAGAATCAAGGTTGGAACTTCAAGAGGTACGAGGAGGGTTTCCACCCACGCTATCTATAGCAAGGTGGAAATCAAGGCTGGAACTATCATAAGGGAGAAGAACAAACGAGATATTATCAAGATTAGGCTGAGCAAAATGATTATTAAAGAAGGGAAGATGATTATGAGGAGAACCATACTCACTCAACTGAAAATCCAAAATCTAAAAGGAGTGCAGGTAGTCGTCGGGTGAATGACTTGTTGTCACGCATAGATGACAAAGTTGAAGGTTCGGATGATTTGTTGAAAAAGATGAAAGATACCTTTTTATCATTGAACAATGAAGTGAACTCTCATGCTGACGCCATCAAGACACTCGAAGGACAACTTAGTTTATTATCAGCTCTATTTAAAGCAAATATAAAAAGGGGATGTGACGATAGAGGGTTGGCTGTAGTTACTTGTAGAGGAAAGGTGGCAATAGGTAATGTGATGGGAAATGAAGATGCTCAAAAACATGAAGAAGGTGAGGCATAGAGGAGCAAGAGTTGCTTATTCATTAAAACATCGCCAAAGAACAACAAAAGGAAGTGGAACAACACGTTCAAATTTCAAAAGTCATGCAACCCTTACCCAAAATACCTCCACCATTTCCCCAATGACTAATGAAGAAAAATGAAGATGAGAAGTTCAAAAAGTTCTCATTAGTGTTCAAGACACTATCAATCAACCTCCCCCTTGTGGAAGAATTATTGGAAATGCTGGGCTACGCCAAGTTCATGAAAGAGTTAGTTACAAAGAAGAGGAGTTTGGATTTTGAGACAATTGAAGTTTCCCATAGTTGTAGTGCATTTATGACTAAGGAGATGATCAAAAAGAGAGAAGATCCCGGGGTATTCACTATTCCTTGCACCATAGGCATGCTCCAATTAACTAAATCTTTATGCGATTTGGGAGAAAGCATCAACTTAATGCCCTATACGATATACAAACAACTTGGGTTGGGTGAACCGAAAGCAACCACAATGAGACTCCTGATGGCAGGCCGTTCAAAGAAACATCCTGTTGGGATACTTCATCACATCTTGGTAAAGGTCGATCTATTCATCTTTCCGGTTGATTTTGTTATTTTAGATTATGAAATAGATGACGAAATTCCCATTATCTTGGGAAGGCCATTCTTGGGAACTGAAAGAGCATTGGTAGATGTTAAAAGTAGAAAATTAAAGTTTCAGGTGAACGAAGATGAAATAACCTTTATTGATAAAGCGGTAGCTAGTGTAAGCTATATGATGTACATAAATGAACCCCTTGAAGTTGTACTCGCTAATCGTGATGAATCTGAAGTTCAGGGCTATGAGGAAGTTGTAGCTACCATGTCGGGATTAAGAGGAAATTCAAAGAATCCAATCAAGTTTGATAATGACCTAAAAAATAGAGAGAGTCCTCCCGCAAAGCCATCAATAGAAGAACAACCTAATTTGGAATTGAAAGCTCTTCCCTCTCATCTCCAATACACTTTCTTGGGGGAAAATAACACTTTACCATTGATAATTGCATCTAACTTGCTTGAATGGCAGGTGAAATTTCTCCTTCTAGTGTTGCGAAAACATATAAAAACTATAGTATGGTCCATCGCTGATATAGTAGGCATTCCTCCCAGTATTTGCACTCAAAATTTTTTTCTTGATAATGAGTGTAAGCCTAGTGTCGAGCATCAACGGAAAGTAAACCCACCAATGCAAGAACTGGTAAAAAAGGAGACCACCAAGAGGTTGGACGCATGTGTGATCCACCCTTTTGCAGATAGCAAATGGGTAAGCCAGGTGCAATTTGTACAGAAAAATGGAGGTATCACCATAATCCTAAATGTAAAGGGAGTGCTTGTGCCGACTAGACCGGTGATTGGGTGAAGAGTATGAATAGATAATCGAAAGCTAAATTTGTGGACTGAAAATGATCACTTTCCACTGTCTTTTATGGATCAAATACTTGATCGGCTATCAGAGAGGAGTTGGTATTGCTTTCTAGATGGTACTCCGATTACAACCAAATCTCTATTGTGCCGGAAGACCTAGAGAAAACCACCTTAACATGCCCTTATGGAACAATTGCGTTAAAAAGAATGCCATTTGGACTATGTAATACACCGATGACATTTCAGCATTGCATGTTATCCACTTTTGCAGATATGGTAGAAGACTCTGTAGAGGAATTCATGGATGACTTTTCAGTCGTAGGGGATACATTTGAAGAATGGTTTGCACACTTGGGGCAAGTACTCTAAAGATGAATGGAAACAAACCTGGTTCTGAATTGGGAGAAATGTCATTTCACGGTGAAGCAAGGCATAGATCTTGGGCACTAGATGTCATGAAAGGGACTGGAAGTCGATAAGGCAAAAATTGAGGTGATTGGGAAACTACATCCACTGATTTCAGTGAAGGGTGTTGGTAGTTTCTTGGGACATGTCGGTTTCTACCAGAGGTTCATCAAGGACTACTCAAAGATTGCACACCCCATGTGCAAACTCTTTGAGAAGGAAGTGAATTTTTATTTTGATGACGTTTGTATGGCGGCATTTCTATGCTTGAAAGAAAAATTAGTATCCACCCTAGTCATTATTTACCCAGATTGGTCCGAATCTTTCGAAGTGATGTGTGATGCTGGTGGCACGGCATTGGGTGTGTTATTGGGGCAAAATTGCAACAAGCTTTTGCACCCAATTTATTATGCAAGCAAGACTCTAAATAGTGCTCAATGTAACTATACCGTTACTGAACAAGAGTTTCTTGGGGTAGTTTATGCTTTTTAGAAATTTCGGGCATACTTGTTAGGCAATAAAGTGATTTTTCAGACTGATCATGCTGCAATTTATTACTTGATGGCAAAGAAGAATGCAAAACCAAGGTTTATAAGGTGGGTGATACTACTAAAAGAATTTGACTTTGAGGTCAAAGATAGAAAAGGTTGCGAAAATCGGGCGGCTAACCACTTATCGAGGTTGGAGGGCAAGGATAATGATGAGCCTTAGGTTGACATAGATGATTCCTTTCCCGATGAACAAGTGTTTGCAATATCCTTTGAAAAAGCCCTGGTATGCAGATTTCGCAAATTACATTGTGTGCGGACTAATGCCGGATGATCTGAACGTCTACCAATGAAAAGGGTTCATGTTCGATGTTAAAAAGCACTTCTAGGATGAACCATACTTGTTTTGAGAGTGTGCATATCATATCATTAGAAGGAATGTTCCGGAAGAAGAGGCGGTAGGAATTCTCTATGCTTGTCATGCCTCTCTAGTTGGAGGCCACTATAGCAGCGTGCGTTAAGTCGCTAAAGTTCTCCAAAGTGGATATTACTGTCCATCCCCCTACAAGGATGCACATGAATTTGTAAAGAAATACACTCAAAGTCATAAGCAAGGTGGATTGTGTAAAAGGAACGAGTTAACCCTTACTCCTATTTTAGAAGTGGAACTATTTGATGTTTGGGGAATCGATTTCATGGGCCCCTTTGTGAGCTCGTTTGGTAATAAGTATATCTTGGTGGTTGTGGACTATGTTTCCAAATAGGTGGAGGCTGTTGCACTTCCAAACAATGAAGGAAAAAGTGTCGTCCAATTTCTGAAACGCTACATCTTTGCGAGATTTGGCGCTCCTGGGACAATTATTAGTGATGGGGGATCCCACTTTTGTAACAAGTGCTTCTCTGCTGCATTAAGCAAGTATGAGTTGAAACACAAAGTAGCAATCCCATATCATCCCAAAACAAGTGGCCAGGTTGAAGTGTCAAACCGGGAAATCAAAAACATCTTGGCCAAGACAGTGAATGCCAACAAAACCAATTCATCTTGAAAGCTCGATGACGCAGTATGGCCATATCAGACCGCTTACAAAACACCTATTGGGATGTATCTATATCAACTAGTTTTTGGTAAATCTTGCCATCTACCGGTTGAGTTGGAACACAATGCATTGTGGGCATTGAAAGCTTTAAATAAAGATTGAACAAAGACCTCAAGGGTGAGAGTGGATCAGTTAAATGAATTGGATGAATTCAGATTCAGAGTTTATGAAAGTTCAGCCCTTTACAAGGTAAAAATGAAGAAATGGAATGATTCTAAAATACTTAGGAGGGAGTTTAGAATGGGAGATTGGGTGTTACTAAACAATTCCCGACTTAGACTCTTTCCAGGAAAGCTCAAGTCAAAATGCTCAGGACCATTTAGAGTGACAAGAGTATTCACCAATGGTGCCATAGAAGTTGAGGGTCAAGAGGGACCTACATTTAAGGTTAATAGGCAACACTTAAAGTTATATGCCAGGAGATTTCATTAATTGATGTGGTGTACTTGGAAGATGCTTGAGAGGATTTCCACGTTATGCCACGACGTTAAATAAGGCGCTTCTTGGGAGGCAACCCAAGTGTTAGTGTTTTGAATAATGTGTGTTAATTTTGCAGGAGTAGGGATCATGAGTGAGACAAATGTCTTTAATAACCTTCTAGATCCAAGAAACTTCTGATATCTGTAGGAGGGGTAGGTCTGTGCCATTGTTTCACTTCTTCTATTTTCTGGGAATTCACTCGGAACCCTTCGCTTGATACTATATGCCCAAGGAAAGCAACTGATTGTAACCAAAACTCGCACTTGTTAAATTTTGTGAATTATTGGAGATCCTTGAGAATTTGAGGACAACCCTCAAATGACTCGCATGTTCTTCCTCATTCCTAGAGTAAATGTGGTTATCATCAATATAGACGATAACGAACAAGGCCAAATACTACTTGAACACTCTATTCATCAAGTCCAAAAAAACTACAGGAGCATTGGCTAGTCCAAAAGATATAATTATGAATTCATAATGACCATACCGAGTTTTGAAGGCTTTCTTCGGAATGTCACTATCTCTGACTTTAAGTTAATGATTACCCTATTTGACGTCTATCTTTGAGAAATGACTAGCACCCTGAAGTTAGTCAAAAAAGTCATCAATCCTAGGGATGGGATACTTATTCTTGATTGCACCTTCTAAGATAACCATCTTTTTTCTTTACGAACAACACTGATGCACCCTATGGTGAAATACTAGGTCTGATGAAGCCCTTATATAGAAGGTCTTTCAACTGCTCATTCAATCTCTTAAGCTTAACTGGGCCCATTATATAAGGAGAAATAGAGATAGGATGGGTATCTGGAAGGAAATCAATTTGAAAGGTGATTTTCCTATAGGAAGGAACTCTGGGAAGATCTTCTAGAAACATTTCTGGGAACTCATTAACCACAGGAATTGACTCACGAGTTGGGGTTTTGGAGCTTGAATCCTTAACCTGAACTAGATGATAGAGATAACTATTAGAGATCATCTTTCTGGCCTTAAGGTAAGAAATGAATCGACCCATATGCGCTAAGCTACTACCCTTCCATTTTAAGATTGGTTCATTTGGAAACTGAAAATGAACAATCCTAGTTCTACAATCGACTGAGGCGTAAAAGGAATGTAACCAATCCATGCCTAGAATGACATCAAAGTGTACCATTTTTAACTCTACAAGATTTCTTGAGGTGACTTTATAAGAGACTCTGACAGGGCAATTTCTGTATACCCGTCTAGCTATAACTAGGTCACCGATTGGAGTATAGACTAACAAGGGTTCTAAGAGAGTTTCTAGCTAAGGAGTTACAAATGACAAAGTAACCCCTGGATCTAACAACGCATAAACATCAAGATCAAAGACTCATAACGTACCAGTGACTAAATCAGGAGAATCTTCCTGATCCTGGCGAGCCTGGAGAGCATACAACTTGTTTTGGTGCTGGCCGCTACTTGTACCAGATGAGTTACCCTACTAAGTCAGGCGACCTGCTGGTGCTGCTGAGGTTGTGGACTAAGCTCTACCATTATTACCTCCTTGACCCTGTCTGGAAGTACAATCTTTCAACTTATGACCAGACTGACCACACCCAAAACATCCTTTCTTTCTTGCAAGGCACTTGCCCGAATGGTTCTTACCATACTTAGGGCAAGTTGGGTAATTTTTGGTACCTGAAACACTTCCCTGAGACTTAGAGCCTAATGCCCTACCTTTTTGATCTTGTTTGAACTTGGAGGATGGAACACTAGTTGATGAAGGTGCTGGAGTTGAAGACTTCTACTGATACTGCGAGCGATTTCCACCACCCGATTTCTATTGAGAATAGTCAAAGTTGCCTGTCCTATCTTTCTTGTTTTCTTTTGCCTGTTCCCTAACCTTATCACCCTCAACCTATTGAGCATGAGTCACGATCATAGAGATGTTCATATTTTCAAGTAACATGGCATTTCTACACTCTGTTTTCATCAAGTCTAACACTCTATATAGAAACTTATTCATCTGAGCCCTAGAATCAGCAACCATGTGAGGAGCATACCTAGAGAGTTGGGTAAACTTGAGCCCATACTCTTGGACTGTCATGTTACCTTGTCTCAAGTTCATAAATTCCTGAGCCTTTGCCTCCCTTAGCTCTTTTGGGAAAAACATGTCCAGAAAGATCTCACTAAAGCAAGCCAAAGTGATATGAGTTGTATTTGAACCACTGTTCTCTTTCCATTGAGTATACCATATATGAGCCACATCCTTGAGTTGGTTCGATGATTATTGAACCCGATCATTCGCAGTTACTTGCATCAATTCAAAGATATTCTTGACCTCATCAATGAAATTTTAGGTATCCTCACCTACTTGCAATCCTAAGAATTCTGATGGATTCATCCTAACAATTTCGTACTCTAGTTGCAGCTGACCCAACATTTGTATTTTCCTTATCTGGAACCTGCTGATTGTTCTTATTGGCCACACTCTGAGCCAAGATCTGAATGGCATTCCAAAACTCTTCATTTGAAACTTTTTGATCTGGGACTGGTGGAGCTGCGTTTGCAGTCCTGGAATTCGCATTCCTGGCATTAACTCTACGAGGAGGCATGGTCTGCAACGTAGAATGTGGAGTTAGAACAAAATTAGATCATACCTTATGAACGATATGAGTAACAAGAAAATGAAGATCTTTCCTAAAACACTTTGTAGCCTCCCTCTCATTAGATGTGGTGAGCACTACACACCTATGAAAAGGACTCTACCTAGTGCGGCTTTGATACGCTCAAATTACACCTCCCTAAAGAAGTATAAGTGATCGTTATCAAGTAAAGAACCCAACTTAGATGTTGGGGTCAATCCCACGAGGAATATGGTTTAGACTTAAACTTAACCATGATTATATTCTTTTAGTCAACGTATTTCCGAAACAAGTAATTAAAGGGGGAATGGGGATTTGTGTAACAAATGCTTGTTTGTAGTTAAGTAACAAGAGAGCAGGATTCAACTTTGTTGTTATCAAAGAGAGAAAATAATTAGGGTGTACGTGTTCCCCATAAGCTCATGATGCGGTAATCCTAGTAATAGTAATCGTTTCCTTGTGTATTACATGCAAAGTGATAAGTTAGGTATCTCTAATTTCTTGGTCCGACAACTAGAGAATTTCACCACGCACCTTGGTCTAGCTACGTGTGTATAATTTACTAACCATTACCTTTACCTCATATTAGATATCACATCAATGTATGACTTAGTTTTCACCCTCGCACCAATTGACATTAGACTATTAGATAGTATCACACTAAATCTATGGTGATAATTCTTTTCTATTAACTACCTCCTTGGTCCGGGAAGTAGTAACAAGGTAAGTTCTAACACGTGCACTCGTTAAAAAGACTTCTGAACGAAAGACTTATCAATCCATGCAATAACACTATTCAAGAATTACATAGTTACTATTCATACATTGTTAATTGCTCATGGTTCCCACAACCGTAGTTGTGAATTTAGTTACCCATAGTAGCAAGAGCACAATTCATATTTTTCGATAAAGAAATCATGAACTTATGTAATAAGAAGAATAAACCTAGAATCTCAACTTGAATTTCAAAGTCAAAATCTTCAAAACGAACTTAGTAAATCAAGAATTGCTAAACTTGCAAGTTAATCTCCAAAGCCAAAAACTAGAACTAAAATAATAAGGTCTAACCCCCAAAAACGAGGTTTACATGCCTTATATATAGAAAAACAGGTCCAACTAAAAAGGAAGAGAAAGAAGGGAATAAAGTTTCTCGACGCGGTTTTTAATTGGCGAGGCTGACCTACGGACCGTGAACTGACCAACGGTCCGTAGGTCCCTTCCGTGGTTTGGGACTTACGCAAATTTCAACTTCATAAATCTCCAATCTCTCAGCCACAGTCGATGGATCAGTAGGATGGACCGTGACTCTATTCATGGTCCTTAGATCCTCCTCCGTAGTTTCATACTTAGACTTTTGAAATTAGGTACTAAAACCACTTTCTATGAAGTATATGACGGAACTACAGGACGGCCCGTAGGTTGATCTACAGTCCGTTACTTGTAACCGTGGTGCCACACATAGTCAAGAATTCTCTGATTTTCCTCTTGGCCTTGCCCATCGAACTACGCCCTTCACCTACGGACCGTGACTGGACCTACGATTGTCTCCTAACTCCCACGTCCGTAGGTGGCTTTTTTGTAACTTTCTTCAGTTGTCTCCTAACTCCCACGTCTGAACTTATTTCTTGCAAACATGATAAAAAGACATTAATACCAATACAAACACACACAACTCTTAAGTGAAATGTATTACAAATATCGTAAACTCACGGTATATCAACACCCTTAACTTAAATTCCTTGTTTGTCCACAAGCGACGCACTAAGACTCTAACTTGTATAGAAGTAAGTATTCAAGCACAAACAATCACATGGCTCTCTATCCCTACTCTCATTTTGAGTGCAATATTTTCTCTTAGACTCAACAAGCTAACTCATGCGGATCAAAATATAACAAAGATTGACAAATCAGAACACAACATACACTATTTTTCTATCACCAAGGTACTAACTTTCCGACAATGTAACTAGTTCCCTTACTTCAAACGACATACCTTTTTCATGCAATGAATATGATTTTGAGTACAAGGATTTACTCAACACTCACGCTCAGAAGTAATTTCAAGTACAGTTAGTGCTCAATACCATAGGCTTGCCGTTATTTTCACTACATAGACTCTCCAAACTAGTTGCTAGGCTCACTATAGGACTTTTCTTAGCATGAAACATAGGATGAGGGTCAGATGTGGTACATTTAGGTACTTTTTAGTAACTTTCTGCCCTGCTTGACAATACATTGGCTATTAACCTCTTCCTTGACCTATTTTTTTGCAACTTTTCATCTCTATTTCTTTTCCTTAACTCTTTTCAACCAAAGATGTGACTTTTGATTTTTTTACTCTTATTTCGCGCTTTCTTCTTTTTCATTTATTTCTTTCAAGAAATTTTTCATGCACAAAGTCACATCCACTTTCATACTTTTTTTTTCTTTTCAACACTAAACTCTTTTCATACCCTTTTTTCATTTGGTTTTCTTTTTAGATAGCCACCCTCAACTTATGGATTTTGCGTTGGCTGAGGTGCACAATGTCCGATGTCGGACCTGGGCCACGAGCAAGTTGACTTTTAGGCTAAGCAATCCTCAACTTTGAGTTTTGGCCTAAGTCAAGGTGCACATGTCCAAGGAGGGATCGGGGCTAAGACAATGTTCTTAAGGGATGGTGAGTTAGGTGAATCAAAAGAATCGGTCAATTTTTGGCTCAAATATCTGGATCAAAGGGAATAATGCTACCATTTGGTTAGATCATTTTAGGATTAAGTGGAATAATTTGAACAATGGCCTATGATCATTTCCTAACTTGTAGGCTAGATTATCCTAGCAGGAACAACGGGATAAGTTCTAGATTGGCATAAAAACTGTTTGAACAATCAACCATTCTCACACACTCTTGGCACATAGTTTCATTATAAGATTACCTATTTCAAGTTTTAGCTTAAGTCATGATATCATGTCTTACTCAGAGCCAACACATTCAACTCATTCTAGCCTACAGATTTTAGCACATATCACAATATTTGGATTGGTATCATTTTTCATTCATAATTATGCCATCATGCTTCATTCTTTCTCATGCTTCTACACATACACTCCTAACACATGCCAGTTCAACAGAAATTAAAAATAGTCTCTTGAGGAGAAAGAACAGAGGCAAGAAAACACCAAAGAGAGGATTATGAGTTGGGATACTCAAACTTCACCCTATCACTCATAATACAGTTACCCCACCCACACAAAAAATAGTGCAATTGTCCCCAATGTACAAAAAAGAAAGAATAAATAATCGGCTGAAGTAAACCTGTGGCGCATAAGCGCCGAAGGATTCAATAGGCGGGTGGCTCCGGTTTCCCGAAGCCTGTTGGAACAACACATGGGTCACCCTTAGTAGTGCATAGATCACCTAACACAGCACCATCAATAGTGTTATCAATCACTCTAATTGCACCATTAGTGGTGCTAACATCATCTCCCACATCAGTAATAGCCTCTTTGTTGGGTTTAGAACTCGAGGCTCCAAGAGCACTCTCACTAACCTTTTACTGGCGCAATTCCTCATCCACAATGGATGTTTTCCTAGCCTGCTCATTCTGCTAGTGTTCCTGCTTCTTTGCTTGAGCATCCTTAGTAGTGTCAGAATTGTGACTAGAGCAGTGCCTCTTCCCACTAGCACGGGTGGGCTCGGGCTGTGCTACATCATCTTTGAATAAAGCATCAACCACAATATCATCAACTAATGCAATAGGTGCACACTATGTCTGATCTTTCAGCGGGGCACTGATGGCATCAAGGTTGGCCTTGAGACTATCTAACTAGATCCGAAAAGAGGAGAGATCTATGACGGGGGCTGGTCGTGCGATGACCCTCAACTCGAAGGCTTCCAGGCACTTATGAACGGCCTGCACCTTCCTGTCCATCAAAATCTCCATCCTAACCTCAAACTCTGCAATAGACCACTTTCTCACATGTTGGAGCTGCGTGGCCATCTGAGCCTGTGATTTCTAAACTCGAAACAAGGGCATGACATCAACTCCTGAAGATTGGGTGGCAGTTGATGATCTAGGGTTCCGACTAGCAGCCGGAGATGGGGATCATCTATGTGGGCTAGAGGGGCAGGATCCTCAACTCGCATCTCTTCCATATCAACCACTAAATTTGCTCCTAATAGCGGCACCGCAATCTGTGGACCACGTCACAGGCCAGCTATATTGGCCTCATCCCGAATAAGGCTGATATCAAAGGTCCTGGTCACGTGTACCAATTGTCACAATACTAGATAGGCACCCCAGAATCCTTGCACACCTGGAAGATCGTACATGAGAAGGATAAAGTGGTGGTGATCCTGAATGACCTCTCATGGATCTCTGACAACAACATGTGGGAATAGTGGATCTCGAACCCAGCTATCAATGTCGTAACCATCACTGCTTTATCCCAAGTAAGCACATTATTAGCCTTAGTGGGTGGCCTTCAAATTGAGGGTGACCTTTTGAATACCCAAGCGTGGTGTGCTGACCCACTCCACACGCTCTCTATCCATAGCTATGTGCCTAGCCAACCAAAGTAATACGGCGTCCCTCTGCTCTGCATTCCTCTGGAATGCTCCACTCCTCACAATGTCCCAACGGTAGTCAAATTTGCAGGTGTTGAGTACCCACTTGTTGCCCGGACCGTAGAGGAATCGACTAATGGTGATCTGCGATATCTCCACCAAAAAGCCTTGGACTAAAGTAGAATTGAGAGGATCCTGGGCTATGGTCTTGGACCTCTTGGTAATAAAACCACAGAGTGTGGTAGTATAAGAGGCAAACAATTCTACCATTATCTCCTCGCTATAGGTCCAAGGATTCCGATCCATACAATCGAAGTTGTGTTTCTGATAAAGCCGGTGGATGTCGGGTATGGTATGTAGGCTCCTCGTGAAAACTCTGCGCTCTTCAATGATATGCCGGGCCTTTTTTCACTCTTCATTTAACATCGAGGCATTCCTGTATATCTTCCATTGACCCACAATGCACCACCTATTTGGCTCCTCAGCAACCAAAGCAAGGTCGGTGTTTGATGGCACTAGAGCCCCCACCCCCCACCCGAACTAGTAGCCTCATTAGACGAGGCAGCTCGGCCATATGAACTCGAGCCTGTGGCAGATCAAGAAGCAGACCATGCAGTAGAGGCAGAGTCAGAACCGGAAGTAGACCCAGCCGGTGCGAGGAACATATTCGGGGTCTTTCTCAACATCAGTATCCTCCTTGATTAGCCGACGGGTTGGTGCCGTTGATTTGGATCTACCCTTGATGGCTAGAGCTTTCTTTGGGGAAATGGTACTTGTGGAGGAAGAATTAGTACTAATATAACCTAACAACACACTAAAAAAAAGTAGAACAAAGAACGAACCAAACGAAAAACTAAAAAAATTTCAGACAGAGGCTTTAGTGTCCACCTACTGTGGGTACAGACTATCTGTGGATCCCTTCTTTAGGTCAGAAGTCCCCAAAACTTTGGCTCGGATTGGAACCACAAATGTGCAAAACGGTCCATAGATTGACCTACGGACCGTAGACGGGATCTCGTGGACCAGGTCTGTGCCAAGTATCAGACATTCTTCTATTCTAAACCAATTATTTTTAATCAATTCAAACAACAGGTCTTAATCTAATGATGCATTTCAACACAATTTATGCTAGTTCGTCATCCCAAGAGTTCCAATTACTCAACTGTTTTATAGATATTACCTATGAGACTAGAAACCCTAAGTAGAATCTTGCATTTAGACTCTTATTTCACTGATTTAAAATAATACAAAGACAACACAATCAAAATCTATCGTCCCAAGGGTTAATTTTAGTTTAACATACAATTTCATACAATCAACAACCCAAGGTCAAGATCCACTTCCTTCATTTCTATAACAACAATGAACCAAAATTCAAAGTGAAGGGAAAGTTGATTACATTACAAGCAAAGGAAATGGGTGATGGTGTGATTACTTTAGACGTCCAACAACTTCTACTTAGCCTTTTTACTCCGAACTCGGACACCGAAACCTCTGGGAATGGGGAATGAAGGAATTTGGGAGAGATGAGGGTGAATTGGGAATATGGGGTAATGAAGGTGGAGTGATTAATGGGATACGGTGGTAATATGAAGGTTTTTGGGAGATGATACATTACAAAAATGGTTTTGGTGAATGTTTACACAATGGGGGGTTTTATGTAAAAGAGGTCTGGGTCGGGTCAGACAGAGCTAGGGTTTGGACCCATGAGACCCCTTCTACGGTCCGTGGGTCAACCTAAGGACTGTAGATGGGGTCCTTAGGTGACTTACACACTTAAAACATTTTAGGAAACATACCTGGGATCTACGACTACCATTCACGGTCCGTAGTTGGACCTACGGACAGTCGATGGTCTCTGTAGACCTTTGCACTAGACATTTTCTGCAGATTTTGCTTTTCGTCCCTGCACATGTAGCAACCATTAGGCCTTTTTTTTTTACTTTTTCTGATCACTTTTTAGACACGGAACCTATGCTATATGTAGCCAACACCAACCAAAAATAAAACACCTATCTAAAGGAATAAAGAAAAGCAAAAAAACAAAGAAAACTACTAAATTGAAAAGAAAAACCTATAGTTGGCTAGATTGTACCTCTTGGGTTGCCTCCCAAGCAGCACTTGATTTAATGTTGCGGAATGACGCAGAACTCTTAATTACTCAGACTTCATCAAGATAGTAGGACTCAACAACTTCTTGCACACTTTCCGCGTTTCCTAGATAGACCTTGATCCTTTGCCTGTTTACTTTGAACCTTGTTCCCTCACTGTTCTCAAGCTCGACCGCAACATGTGGGAGCACTTGCCTGACTAAGAATGACCCGATCCACTTGGACTTGAGCTTGCCCGGAACAAGTGCAACCTAGAGTTGAATAGAAGCACAAGATCACCCACAACAAATTCTCGCTTTTCAATCCTTTGATCATGAAGCACATGTAAGTCACTCATTCTCTGATTCGATGCGGCACCCCAATCCAAATTTGGCTTCTTTAGTGCCTACACGGCCTTATGCTCTAGCTCTACCGGCAAATGGCAAGACTTTCCATATACAAGTTGGTAGGGGGACATACCTATGGGAATCTTGAATGTAGTGTGATAGATCCATAGATCATCATCAAGCTTCCTTGACCAATCTGTTCTATTAGCATTCACAGTGTTTGCCAAAATCTGCTTGATCTCTCTGTTGGAAACTTCAACTTGCCCTCTAGACTGCGGATGGTAATGAGTGACTACATTATGGAGGATGCCATATTTATCAAGTAACAGCTTGAACAACTTATTACAAAAATGGGAACATCCATTGCTGATAATCGCCCTAGGTGTACCAAATATGGAGAAGATATTATTTTTCAAGAATGCAATGACACTTTTACCTTCATTGTTGGGAAGCACAATTGCTTCCACCCACTTCGACACATAATCAACCGTAACAAGAATATACTTCATCCCATGGGAACTGACAAATGGACCCAGAAAGTCAATTCCCCATACATCAAACAACTCTATCACCAACATAAGATACAAAGAAAGCTCTTGCCTCTTTGAGATTCCTCCTTCTCTTTGGCAACGGTGACAAAACTTTTCGAATTCATGGTGGATGGTAGGCCAGTAATGCCCACACTGTAAAAATTTTATGCGCAGTCCGAATACCACTTTGATACCCAGTAATAGGCGATGAATGGCATACCTCTAGAATACTGAACATCTCGACCTCGGGAACACAACAATGAATAATCCCATCAGCACAACTAAGATACAATTAAGGCTCATCCAAGAAGAACTTCTTCATATCATGCATAAACTTTTTCCTTTGGTGAAAAGACAAATATGATAACACCAGATCACTTTTCAAGTAGTTAGCAAAGTCTGCGAACCAAGGAATCAAATCATGAGAAGCAGTCAATACTTGTTCACTGGAAAAGCATCATTAATTTCAGTCCTATCACCAAGCTTTAGCATAGCTTCTTTCTTGAATCTAGACAAGTGATCGGCAACGTGATATTATGTTCCCTTTCTATCTTTCACCATAAAGTCAAACTCTTGTAGCAACAACACCTATCTAATCAATCTCAGTTTTGCATTCTTCTTAGCCATCAAATACCTCAATGCAGAATGGTCAGTATGCACAATGACCTTAGTACCAAGCAAGTAGGATAGAAATTTCTAGAATGTGAAAACAACTGCAAGAAGCTCCTGTTCAGTCACTGTATAGTTCTTTTGAGCCATATTTAGAGCTTTGCTAGCATAGTAAATAGGATGAAGAATCTTCTCTAGCCTCTGTCCCAATACCACACCAAGCGTCACTCCACTCACATCACACATTACCTCAAACGGTTGTCCCCAATCCGGTGAAATAATGATAGGTGCAGTAACTAACTTCTCCTTCAACTCTCCAAACGCTCTCAAAAAAGCATAATCAAAATCAAACTTATACTCCTTTTCGAGCAGTTTGCACAATGGATGTGCAATTTTGAAGATATCCTTGATGAACCTCCTATAGAAACATGCATGCCCAAGAAAACTTCTAACACCTTTAACAGAGATAGGTGGTGGAAGCTTTTCTATTACCTCAACTTTCGCTCTATCAACTTCTATACCCTTCTCAAAAATCCGATGACCCAGAACTATCCTTTCTTTCATCATGAAGTGGCACTTCTCTTAATTGAGCACAAGATTGAACTCTTCACACTTTTTAAGTACTTGGGCCAAATGGTCCACACAACGATCAAAATAGTAACCTACCAAAAAGAAATCATCCATAAATACCTCGATAGTGTCCTCCACCATATCAGAAAATATCGATATCATACAACGCTTGAATGTTGCAGGAGCATTAAACAACCCAAATGACATCCGTTTGAAGGCGAAAGTCCCATAAGGCCAAGTGAAGGTAGTCTTCTCATGATATTTCGGATCTATGTAAATCTGATTGTAGCCCGAATAACCATCAAGAAGGCAATACCAACCCTTACCAGCAAGTCGATCCAACATTTGATACATGAACGACATAGGGAAGTGGCCATTTTCTGTCCAAGCATTCAATTTCTGGTAGTCCATGCAGACTCTCATCCAGTCATAGGCCGCATCAGAACAAGCTCGTTTCTCTCATTAGGTACCACAGTAATCCCACCTTTCTTGGGCAGACAATGAATAAGACACACCCAATTACTATCTTGAATGGGATAATTAACTCCAACATCCAGCCACTTGATGATTTCATTCTTAACTACATCTTGCATAGGCGGATTTAGTCTTCTCTGGTGCTCAATACTAGGCTTTTGATCTGGAATGAGTTGAATTTTATGAGAGCAAATATCAGGAGGAATCCCAATAATGTTCACGATAGACCACCCAATAGCTCGCTTGAACCTCTTCAACATGGAAACCAATGCATCTACTTGTGCCACATTCAAATCTGCGGCAATGATGACCGATAAAGTACCGTCTCTCCCCAAGAATACATACCTCAACTATGATGGCAGAGCCTTAAGCTCCAATTTTGGTGCCTCCTCAACAGATAGTCTAGGAGGTGGAGAATCATAATTCATCATGTGTAACTCCAATCTCTTTAGATTGGAACGGAATTCAAACCTATCATGTGCGGTGACCGATTCATCATAGTCTTCAAACCCATCACCATCAAAGTTCATCATTACCGCTGCTAGTGCATCAACACCCAACCTTTCTTCAATGGGCACCTCAGAACCACTCTGTACAATATGTGTCACCATAGATACTGATTTTAGCTCACTACTCTGCTTTATGGACCTAGAGATATTGACAGTTGCCTCTTCATTGTTCAGCCTGAACTTCATCTGCTTGTTTTCCATATCAACCAAGGCGCGCCTAGTGGCAAGAAATGGTTTCCCTAGGATGATAGGAACCTAAAAATCAACATCATAGTCAAGAATCACAAAATCCGCCGAAAAGATAAACGACTCCACCTTCACTAGTACATCATGGAGCACACAAATGGGTTTCTTCACAGTTCTATCAGCCAAGAGCTATCGCATCGCTGTCGGTTTTTGATCCCCTAATCCCAACTTCTTGTAAATAGACAATGGAATCAGATTGATACTAGCATCCGAATCGCACAATGCCTTGACAAAATGTAGCAACCCAATGGTACAATGAATAGTGAAAGCAGCAGGATCATCCTTCTTTTGCACAAGGGACCTTGTAGCAATAACATTACAATGTTGTGACTTATCATCATCTTCAAAACTCACGGCCCACTTTTTAGTTACTAAGTCCTTCATAAACTTTGCATACCCAGGCATTTGCTCCAAATATTCTATCAATGGCACAATGATGAAGAGTTGCTTCAACATACTAATAAACCTGTGGTATTTGCCTTCTTCAGTCTTCTTCACTAGCCTCTGTGGGAAAGGAGGTGGAGGTCCAGGCATTGGAATAACTTTCTGAGTTATCTCCGCTTCCTTCTTTGTTGCATTCTCGAGCTCTTCATTTACCTCAATCACATCATCATTTTTACTAGCCTCAATTTCAACCACAGACGACATCGGTGGATGAATGGTCTACTTACTCCCTCGAGTAGTGACTGTCATACAATGCCCATCATTCTTTGAATTTTGGATGGTGTTGCTGGGAAGTGTGCCAGGTTGATGTGGGTTTACTATAGTAGACAACTGAGTCATATGTTGCTCAAGATTCTTGATTGACACTGCATGGGCATCAACTTTTTGACCAATATCAGACAAGTCATTTCGTATCTCTTTAACATTATCATCAGTCGAATCAAACGTCTTCATCATCTTTTGCATCATATGCTCAATACGTGACATAATACCTCCAGCTTCCCTATTACCAGATTCCCGATTTTGAGGAGGAACATAAGGCGCAACCCAATTTTTTTGGTTGCCATAGGTGTTCCAGTTGTAGTTGTTGTCGCGATTGTAGTTCCCATCCCAGATATATTTACCCTCTCGATTATAGTTTCCATAGTTCCGACCTTGGTTTCCTTTACCTTGGTGCAAATTATACGTATTGGAGCCTTGGGCATTGGTTCGGAAACCCCTCGTCTGATCATTCATCGCATAAGTATCCTCTTCATAGTAGCACTCCTCAATCAGTGCTGGATTTCTAGTCAAATAATTGACAACATTTAACTTTTCAGTACCTCCACTCACATGCTTCAACACCAACCCAGTTCGGTCCTCATCTGAGCCATCTCCTCACGAATCTCATCGGTAGATTGACTAGTTGTAGCGTGAATTGCAAACGTGTTTCTCCCTGTATCCGACTTTCTAGTGCTCCAAACTTTATTGTTCCGGGAAATGTTCTCCAGTTTCTCTGCAATCTGCTCAAAAGTGCACTCACCGTATGAACCTCCAGCGATAGTGTCAAGCACCGCTTTACTATTGTCATCCTGACCTTGGTAGAAGTATTCCTTGGATGATTCATCATCAATACGGTGATTCGGGACACCTCTTCTGAAAGAAGTGAACCTGTCCCACGAACTACTCACAGATTCTCCAGGAAGTGCAACGAAGTTGTTTAGTTTATCTTTGTGGTTCAACTTCTTAGACACTAGAAAGTATTTTGCCATGAACATATCAGTTAATTGGTCCCATGTGTAGATTGAGTTATAAGGATGCTCAGTGAGCCACACAACAGCATCGCCAGCCAATGATAGAAGGAATACTCTCAATCAAATTTCACCCTGCACCTTGGTCCGGCTACATGTTTATAATTTACTAACCCTTACCTTTAACTCATATTAGACATCACATCAATGTATAGCTAAGTTTTCACCCTCGCACCAATTGACATTAAATTATTAGATAGTATCACACTAAATCTATGTGAATAATTCTTTTCTTATTAACTAGCTCCTTGGTCCGGCAATTAGCAACAAAGTGAGTTCTAACGCGTGCACTCGTTGAAAAGACTTCTAACCGAAAGAATTATCAATCCATGCAATAACACTATTCAAGAATTACGTAGTTACGATTCATACATTGTTAATTATTCATGGTTCCCACAACCCTAGTTGTGGATATAGTTTCCCATAGTAGTAAGAACACAAGTCATATTTCTAGATGAAGAAATCATGAACTTACGTAATAAGAAGAACAACCCAGAATCTTAACTCAAATTTCAAAGTCAAAATCAACAAAACAAAATTAGGAAATCAAGAATTGCTAAACTTGCAAGTTAGTCTCTAAAGGAAAAAACTAGAACTAAAACACTAAGGTCTAACCCCTAAAAATGAGGTTTACATGCCCTATATATAGAAAAACAAGTCCCAACTAAAAAGGAAAAGAAATAAGGAAATAAAGTTTCTGGACGCGGTTGTACTTGACGAGACTGATCTACGGACCGTGGGCTGACCTACAGGTCCCTTCCGTGGTTTATAACTTAGACAATTTTCAATTTCATAAATCACTAATCTCTCAGCCACAATCGACGGATCACCAGAACGGACCGTGACTCTGTTCACGGTCCATATATCCTTCTCCATAGTTTCATACTTAGACTTTTGAAATAAGGTACTGGAACCACCTTCTCTAAAGCATTTGACGGAACTATAGGACGGCCTGTAGGTCGATCTACGGTCCGTCACTTGTAACCGTGGTGCCACACTTAGTCCTGAATTCCCTAATTTTCCTCCTGGCATTGCCCATCGATCTACGCCCTTCACCTATGGACTGTGACTGGACCTATGGTCCGTAAATCACGTCCGTAGGTGGCTATTTCTACAACTCTCTTCAGTTGCAACCTAACTCCCATGTCCGGACTTATTTCCTGCAAACATGACTAAACACATTAATTCCAATACAAAATGTCTATCTACACACACCTCTTAAGTGAAATGTATTAAAAATACCATAAACTCACGGTATATCAACACTCTCAACTTAAATTCATTGTTTATCCTCAAGCGACACACTAATACTCTAAATGACATTTGTATAGTAGCAAGCATTCAAACACAAGCAATCACATGGCTCTCTATCCCGACTCTCTTTTTGAATGCAATCTTTTCTCTTAGACTCAACATGCTAACTCATGCGGATCAAAATATGTCAAAGATCGACCAATCAACCCACAACATACACTATTTTTCTATCACCAAGGTATCAACTTTTTGACAATGTAACTAGTGCCCTTATTTAAAACGAAATGCCTTTTTAACACAATGAATATCATTTTGAGTACAAGGATTTATTCAACACTCAAGCTCAAAAGTAATTTCAAGTACAGTTAGTGCTCAATACCATAGGCTTGCCCTTATTTTCACTGCTTAGACTCTCCAAACTAGTTGCTAGGATCACTATAGAACTTTTCTTAGCCTGTAACGTAGGCTTAAGGTAAGGTGTGGTACATTTAAGAACTTTTTAGTGATTTTCTGCCCTCCTTGACAATACATTGGCTATTTACCTCTTCCTTGACCTATTCTTTTGCAACTTTTCATCTCAACTTCTTACCTTTAACTCTTTTCAACCAAGGATGTGACTTTTGACTTTTTGACTCTTATTTCACACTCTCTTCTTTCTCTTTTATTACTTTCAACAATTTTATTTTTCAAAAAGTAACATCCTCTTTCATACCTTTTTTTCTCCTTTAATCACTAAACTCTTTTCGTACCTTTTTTTCATTTGGTTTCCTTTTTCATAGCCACCCTCAACTTATGCATTTTACGTTGGTTGAGATTCACAATGTCCGATGTCAAACCAGGGCCAAGATCAAGGTGACTTTTGGGCTTAGCCATCCTCAACTTAGGCTTTTGGCCTAAGTCAAGGTGCATATGTCCAAGAAGGGATTGGGGCCAACACAATGTTCTTAAGGGAAGGTGAGTTAGGTGAATCAAAAGAATTGGTCAATTTTAAGCTCAAATATCTGGATTAAAGGGAATAATGCTACCATTTGGTTATATCATTTTAGGCTTAATTGGAATAATTTGAACAATTGCCTATGATCACTTTCTAACTTCTAGATTAGATTATCATAGCAGGACCAATGGGGCAAGTTCTAGATTGGCACAAAAAATGTCTGAACAACCAACCATTCTCACACACTCTTGGCACATAGTTTCATTACCAGATTATCATATTAGCCAGTTCATGTTTTAACTTAAGTCATGAGATGAAGTTGGTCATTTATCATGTCATACTCACATCCAACACATTCAACTCATTTTAGCCTACAGATTTTAGCACATATCACAAATTTTGGACTGGTATCATTTTTCATTCTTAATTATGCCATCATCCTTCATTCTTTCTCATGCTTCTACACATACACTCCTAACACATACCGGTTCCACAGAAATTAAAAACAGTCTCTTGCAGAAAAAGAACACAGGCAAGAAAACCCCAAAGAGACGATTATGATTTGGGTTACTCAGACTTCACACTATCTCTCATAATCCATTTACCCCACCCCCATAATAATATAGTGCAATTGTCCCCAATGTATAAAAATTAAACAATATAGGATTGGGTGAAGTAAACTTGTGGTGCATAGCGTCGAATATCTTAACAAACTGGTGGGTCCAGTTTCCCAGAGCCCGTTGGAACAACACTTAGGTAACCCTCAATAGTGCCCACATCATCTATCACAACACCATCAGTAGTGCTATCAGCCACTCTAACCGCACAATTAGTGGTGCTAACATCATCTCCCACAGCAATCATAACCTCAGTAGTAGGCTTAGAACTTGAGGCTCCAAGAGCACTCTCACCAACCTTCTGCTCGCCCAATTTCTCTTCCACAATGGAGGCTCTCCTAGCCTGCTCATTCTACTGGCGCTCATGCTTCTTTGCTCGAGCATCCTCAGTAGTGTTAGAAATGTGACTAGAGCGGTGCCTCTTCCCACGAGCTAGGGTGGGCTCGGGCTGTCCTACATCATCTTTGAATAAATCATCAAGCACTGTATCATCAGCTAATATAGTAGGTGCAGACTCTGGCTCATCTGTGGGTAGGGCGAGAATGGTATTAAGGTCGGCCCGAAGACTATCTAACTCAGTTAGGAAATAAGAGAGATCGATGGCGGGGGATGGTCGTGTGAGGACCCTCAACTTGAAGGAATCAAAGGACTTATGAATGGCCTGGACCTTCCGGTCCATCATGATCTCCATCCTAACATCAGACTATGCAATAGAACGTTGCATCCATTGCCTCACATATTGGAGCAGCGTGGCGATCTAATCCTCTAATTTCTGAACTCGAACCAAGGGTACAACAGTAACTCTTTAAAATGAGGTGGCTCTTGATGAGCTATGGGACCGACTGGCAGTCGGAGAGGGGAAGCCCGGGGCATTATCAGTGTGGGCTGGAGGGGCGGGGTCCTCACCTTCCATCTGCCCCACATCAACCACTAAATGTTCACCTAATGGTGGCACTGCATTCTGTGGATCACGTCGTGGGGCAACTACGTTGGCCTCATCTCGAATAAGGCGTATATCACATGTCTCGATCGCCTCTACCAAAGTGTCACAATGCTAGATTGGCACCCCAGAATCCCTGCACAACTGGTAGATCATACACGGGAAGGGTAAACTGGTGGTGGTCCTGAATGCCCTCTCATGGATCTCCGACAACAGCATGTGGAAAAAGTCAATATCGAACCCAGCTACCAATGTCGTAAACATCACTTCTCTATCCCAAGTAAGCTCATTATCGGCCTTAGTGGGCGATACCCTGTTCCGCACCAAAAGCTAGAAGAACTTGGCCACCAAATTAAGGGTGGCGTTCTGAATACCAAAGCGCGGTGTGCTGACCCACTCCGCACGCTCTCTATCCATAACACTATGCCTGGAAAACCAAAGTAATATGGCCTCCCTCTGCTCTGCATTTCTCTGGAATGCTCCACTTCTCATAATGTCCCATCGGTAATCAAATTCGGAAGTGTTGAGAGCCCACTTGGCGCCCGGACCATAGAGGAATTCACTGATGGTGATCTGCGATATGTCCACCTAAAAGCCTGGACTAGAGTGGAAGTGAGAGGGTCCTGAGTTGTGCTCTTGGACCTCTTGTCGATGGAACCATGGAGTGTGGTAGCATAGGAGGCATACAATTCTCTAATTATCTCCTCATTATTTGTCCTAGGTTTCCGATCCATCCACTCGCATTTGTGTTTCTAATAGAGCCGGTGGATGTCGTGTATGGTGTGTAGGCTCCCTGTGAGAACTTTTCGAGGCATCCCTGAATATATCTGTCATTGACCCTCAACGCACCACCTAGTTGGCTTCTCAACAACCAGAGCAGGCTCGGTGTTTAGTGGAACTAGAACCCCCTCCCCCGAACTAGTATTCTCATCAGACGAGGCAACTCGGTCATGTAAAATGGAGCCTGTATCGGATCCAGAAGCGTACCCTGCAGTAGAGGCAGACTCAGAACTGGAAGCAGACCCAGCTGGTGATCTGATAACTATATCCTTCTGATCAGACTGTAAGGTAGTGACTACGTCGGGAAACACATTCTTAAACTTATTCCAAGTATCCCAAGGTGCTATGGGTGATGTCCTCCCAATGGGGGGGGGGACATATTTAGGGTCTTTCTTAGCATCAGTATGCACATTGATTAGTCGACGGGTTGGTGCCATTGATTTGGATCTACAATTGATGACTAAAGCTTTCTTCAGGG
The DNA here is from genome assembly GCF_019186545.1 of Solanum stenotomum. Lineage (NCBI taxonomy): Eukaryota > Viridiplantae > Streptophyta > Magnoliopsida > Solanales > Solanaceae > Solanum > Solanum stenotomum. The sequence goes on along the minus strand of NC_064289.1, from coordinate 38,951,306 downwards.
CCATGGTACCTGTGGAGGATGAATTAGTACTAATATAACCTAAAAACACTCTCGAAAAAAATTTAATACAAAGAACGAACCAGACGAAAAACTAAAAAAATTTCAGACAGTGGCTTCAGTGGCCACCTACAGTGGTTACCTACGGTCCGGGAATCCCCTCAGCAGATCAGAAGTGCCAAAAACTTGGGCTCTAATGGGAAACAGGGATGTGCAGAACGGTCCATAGATTGACCTACGAACCGTAGTCTACCTCTGGGGTTCCACACTTAGTGGAATTGCTTATGTGCCACAGTCCATCACCCTGATATATGGTCCATAGATTAACCTACAGTCCGTAGACAGGGTCTCGTGGACCAGGTGTGTGCTAAGTATCGGACATGCTTCTATCCTAAACCAATTTTTTTTCTTACCAATTCAGACAATTATTCCTAGTCTAATCATGCATTTCAATACAATTTATGCTAGTTCGTCATCCCAAGTGTTCCAATTACTCAATTGTTCTATAGATATTACCTACGAGACTAGAAACTCTAAGTCGAAACATGCATTTAGACTCTTATTTCACTAATTTAACATATTACAAAGACAACACAATCACAATCTAATGTCCCAAGGGTATTTCTAATTTTACTCTAACATACAATTTCATACAATAAACAACCAAAGGTCAAGATCCACTTCCTGAATTTCTATAACAACAATGAACCGGAATTCAAAGTGAAGGAAACAGTGATTACCTTACAAGAAAAGGAAATGGGTGATGATGTGATGACTCTAGAAGTCCAACAACTTCTACTAAGCCTTTTTACACCAAACTTGGACATCGAAACCTCTGGGAATGAGGAATGAAGTAATTTGGGAGAGATGAGGGTGAATTAGGAATATGGGGGAATGAAGGTGGGGTGGTTAATGGGATATGGTGGTAAACTGAAGGGTTTTGGGAGAGGAGACATTACAAAAATAGTTTGGGTGAATTTTGGTAATGAGGGGGAATGTTTAAACAATGGGGGGTTTTATTTAAAAGATGTCTGGGTCGGGTCAGGCAGAAATAGGGTTTGGACCCACGAGACCCTACCTATAGTCCGTGGGTCGACCTATGCACCATAGATGGAGTCCGTAGGTCACATATACACTTAGAAAAATTTAGGAAACTTACCTGGGGTCTACGACTACCATTCACGGTCTATAGTTAGACCTACAGACTGTTGATGGTCTGTGTAGACCTTTGCACCATACATTTTCTGCAGATTTTGCCTCATCCCTGCATATGTAGAAATCATTAGGCCTTTTTTTAACATTTTCTGGACATTTTTTAGACATGGACCCTATGCTTTATCTAGCCAACACTAACCAAAAATAAAGCACCTCTCTAAAGGAATACATAAAATCAAATAACCAAAGAAAACTACTAAATCGAAAAGAAAAACCTATAGTTGGCTAGATTGTACATCTTGGGTTGCCTCCAAAGCACTGCTTGAATTCACGTTGCCAAAAACTAGAACTAAATTAATACGGTCTAACTCCCCAAAATGAAGTTTACATGCCCTATATATAGAAAAACAAGTCCCAACTAAAAAGAAAATGAAATAAGGAAATAAAGTTTCTGGATGCAGTTGTAATTGATGAAACTGACCTACGGACCGTGGACTGACCTACAGTCCGTAGGTCCCTTCCGTAATTTGGGACTTAGGCAATTTTCAACTTCACAAATCTCCAATCTCTCGGCCTCAGTCGACGGATTAGCAGGACAGACCGTAATTTGATTTACGGTTCGTAGATCCTCCTCCGTAGTTACATAGTCTTTTGAAATCAGGTATTGGGAACCACCTTCTCTGAAGCATGTGACGGAACTACAGGATGGCTTATAGGTTGATCTACAGTCCGTCACTTGTAACCGTGGTTCCGCACTTAGTTAGGAATTCCCTGCTTTTCCTCCAGGCCTTGCCTATCAATCTTCACCCTTCACCTACGGACTGTGACTGGACCTACTTTCTATAAGTCACGTTTGTATATGGCTTTTTCTGCAACATTTCTTCAGTTGTCTCCTAACTCCCACGTCCGAACTTATTTCCTGCAAACATGATAAAAACACATTAATACCAATACAAAATGGCTCTAGACACACACAACTCTTAAGCTAAATGTATTAAATATATTGTAAACTCATGGTATATAAGACTTTTCACACATCCTAGGACACGTAAACCTAATGCTCTAATACAAAGTTTTTCACACCCTGAGCTACCCCTCGAGACGTGGACACGGGACCTAGGATCACAATTGACCCAAGCTAACCCTGTTGGCATAATCATGAGCATACTAAAGATAAAATGAGAAATAAAACTGATGCGAAAGCTAATCATACAAAAATCTAAAAAAATGGGGAATACCCATATCGTAACTGAATATATAAAATGTAAGAGTTTAATACAAACGAAACATCAAACTCAAATACTAAGCTTAATCTAACTATGTCGCAAATAAGCCTCTAAACAAACTAGAAATGTTGGGACATGCACAAACTAGATCTACCAAAATTGAAACTAAAGACTAAAAGCGGTAAAGATAAACATGTCGGTAGTCCTCAAAGAATGAGAACTCACCACTGATGTTGTTGAACATAAGATCGGGAACTGACCAAAGCGTGATCTGGATGCTGAGAACTTAAACCTATATCACGAGAAGATGTAGCGCAAAGTATTCATCAATACTTGAAAGGTACTGAGCATGCAAGATTGAGTAAAGCAGAAATAAACATATAACTAAACAGAGCAATAAAGCAAGAATGTAATCTGAACATGATAAAGATACTGAATACTGAGGTAAGTGAATGCAATGACCATTTTATAACATGCTAAGACTGAATACTGACCTAACTGAAATGTGGTCAATTCAATGGAATCTGACTGAGCTGTGGGAGCTACTAATAACCGAAAATAAAACCACATGAGCTAAACGTGGAGTCCGATGTATACTCCCCATCAAGAGGACCCAATATACCCATCCAAAGGAATAGAGACATGTTGGCATGATCACTAAAATGATGCCCATAGAGTGGACTTCCAACCTATGTGGCTCGTAGTTCTAGTACTATTTGGGTACGCTGAACCCAAGTCCAACATGGTATTATGCTACTCCCAATAGATTAAGTGATTTACACATTATGAATGGATTTATGTATTATATTGGATAGCTCAAGCTGACATGCAAACTAGAATGCTCAATAATATACTGATATGACATATTTAAAAACTGAGGCATGTATATCTAAAATAACTGAAATATCTGACCTAACATGTGTAATTTAAGAACTAAAGAAATTCATAGCTAGGGTTCTGAAATTCATGAAATTAATGAAGTGATAACATGATAATCTGATTTGGAACATGTAACTAACTAATTCATAATAATCTGCTGGAGTTCTACAAACCCTAGGTCTAGTTAATAATAAGGAATCAAGAATCTGACTGAATTTTAGGGACCCAATAGGCAAAAGGAACCCACTAGTGAAATCCCACATACCTGGTGATGAATTCCACGGAGAAATCTTTCGATTTCAGGGCTGGAACTAATGTAATCTTGATGCATTCTTGAACTATAGTTCTTACCATCTTTTCTCCTCTCAATCTCTAATTTTCTATGTTTTGATTAATGATTTTGACTAAGGTAAGTTCTAGTTATGTTTCTAGGCTTAAACTGCCTAAAACCTCATAATTTAGGGTCTAAACAATGTAGTTTAGGGGTCCAACGCATAGGGAAAATACCAAAATGACCCTGACTTAAAAGTTGTTGGGACCAACCGATGGACTTGGTCCACAGACTGTGGTCCACCCTATGGTCTGTTCTGGTCAGCCGTCATTCAGCTCGAAGGATGGGTTCTGCGGACCACGTTCCACGGACCTGCTCTATGTACCATGGTCCCACCGACGGTCGAGGTTTTCTGGGTTTTTTCCTGTGGGCTACGTTCCACAGACCTGGTCCATGGACTGTGGCCCAACCTACGATCCATAGGTAGCCTCCATAAGTTGCCTCCGTAGGTGGCACCTGAACTTCTAGAAATCTTCATTCTGGTTTATCTAGGATACGTGGTGTTACAGTGAAGGTTAAAGAAAAGCAAGGCAGTGATCTGATATTGCTTCAACTAAAGGGTGCAGTCCATCAGCACAGATTGAGGTTTTCTCCCATGGGTGAGATGGTGTGCTTCGCTATCAGGGTCGATTATCTGTTCATAAAGTGGGTGAGTAGAGATAGCAGATTCTTGCAGAAGCCCATAACTCCATAAATTCTATTCATCCAGGCTGCACTACGATATACCATGATCTTCGTGAAGTCTTTTGGTGGAATGGTATGAAAAGGGATATAGTGGATTTTGTGGCTAAGTTCCCCAATTATCAGCAAGTAAAGGTAGCACATCAGAAATTATGAGGTATAACTTAAGAGATCAACATTCCTCCTTGGAAGTGGGAAGTGATCAACATGGAATTTATTAAAGTTTATGATGAGTCAACAAATTGGACTCATTTAGGGCTATATTTTAATAGAAATTGTGTCCTCAAATGCCTATTTTATCTCAATATCTGATGAAAACCCTTAAGTTTCAGGTATTTAATGTTTGAAGGAAAGCATGGACATTACGTCGCAAAAAGGAATGAAAGGCTGAAAAGAATGAAGAAATGAAGGCCTGAGGGTTATCGAGTCCACTTGGCTAGTCGCCGAAGGGTCTTACTTCGCCTTTTATTCCAGTGTGTTGAGCCCTGAAGGAAATGATCAAGTTGGCGGAAAAAGGGAGCAGTGACACATCACCGAGAAGTTCTGCGAAGCAGTACCATGTCACCTAATGACGCAGAGCACAACGATTCTGAAGGATGGTGCAAGACGACGATGAACTACATCAAAAGGCGAATCAATGAGTTAATGGGCAATTCCGATTAACGACACCGAATGATCTACTGCAGCACAAATATGTGAAAATTATAAATACTAGTTAGAGTTGTAGTTTTAAGTGTGGAACAATTATTATAGTTTTAGTATAGAATAGTTCGTTTTTATATTTTTTCTCTAAGTTTGAGAAGGTTTTGAAGACTTGAAGATCCAAAGGGTTTCATCTTCAAGATTTGGGTTTGGGTCTCTTGGATTCTTCAATTTTGGCATGTTTCAAGACTTAAATCTTCATACCCAGTTGAATGCAAGCTCAATTTTATATAAATTTTATCTCTTATACATGATTGGCTAAAAACCCCAATTCTTGGGGTGTGATTTAGCGAATATGGGTTAAGATAATTGTTGGGTCTTTCTTGCTGATAGTTTAATCGTAGTTTAATTGTGATTTCGTTTAGTAGTTATGGATGAATGTAATGAATTTGTAGTTGCAAATACAAGTTTATTTATGTGTTTTTGGCTTGCTCGAGAGAGAGGTCATAAAACTAAAACTACTAAATTGATGTCCGGTGGGAATGGGTCGTCATGAGTTTCATCTCGAGAGAGTGAATCATAGTCTCATTTCTACACACTCACCTCGAGAGAGTGAGTGGGTTAAGGCGTAGGCTGGTCTTCATGCGGCAAGTGGGTGTCCAAGAGGAATGCATTTAAAATGGGGTAAGTTTCTCGAGAGAGAGCTTATCCCCCTTAAAGTTTAGCCTAATCACAATTATTCTATGAATTTTCTATCAAAAGCAAGTACCGAATAATCTAGCTTAACCCGTATTCCTGTAACATCCCAAGGATCCTCTCATATTACTTTGAAATCCTTGTTTATTTTGTTTTTTTTACTTACTAGTGACAAAATCCCATTGTTAATTGACACTCTTATGTCCCTCTTTAATTTACAATATTTTTAATCGTTAATGTCTTTAGCTATGACTAGTTAGAACTAAATTTTATTTTTCTATTAATTCTCAAACCCACAGTTTTGGGAAAGATCCCAACCCTTGGTTGGGTTTCTTAACGGTTGTACGATCGTAGACACTTGCATCAGAAGTTGTGTCTTGATTACGCAAACATCAAAATGGCGCCGCTGCCGGTGAGTGGTGCTATTTCGGAATTCTTAGATTAGTAGAATTATTGTTCTTCTTAGTTGTAGTCTACTTACCTAATTTTTAGTTTTGTTTTGTTCCCTATGTGAATATTTCAGAAAGCATGAGTGTCAATGGTAGCAATGCTAGCCAGGTAGGCCACCAAGATGACATCGGAAATCTCAACGATGTCCAAAAGCCCAATATCAATGGCCGCCATCACATGGGAGTTGTTGGAGCCATCCGTTTACCCCCAATCAAGGGAAACACAGTGTTCCAGATAACGAGCACCATGTTGCAACTCTTGCAACTAAAGGGACTTTTCAGCGAACTGGCTCATGAGATCCTCACGAGCATCTTCGAAACTTTGTAGATGTGTTCGGACCATTCTCGTTCAAAAACATCTCTCAGAAGTTGGTCTGGTTGAGCCTATTCCTTTTCTCATTTTTGGGAGAGGTCTGCAAATGACAAACCGAGCTACCCCGTAAATACATCACTTTATGGGTGGAGTTGGTAACCGCATTTCAAGTGCGATTTTTCCCTCCCTCTAAGATGATGTCATTGTGGGATAACATCCAGAGCTTTAAACGTCTAGAAGAAGAGCCTCTACACGAAACTTGGCGAAGGTTCAAAAAGTTGGTGCTGCAATGCCCAACCCACGGTTTGCCAGACAACGTGGTACTTCAATACTTTTACCAGAGTTTGGATTCGGTAAACAAAAGTGTCGCTAACCAACTCTTGCCTGGAGGCTTAATGTAGCAGACATATGCAGTAGCAGCCCAACTTTTAAATAGCATGACAACCATCAACACAACGTGGCACACTCACAAGGAGCAAGTATCCCCTCTCACATTCAAGCTATCTAAGGAGTAGAATGAAAAAGACAATGAGAGAGACCAGAACATGGCCAAAAACATGACATAACTTGACATTCTATCCAAAAATGGCATGGGGGCTCGTGCCCGTACTGTCAACGTTGTTGGGGTCGGGTGAGCAAATCCTGAAAAGATGAAATTGGAAGCCCTGTATAATAGGGAGGTAAATTTTCTAGCAATTCAAGGCAGGGGCAATCGTTCAAACTACCCAAGGTAGGGTAGTAACCAAGGCTAGGCTAGAGATGAAGGCTGGAATGATAGAGATTGTGAATTGAGGGACCGAAATCAAAATAGGAAAGATGGGGAGAAGGATAGATATGTGCATCCCCAAGAGTGCCAGAAGCCCAAGGATTAAGAAGGTGATAGGTCTGAGGATATGCTCTCGCGTATCCTAAACAAAGTTGAAGGGTCAGAATAAATGCTGAAAGGCATGAAAGAAGATGTTTCTACCCTTAGCCAGACCGTCACATCCCATTCTATTTCAATCAAGCTGTTGGAGACCTAAATGGGTCATATCTCGTGTTACCCGAGACAGCAATGGGGTATGCCTAGTGACACTATGGCCAACCCAAAGAGTGAGGTTTGAAGGTGGACTTGCGTCGTGTCGCGACATTAACTAAGGCACTGTTTGGGAGGCAACCCAAAATCATTTGTTTCTTTCTTTTGCTTTGATAAAATAATGGTGTTGATTGTGCAGATGGAAGTGTGGAGAGTGAAGGAAAAGTGTAGATATGCGAGCAATAGGTCCAATTAGTGAATCGCTAAATGGTTTGGTGACTCCGAACTAGATCATCGTTAGACTCAAGATCATATTGCATTGGAGTCTGTAAAACTCGGTGAGCACACAAAATTATTGACGAACCACCGAACGTGATGGCGATCCCGACAGAGACCACCGTTTGGACTCCCACAAAACACGGAGGTTCTGTAAACTTCTTCGGGGCAAATGACTACTTGGCGTTACGCCGAATAGATAGGTGATTGAGCCTAATGTCGTCGAATGGGGGAAAACTGGACCGTTTTGCAAGCCAAAGCCTTAAAAGTTTCAAATTCATTCACTTTCCCTCACTTTTTGTCTTTCCAAACTCACACCCGCACGCTAGCTCCTATATTTTTGCACTTTTCAAGTATTTTTAGTGTTGAATTGTGCTACGAGTTGGATTACATTACTTCCTAGCATCTCAATATCCATTTGATCAGCATAAAAGGTTGGTACTTCAAACTACGCATTCCTTTCCTCGAAAATTGTACTCAAATAAAATGGCATTACTTTAATGATATGTGTTAGGCCTCTCTGGTAGGATTAGAATATTTGTTTGCCTGTAAGGTAGCAATTTCTTGCCCGTACTAAGTTAAATAATAAATTCCTGAAGGTTGCACTTTAAATTAGATGAAAATTGTGGGTTGTCCATGATTGTCAGTGGGTCTAAGCCTAATTTGAAATGTGCATGCCTTAATTTTTTTCTTTTTTTCAAGGCTTGAAGGGTTGAATTCGTGAAGTTGGGTCAAAGGCAGGTACGTTGGGTCATTTGGCGAGCTGGTTCGAGATGGACAAATCACTCGGCGGTTCGCCTTAAATCTCCATCTCACTTTTAATTTAATGCCAACTATGATGTTTAATTTTGTAACATTCGGTGAGAAGCCTTTGATTGCCAAAAGCATTGGCGACTCGCCGAAAGACTTCTGGTTTGGCCTTTGACTGCACCATTGTATTCCCTATGCACTGCACTTGGCGAACCACAGAAGTAGTTGTGTACTTCACCAACTAGTTCAGCAAAGTGATTTTACAATTGAACTACCTTGCTTTTGTCTGAATGCTTTTTAACATTTTCTCGAAGCTTTGCAGAAATGGCTAAACCGAAAGTAGCTGGAAGAGATATACCACCCCGACAAACAAGAGCGAAAAATTTTAGGAAAAGTACAATGGCAACAAATCCTCCAAAAACGGATAATGAGGGAAAGAAGCCTAATGCCACCAAGAGAACAAATCCCCGAGACCCCACTATTCCATCGTAGAGACGTGGATTTTTCACAGCTATTCGTTCCTTTTTGGTGGCTCATGACTTGGACAGTCTTAGTAAGTCAGCTACTGCTGAATCATCTGAAGAGGCTCCGGGGACCATTTCAAATTCAACAGTGACACTCCGGGCACTAATTCCCAAATACATGGAGCGACTACTTACACATGATCCCCTCTTTACCTCCCTCTCTGTGTTCATTTAATTTACATTCTAGATACTTTTATTTGCATTTGAGGACAAATGTTTCTGTTTGTGGTGGGGTGAGGCCCACACCTTTATGTTCTACTCGTAAATCGTGTTTTGTTTGAGTATTTGGGTTGTGATTTATTGTTGTGTTAATACTTCTTTTCTATTGATGTTCAAGCTTATGGCTCTTCTTTATTATTTTAAATTGCAACATGATTTTGACCCTTCCGAAATCTTTTTGAAATGTTTTCGCACATTTTCGTCACCCTTTATATGGTCATGAATGTGGCTGTTTCTTGGCAAATTTGAGTCTCAGTTTCGATCAATACCGATGACTTGAATAGTACTTACAATCAAACGAAGATGAATGTATGGCTACGATGAGGCCAAATAAAGTTGCATGGACAATATGTAAACTCTTTGAATCTCGTTGTGATTATCCATTTATCAAATTGATTCTCTTGTGATGACCGTTACACACTAACGAAAGTGTGGAGTCTTGCTTGACTTAAGTGTCGATGCCTTGTATGATAAGCTTACCTGGAACCATGGATGACAACACCTAAAATTTTCCCCGTTAGTCCGGTCAACTAAGTGATGCTATCTCTTGATATAATCTTAGGCAACTTCTAAGAGTATGAGCCAATTTGACATATACCACTTTTGTAACTTACCTTGTGAGTGTGTGAACTGATTTTGAACACCCCTTGGGCCTTACCGTTCTTTGGAAGAAACGTGATGAAATCATAACCTTTCTTTACCAATTACCCATAATCTTCATGAAGTTGTGGTTAGTTGAATAGCCAACTTAGGCCAAAAACCTAAGTTGGGGGTGTGGTGAAAAGATAAGGGCAAGTCAAGAAGTGCAAGAAAAGTCTCCTCTTACCCATGGTTTTAAGAAAAATGGAACCCCTCCATATATATAAAAAAAAGTGAGAAAAGAAAAAGAATGAAAAAGAAAGTTGTGGAATAAAGTACAAAAGAGATGGGGTTCCAAAACAATCCATGGAAAGTGAGTAATAGGATGACTTATGAGCACTAAAAAGAATGATGAAAGAAAAGGAAATGAAGTGTTGTGAGCACCACAATTCATGAGGATGAAAGTCACTGAACCTAAATGACCATACCTTTGCACTTAGCCCAATTACAAGCCTTGAAAAGACCTTTTTGATCTTCAGTGAGCTGAAGTAAATGTTAATTGGAAAATACGGGCAAACCTATGAGTGAAATTATGCATTGTGTTCTTATTTGTGAGTGTGAGCGTTGAATCTGATTTCGAAGCTTTAAACTGCGAACCATTGAGTGAATATGGAATCATTTGTTGTGTAAGGGCCTTTGAACACTTTGGTTGAGCTTTAACTTGGATTTGAAGCAAGTATTGTGAGCATAAGGTTCTTTGATATTGGTGAGCCACAACTTGAATCTTTGAGTGCACATTTGATCAGGGCACAAGTAAATTGAATCTTGTTGTGTACATTCATGATTGTGTCTTGTATAGCACTGTTCGAGACAACCTTTTTGAATGGCTGAATTTGAGTTTGCTTGAGGACAAGCAAAAGTTTAAGTTGGGGGTGTTAATGAGTCCACAAATTGGACTCATTTAGGGATATATTTTAATAGAAATTATGTCTTCAAACGCCTATTTTATTTCAATATATGATGAAAACCCTTAAGTTGCAGGTATTTAAAGTTTGAAGGAAAAAGTGGACACTACGTCGTAAAGAGGAACGAAAAGGCTGAAAAGAACAAAGAAATGAAGGCCTGAGGATCGTTGAGTCCACTTAGCGAGTCACCGAAAGGTCTTACTTAATTTTTTGTTCAAGTGTGCTGAGCCGTAAAGGAAAGATCAAGTCGGCGGAAAAAAGGAGCAGTCGGTGCATGGCAGAGAAGTTCCCCGAAGCAGTACCATGTCGCTCAATGACCCATAGCACGACAATGCTGAAGGATGGTGCAAAACGTCGATGAACCATACCAAAAGGCAAATCGTCGAGTTGATCAGTGATTCCGACTAATGACGCCGAATGATCCGCTGCATCACAAATCTGTGAAAACTATAAATACTAGTTAGAGTTGTAGTTTTAAGTCTGGAACAATTATTATAATTTTCATATAGAATAGTGCTTTTTGATATATTTTCTCTAAGTTTGAGAGGGTTTTGAAGACTTGAAGATCCAAAGGGTTTCATCTTCAAGATTGGGTTTGGGTCTCTTAGATTCTTTAATTTTGGCATGTATCAAGACTTAAATAATCATTCCCAGTTGAATGCGAGATCGATTTGGTATAAATTTCTATATCTTATATATGTGGCTAAAACCACCAATACTTGGAATGTGATTTAGCGAATATGGGTTAAGATAATTTTTGGGTTCTGCTTGCTGATAGTTTAATTGTTATTTTGTTTAGTAGTTGTGGATGAATTTAATTAATTTGTAGTTGCAAATACAAGTTTATTGATGTGTTTTCAGCTTGCTCGACAGAGAGTTCGTAAAACTAAAACTATTAAATTGATGGTCGATGAGAGTCGATCGACATGAGGTTCAGCTCGAGAGTGTAAATCCTAGTCTCATTCCTACACACTTAGCTCAAGAGAGTGAGTGTGTTATGGCGTAGGCTGGTCTTCATGCGGCAAGTGGGTGTCCAAGAGGAATGCATTAGAAACGAGGTAAGTTGCTCGAGATAGAGCTTATCCACCTTAAAGTTTAGCCTATCATAATTATTCTATGAATCTTCTATCGAAAGCATGTACCCAATAATCTATCTTAACCCGTATTCCCGTCACATCCTAAGGATCCCCTCTAATTACCAAGAAATCCTTGTTTATTTTGTTGTTTTTACTTAGTAGTGACAAAATCCCATTGTTAACTAACACTCTTGTGTCCCCCTTTAATTTACAATGTTTTTAATCATTAATGTCTTTAGCTACGACTAGTTAGACCTAAATTTTATTTTTCTATTAGTTCTCAAAACCACTATCTTGGGAACGATCCCAAGCCTTGGTTGGGTTACTAAACTATTATACGATCGTAGAGACTTGCATAGAAAGTTGTGTCTTGATTGCGCAAACATCAGTTTACCTCATACTCGAAGACATCATGACTCCATTTGGGTGATTGTTGATAGAGTTACTAAGTCTGCGCACTTTTTGGTGCTTAAGATTATTGATTCGGCGGAGGACTACGCCAAGCTTTACATAATGAGATAGTAAGGTTGCATGGGGTTCTTTATCTATCATCTCAGATAGAGGTTCTTAGTTTACCTCTCATTTTTGGAAGTCATTTCATAATGATTTTGGTACTCAGGTTAATCTTAGCACATAATTTAATCCACAACTGGATGGCCAGGTAGAGCGTTCCATTTGGACCTTATATGACATGTTGAGAGATTGTGTTATTGACTTCAAGGGTAGTTGGGATGATCACTTTCTTCTTATAGAGTTTGCCTACAATAATGGTTATTGTTCCAGCATTCAGATGGCCCCTTATGAGGCGTCGTATGGGCATAGATGTAGATCTCCAGTTGGTTGGTCTGAAGTAGGTGAAGCAGCCTTAATAGGGACAGATTCAGGTCATGATGCTATGGAGAAAGTGAAACTCATTAGAGATAAACTTAAGACAGCACAGAGTCACCAGAAGTCCTATGCAGATGTAAGGAGAAGGGAACTAGACTTCCAAGTTTATGATTGGGTATTCGTGAAAGTGTCGCCTATGAAGGGGGTGATGAGATTTGGAAAGAAATGGAACCTCAGTCCTAGTTATGTAGGCCCTTACAAGATCTTAAAAAGGGTTGGTAAAATGGCTTATGAGTTAGAGTTGCCAACAGAACTGGCAACAGTGCATCCGATTTTCCACATTTCGTTGATGAAGAAGTGTGTGGGTGACCCAACATCTATATTACTTTTAGAAAGTATTGTTGTGAAGGATAGTCTCACTTATGAAGAGTACTATTTGAGATTCTTGATCGTTAGGTTCGAAGGTTGAGAAACAAAGAAGTCGCTTCAGTCAAGGTTTTGTGGAGGAGTCAGTCCGTAGAGGGAACTACTTAGGAAGCAGAAGCAACCATTCAGGCCAAGTATCCTAACCTCTTTCCTTGCGATTCCATTCCATCTTGAGGTAATAGTTACCCTTCAGTTCTTTAGTCATCCATGCGTAAATTCAGTCTTAGTATAATGTCCCTTTAGTTTGAACTTGCATTTTTAGCGTATTTGCATGTTCTTGGAACAAAGTTCAGTCAGAAATCAATTTTCAAAAATTAGTGGTAGGGCTTGCAGCTCTTTCCCTCCATTTCATCTAGTTTAGTCTTCATTCGAGGACGAATTTTCCCAAGGGGGAGAAAATGTAATACCCTATATCCGAAAACAGACCTCAAAGCAGATTTCCAAAAGTTGTAGCTACAACCCAAGGTTGCCACCCATGGACCATAGGCTGACCCACGACCTGTGTTGGTGGTATGTGGTTCGCATCTGCAACCCTCCCCAGAATCAGCCCTAGAAAAATATTCAAAGTGTCGACCCATGACCGGACCCACAAACCGTAGGTCATGTCACAAACCGTGGTCCTTGTCTGTGGATCAGACCCCTAATTTCATCTCTCAATCACGATTAGCAGTTGAACAACACGTACCGTCAGTCGCTCGATGGTCCATCGGTCCCCTCCGTCGGTAAACCCAACAACTTTTACGTCAGGGGTCGTTTGGTCTTTTCCTTATCCGTTGGATGCCTATACTACGTCGTATAAACCCTAAACTATATAGTTTTGGTCAGTTTTAGCCTAGAAACATAACTAGAACTTACCGAAGTAAGATCATTCATCAAAACTTAGAAAAAATAGATCGTAAGGGGAGAAAGAGGTCAAGAATCTTAGTTCAAGAGCGCATCAAGGTTTCATCAGTTTTAGCCCCTAAATTGGAAGATTTCTAGGTTGAATTCATCACTAGGTGTGTGGGATTTTACTAGTGGGTTCCTTTCAACCATTAGGTCCCTAGATTTCAGCCAGAATCATGATTCTGGTAATGTTATATAGGCATAGGGTTTCTTGAATGTTAGAATTGTAGGATTTTTAGTTGTTAGAATGATCCAAATCATATTATCATGTTATAGTACTGTTTTTCCCAGACTCATGCATAAACTCAGAACCTTAGATATGTAGTTATTTTAGTTTATTGATTACATATGCTAGGCCAGTTAATTCAGTTATATATATAAATATGCCTCAGTTTTCATATGCACGATTATCAGTATATTAATTTTGCATTCTCAGTTTGCATGTCAGTATTTTGAGCTATCTAGTATTACATCATTTCAATCATATAGTGTGAATTACTTAATCATATGGGAAGCTTAATACCAAGTGGACTAGATTCAGTCACCCTCAAGTCCTAGAACTATGTGCCCCGTAAGTTGTAAGTCCCCTCTGGGGGCTTCATTTTACTGATCACACCAGCATGCCTTTATAACTCTGACAGGGTCTATTGAATGGGCATATACATCAGACTCCACATAAAAGTTCATGTGGTTTTATGTCGGTTATTAGTAGCTCCCTTACTGTTCAACTAGATTCTATTACATTGACCATGTCATCAGTATAGTTCAGATTTCAGTTTTAGCATGTTATAAACTTGATCATTGCATTCAGTTTAGCCATGTTCATTGTTTTCACTATCCTTATCATATTCAGATTATATCATTGCTTTATTGCTTACTCAGTTACGTTAATATTCAGATTTACTCTATCCTACATGCTCTATACCTTTCAAGTACTGACGCATACGCTGCGCTACATCTTCTAGTGATTTAGGTTTAGGTCCCCAACAATCAGATCATGCATAGATTGGTTCTCGATCTACAGTTCATCAGCATCAGTGGTGAGTCCTCATTCTTTGAGGACTAGTTACATGATTTTCTCTCTTGCTTTTAGCTTTAATTTAAGTTTTACTAGATCTAGCAGGGGCATGTTCAAGCATTTCTAGTAAGTAGAGGCTTTATTTCAGACATAGTTAATTTCAGCTTTAGTGTTAGAGTTTGACTTTTCATTTGTATTCAAACTCTCAGTTTTCTTATATTCAGATTTAGTACATGTTTACTCCCTATCCTTTCAATGTTATTATGATTTAGCTTCCGCATAGTTTTTATTGATTCAGATTATCTTTAGTATGATATGATATGCCAGCAGGGTTAGCTTAGGGTTACTCGTGATCCTACGTCCCGTGTAGCGTCCAGGGGGTAGCCTCGGTGCGTGACACGAAACATGGGAGTGACTAAAACAAAAGAATCCTTAAGAGTGTAAATGAGGTGCTAATACCTCAAGCTAGACCCGAAGATAACACAAAGAGACCCCTATATCTTCTTCTACACTACCAACACTCGGACACCATTTTCTCAGTACAACTGTGACCTTGCAAACCATTACCTCTACCAGACCTGGAATGTGAGAAATCACCATTATTCGTTCTTGCCATCTTTGTATACCCAGTCTTCTCTTTAAGTTTTTCTTCTTCTATTTGTTGGGTATGAACTAGACATGAGACATCCATCTCCTTAAAAAGCATGGAGGTTAGGCACTCGTTGACAACCGATTCGAAAGTACCTGACAAAAATTTACTCATCCTATCCCTTGGATCAGCAACACCTAGTTGGAGTATATTTGGACAATTTTGTTAATTTCAAAGCATACTCTTTTACACTCATATTACATTCAAAAAGGTTAATGAACTCAAGTACCTTTGCATTCCTCATCTCAAGGGGAAAGAACCTGTCACGAAAACCAACCTTTAAATTCTCTCAATGAAAAGGACCCACATCAACTGCCCTCTCACTCTTTCTTTGTTCTAAAATACTCGAGCAACACTTTTGAGTTGGTCAGTAGCCAATTCCACCTTTTCTACAGGAGTGATACCCATGAGCTCTATAATCTTGTGAACCTCATCGCTGACCCCTTGAGGATCTTCCCCATCTCTAGAACCGCAGAACTCCAGGGGTTCATACTAGTAAAGTCCTTCACCCTAGTTTCCATAATACCCTCCCTTAGGTTCATGGGAGCCACAACCTCCATATTTTCTTGAGCCGTCATAGCTTAGGCCATTGCGTAAAATGTGGATCAAAACTTATCATTAATCACTTGCTCAACAAAAGGGTCAAATGACAGTTGGGGAACCTCTTGTTTTGCATTTGCACCAATATTCCTCATAAGGAAAACTCTCTGAGGGGCCATTTCTTTAAAAGGTTAAAACAAGATTGAGGAGAAGGATTTTTCTAGAGATAGACTCTATGACACGACTTTGAGTAATCAAAGAAGTGAAATTTGTAAACAACTTATATCTTCCTATTCATAAATGTGGCACACTTCACACTCATGAACAAGACTCTACTTGACGTGGATTGGGAGACATCCTAGGACCATTCTAAACCTTGTGCTCTGAATACCACGTTTGTCTCGACCTAAAGAGCACCCTAGATGTAACATGGCGTATAGAATCCCACAAGGACCTATACGGGCCACTTAGCATTCATCATACAAGATAAAACACATACATATTTAAAAATAAAAGTCTTATATCATAAAATAGTTTGAAAAAATAGAAGTATACTCATAGTCTCAAAAAACCATCTATTACATCATAAGGAAAGTGATTGACACATAACCCATACATCATATACAAAGTCTGAAAAATAAAATAAAGGATGCAATAAGAGTGTTTCGTTCCTCGAAACATGAGGACTCACCAATCCTTGAGCTCCAAAAGATCAAATTGCCACGAGTGAGAGAGGTAGGAGTGTCTGACTCTACAATAGTAAACCAATGTAGGTACCAATATGCATTTTTACTTAGAATGTACTAAGTATGATAGAAATGCATAACATTTATGAAATCAAGAAAAAAAGGGCTTTACATGACATTAAATTACCAAGCTAAATCATAAGATGATAGGTTAGAAAAACATAAGTAATAATCATGGTCATTGAAATCTTAACATTCTAAAAAATGTTCTGAGACACTTTAAAAGTAACCTTAGATAATTAATATAAGAATTTTACAATTTAACCGATATAGACCATGTGAGCTATAACATGAAATCTAGTGTACTGCTCCCACACTGAAAAGAAGTGTCCTACTTTCCAAGGTAATGACCATGAGTCTGAGCTAAAGTAGATCCACTAGATAATATCTATCATAGAGAACATTTTATGGTAGCACATAGTCAAGACCAAGTAGATTTCTACTAGAGACCTGACCTCTACAACGGGAGAGCCTCCATTGCAGTATGTTCTCGATGCTAAGTAAAATCCCCTGGAATAGTCATTAATCATACTCATATTATCATCCAAGGAAAAGTACAATTAAGATACTAATCCATGCTAGAAACATCATAGAGTAGCTCTTTAGACTAGGCGTTACAAAACCTTTTACTATTCATTAACTTTTCATAATTTCCTATAAGACCCATAAGCTTTAAATTAATACTAAAAGTTCCATACTACTATTGATATTAGTTTTGAAAACTTTGTCAATGATCACTAATGGAAAAACTGGATAACATACTAATCAAGACCTAATATAGAAAAATAATCAAAATAATTAACGGAAAATTTCTATGTCATTCATGTCATGTGCCCAAGCTTCTTAGAACATATAGATACCTTGGTCTATAAAGTTACTTGAGTCATAAGCATTCCTTTCATAGAACATGCATAATTTCTATAAATCACAGTTTATAAGCTTTATCATGTAGTCATAGTTAAAATTCATGGTTCATCCATGGGTTCATATGAATTAAACTTAAAATCATGTAAATAGTTCAATTCATGCCTAAATATATAGTAGACAAGTAATTGAACCATAATTGGAAAGAACCCATGAAGATTAAATAAAACCCTAACTTTGAATTGTGAATTCAACGTGTAAAACTTGAAGATTTTATGAAACCTATAGAGTAAAGAACTCCATATGTGAATACTAACATACGTTAGTGATCAAATCCCAATAGATATGGTGAATTTGAAATATTGAAGTAAAACCCCATCTTCTTCTTCCTTAGCTTTAGAGAGGACTTTGGCGATTAAATTGGAGGCAAATTTAGGAATTAGGTGATTGATTTAGAATATGTAGTTTTAGGACTTAAATCACTTTTATAGGTCTTGAAATAGGGGTTAAAACAACATGCTTAAATACAAACGACATAGGGAAAGACCTAATATAGACGTGACTTAAAAGTTGATGGGAGACCTATATGGACCTCCAAATGGACTATATAGGTCAACATAGTCCATATAGGAAACCATACAAAGGAGGGTAAAAATTAGGTTGCCTTAAATGACCAACCACTGTCCCTTAATGGCCACTGATGCCCAAAACAGACGGTTCAGGGTTCTGTAAAGAGTTCGTTGTCTTTTTTGGGTTCATGGTCCTAACTGTTAACTTACATTAACCTTTTTCAAAGCCCAGGGTGTTATAAATCATCCACTCAATTTTTCTTATTGCTAAAAAAGAATGAGTTTACATTCCCAATAGAATTCTCTGTACTATATGATTCACTATGGGATTCGACCCCGACTCTTAGTTTGGTATGTATATTGATGAAAATAACTTACTCTTTGGATTTGTTTTAGAGTGTAGTATGAGCGTTATCATATGAAGTACAATTTAAAATCAAGTATCTCCCCTCAATTTAGATTTGACAAAAGTGCAATTAGAGAACAACCAAGAGCGCGATGAGAACATTACTAATGATTATCCAGCTTGACTTGTAGTCAAAACATGGCGTAGGGGGTGAATTTTAGTTGCTGCTAATAGATATTGATCGTGGAGGATGAAAAATTTGAAGCTTTGCATGTTAAAGAATTCAAATGCTTGAGCAACCAAATGGGAATTCTCGCCTGAGCTACCCAAGGTTGGGATGGAACTATGGTTGGAACGAAAATCAAAATAATAGTTGGAGAAACCGTGAAAGGTATAGGCATGATATAGACATTAACTAGAGGGAGAAACAAGGTGACAAAGATAGATATGTGACCCCTCATGATTGCTCTAAACCAAAGGAACAAGTGGATCTTTAGAATGATCTAACTGAAGATATGTTGAAAATAATTTTCAACAAAGTCGGAGGGTCCGACAAGGTGTTGAGGGAATATAAGATATTGACTAAAATTGTGACTTCTAATTGAGTATCAATTTAGTAACTTGAGGCCCAAATGTGTCAAATATTAACTCATTTAGATCCGAGGCAAAGAGGAAGTTTATAGAGTGTCATTGCGGCAAACCTAAAGTATGATGTTTGATATTATGACAACATCGTGCCATAATGTTAACTAAGGGGCTTTATGTGATGCAATCCATGTCTTTGATATTTTTCAATAATGTGTGTTGAAATGTTCTGGTGGAAGTAAAGTCCACCAGAACTATTGAAATCTAGGCAATGTTGGTGAGGCATAGACTCAAAATGTGATCTATTGAATCGATTTGGCGGGAAGAACTCAACTCACCCAATGGACTACAAAAAGTTTAAAAGGATTCTTTCATGTTAGGTGAGCTTTTTAAAATTTGGAGATTTATTGAAATTGTTTAGCGAGATAAATCGATATTGATGAGTTGAAATCCAAGGTTGATGATGCATAAAGGCTGAATTGGCGAGGTAAAGCTCCTTTGGTGAGTCACTGAATAGCTTCGGCGATGTTAGTCGCAAATCACCAATGGGATTTTAGCCGGCATATCAAGGGTCGTTTTTCTTTTAATTGGTCAATCTCTTTAAAAAAATTGACTTTTTTCCTTCATACCATACTTATTTTTAGTTTAGTCTTTACATTTCTATCATTGGTTGTGCTCGTGTGGTTTCATTTTCACTAAAAACTGTGTGCCCAAAACCCTTGCTCCCTATTTTTTCTATATTCTTTGAATTTGGAGGTTGTTTTTCATACTTGTATACTTATTTATTGAATATTGCATGATTATTGAACTCTTGTGGGCTGATTTAGTGTTATAATATTTTAATATATGTTATTGAGTAGTGGGTAGATGATTTATTAAGAATGCCTGATTGACCATTGTTTGATTTGTTTAAATTTAGAAGTTGTGTTAAATATTGAGGTGTTTAGGTAGTTTATTCTTGAAATTGACCGTTTATTTGTTCTCAATCCTGTTGTTTTATCATGTGGGTAAAAGTCTGATAAGCACAAACTCAATATATAGGCTTGTAGTTGCCCAATGATATATTGGTTGACGTCATTCTTAAGGGAAAGTCTGATTAGCACAAACTCAATATATAGGCTTGTAGTTGCCCAATGATATATTGGTTGACGTCATTCTTAAGGGAAAATCGATGTTTTCTTGGGTACAATTGAATTCACGAGAAAGTCTAAGTATCCGAGGTTGTGTTACTGTGTTGGTTAGCATTATTTTGACAGAAATGTTGTGCGAGTATTATTCGTTGTTTGAAAATTGTGCAAATTTTTTGAAATTTTTTATAAGGGGCTGATAATTACCTATTCGGCGAGCTCCATCAAGCTAGGCAAGGTGGATTGGCGATTCACTAAGTTAGCCCTAGCTCGCCATTTGCTTGGCAACATTAGGTCTCGTGTTCTTTCATTTTTGGCGAGCTTCCGGCAACTCGCCAAACCAATTCAATAAGTCGCCGAGTTAATAATGACGTCGCCATTTTTTTTTGAATCTCAATGAATTGCTACTTTCAGTTTCACTGAGCTTTCTTAAGCTCGCTGAACCTGTTCGGCATCTCACTGACTTGGTTGGCGAGCACCAGGTCACTTTTTTTTGTGCATTCATTTTTTTATTTTTCAACTAACCCTTAAAATGATCTTTGTTGTGGGTTGTTGTGCAATTGAGATATAGCTAGATCAAAACTTCTGATCGCTAGGAGGGATCCTTTTCTAGATTCTACTTAACCTTTCCGAAAAACAAAAAAAGGGGTGGTCATATTTGAGTCTAGTGATAGATCCATATTTTCTCTACGGACCTCTACTAGTGTGAGCAAAAGAGCCCAAAAAGCCTATTATGACTTGCCGAGACAATAGGGAAATGCAATTGATTGATGTAAGTACAACATCCTTTTCCAAAGGCAAGCCACTAAACTACTCATGGACCGATATGGAACAAAAGTGGCAAGAATTACTAAGGGTTACATATACCACGTACAATCTAGGCTACAGTCCCTCTAGTTCTTCAAAAGAAAGGGAGAAAAATTCTCTCCAAAATTGCATGAGATCCGACTTTTAATGTGGTGTCCCGGGTAATACCAATGATTGGTCCCTAGTTATTAAAATACTAATTAAAGGCAGCCGGGTTGAGGACAATACTGTAAGAGAAGGGGTTATCCACTAATGGGGTGATGAGTGACTACTCAACAGTGTAGAATATAATCAAATTCGAGAAGTTTGAGTGGCTTACCCAAGTATGGACACCCTATTTCCCACTTGGCTAAGAGAATTCTATGAAGCCTATGCTAATTAAATTTTAAAAAAGTGTAAGGGAGTCGTGTGGAGGCCTATAGAGGAGGTCAAACTTGGAGGGGAGATGGTCCAATGTGGAGTTGGTACGATAAACGAAATGTTTTGACTTCGGGGAACAGTGATACTACTGCCTTCACGGAGAGGATGCAGCACCCTCTTCTTGACTTGCGGGGTTTGTTGGCCTTTTTCTTTCTGATGCTATCCTCCATGGGTTTTGGAAAGTGCATATCTAGAAAAAGGATTTGAATGTGGTTGCGAGGTACTGGTTTGACATTATTAGAAAAAAATTAATGTCACCTTAGAATGATTTAATCATTTGACATCCCAAGGTAGTGATATTGGCGGCCATTATTGCATGGGAGACTATAGACATGGGGAACATAATCGAGGATGAGATACTCATGAGAGAAAAGTAGGAGCAGCCATCCTTGCCCTTTAAGGTATTACTGAGCTATGTGAGTTCGATGGGGTGCCATTCGTGGAGGCTACTAACGTGAGGATCACGCCGACCACCTCTAGCGACATCCGATGAACTGAGGCCAACTATTGGAGGGATATTGCAGCTAGGAGAAAACTACCACTAGCTGACACGACTCTGGTAGTCTATTCGACTTCTTTGGCTCCCGATATTGTGCGTTGGACTCCTACTGTGAAGCCGTCGGGTAATGCAACCACCTCTACTTCTGCATTTGTTGTCCCTTCTTCTGTATCTCAATTCCTATTGACTAAAGCTCTATTTTATCCAATGGGAAGTGTCGATCACTCATTGGATACTAATGCCTCTTGGATAGAAAATGAGGTTATATCCATGATTTCTACATGCATTGAGGCTTCCTTTACTTCCCTTTGGGTTGAGCAAGTAGATAAGAAGAACATTGTGATTACCTATTGGATGAAGATTATCCCTTAAGAAATTGTACTATTGTAGATCAATAGTACCAACCCAGGCAGAATCTCCCAAAAAAACAACAATTTACCCTTAGAAAGACGTGAACCAATCCATCATCGGGGAAATTCATGGATGTCTTCCAGGTATGTTTACTCAGAGATTACCATATATGGCTACTCAGAATTCACCACATATGGATGCTCAGACTTCACCACACACTAATTCCATCAATAAACTCACAACCAACAAACAATTTTCCCTTTAGAAAATCATCACTCTATCTCTCATTAGGCATCGTCACTCACAAACACTAGCTTAAACTACAAACAAATAAGCTAACAAAAAATTAAAAAACCAACAAGATAGTAAAACAAAATGACTAATCAATCACAATACCAAATGCCCGACAATAGCGCACTGCATCCATACAATCAAGGATTTACAAGGGCGCACCTATCCATAACAAGACAGTGAAGGTCATAATTGGAATAACCAATAACAATAATAACAAACTAGAGTAGCAAATCCCAACACAAGTTAAATAAAAGAAAGCACCCTACGAGAAGTACTCCCAACTAAAAATGATATTGTCTCCTCACATTACAACCATGAAATTAAAAAGAGAATACGAGGGGATCCTTGAGACTCATCAACCAGAAGTGGTGCTATTGGGGTTCAAGATGACATCATCATCATTATCTCATGACCCATGGAACTTTAGGTATGTGTTCAATCTTTGTCAGGAATTTACTCTTTGTCTTCCCCTACTCCTTCATCTTCTTATGACGCCTCTCAATCTTGTCTAACGTATTACTGGTATGTTGCTACTCCTGTATTATAATTGATAAAGTAAAACAAACAGTACCTGAGGCTTAGTAGGTGCTCTCTCAAGGGCCATTGGGAAGGTGACGTACGAAGTCCCAAATTTGAGAGTCCATAGCATACTCTTGGCGAGATAATTGAACCAGTTCTGGGGGTACAATCTATAGTGGATCAACAGATTTAAATGTGGAGGTCAAATCAAGTGAAGCACTAGCCTTGGTTAATTTTCTAAAGACTAGATCAAGAACATGAATTTCCATCTTCATCATGAAATTTCCCGGTCCCTTCTTCCTCAAGTGGGCCACCAAGATCCTCATCGAAAACCATGAGTTGGGAATTGCAGAACTAAGTTCTTGAATCGTAGCCAAGTCTCATGAATTGTCTCACCCTCCAAATGATTGAAGCTTTGGATGTTGTCCCGAAGTGTCATCATCTTTAAAGGAGGGAAAAATCACACTTGAAATGTAGTGAAAAGCTCTTCCCACAAAGTGATTGATTCTCTTGGAAACTCAACCAACCACTTACATGCTTCTCCCATTAAAGAAAACGGGAACAACCTCAACCGGACAAACTCATGGGATATGTTCTTGAAGGAGAACATCCCGCAAACATCAACAAAGTTTCTAATATGCTCATGGGGATCCTCTAGAGCCAACCCACCAAACAACCATTTCAATTGCAAAAGCTTTAACATGGTACTTGTAATATGTAACACAGTGTTCCCTTCTACAGGAGGCAAGAGAGTGGCACCAATTACACCAATTAGATGAGGATCAATGACATCGTTGAGGTTTTCGATGTCATCTTTGTGGCCCACTTGGCAACCATTGCTTTCATTCACACTTATTTCCTCTGTTCAAAACAGAAATACACAAACCAAAATTGAAAGTGAGTAGATTCAACTATGACTAACAAGAACAAAATTCAACTTAACCAAAGAATCTTAACCAACACCACTCCCCGGCAGTGACATTATTTTGATTAATAACCTTTCAAAGACACTTCATCCAACTCTAAGCGTCAACGATCGTTAATCAGTATAATAGCCAAATAAAATAAGTTGGGGTCGAATCCTACAGGGCATTGTACGTGTTTAACATTTCCTAGGAAAGTGTAAATATGTTCAAATCAACCAAAGGAATAGACATTATCGAATGGAAACATAATTCAAATTAGGGGTGACACGGATGTCAAATAAGGGGCTTTTGGTTTTAATTATCAACTACATCAGTGACAAACAACACGAAATAACAATAATGAGATGGGTTGTTGGGAAGTGATTTGATTAAAGGCTAATGTAGACAAATGGGTAATTGCAACTGTTAGGAAATAACTCAGAGTTAGTGAATAAGCTAAACTATAGAGGATGTAAATTTTCCCTCAACAACTTACCTCTAATCAAGTTGATTTCTCTCGAACATCAACAAGCATGCAAAATAAGAATAGATTACGCTTAAGTCCATTCACTCTCTCGAGCTGAATGTGTGGAAAATAGTTTAGGATTAATTCACTCGAGCTGAACCCATGACAACCCAATACCCACATACCATAAATCAATAATCTTGGTTTAAAAACCTCTCTCACGAGCAAGCCAAAAACACTAAGGTAGAACTGCATTTGCAACTACAATTGTTTAAATTAAACCACAACTAATGATTGAAATCAGTTCTACACAATATTTAAACTAACAATTAGCAATACACATAAGCTAAATCAGTCTATAATCACACCCCAAGAATTGAGGTTTTAGCTAGACATCATAAAAAGATAAAAAATCGTTACCAAATTGAGTTTCCATCAACTGTGTAAGATTGATTTAATCTTTACAAAGGTCTAAATTGATGAATATCAAAGACCTACTTCCAATTTCTCAAAAGTGAAAAACTTAGATTCTTCAAAGCTAAAGAAAAACTTGTCTCAACACTCTGAATTCTGTGTCAAAAACACAGAACTTAATATTCAATAATAATCTGTACTAAACTAACTGTTCAGAAATGTATTTATAGTCACCATAAATGTCCTACGAAGAGCCATTTAGCTCAGTAAGAGAGGCTCGCCGATCCACTCGGCGATGCACCCTTTAGCCAATTTCATCACCTTTCTTTCTTAACCTTCCGCATCCTTAGGGGTTGTAACTTTGGCCGATCCGACATTGCATCGTGGAACCATTCGGTGATTGGCCTAATGCTTCTTTCTTTAATCAACTTGATTTTCCCCTTCAAGGCTTCGCACAGTGGAAGTTTAGTCGGTCAAATGGCCACTCGGCGACTTGCCAAATGGATATGGTGATCACTAGGCTCTCTTTTCTTCCTTTTTTCAGCTCGCTTCGTTCCATTTTGCAAGTAGTTTCCTTACTTTGTTCCTCCATCCAAATACCTGGAAATCAAGGATTTTACATCGGTTATTTGCTCAAAATAAGCATTTGAAGACACTAAACCTATATAAATAAAGCCCTAAATGAGTCCGAATCTCGAACCCATCAATAGCTTATTGAAAAATAGCTATTATAGTTACAATCTATCCTACCCATTGAGATTCAATGACTTAAAGCAATATTGGTGAATAAGATTCTACTGAATGATTATAAAATTTCTTAGGTGTTAAGGTTACTTCTTGAGCGTGGGAATGATTCTGGATACAAATTAAGGTCGCTAGAATCTCCTAGCATAAAGTTGAGTTGAAATCTTCCTACACATTGAGTTTCAATATGAGATTTTACTTAGGTTAACATTAAATGATCATAACTCTCTTAGCACATAAATAATAAGGTGACCCATCACTTATCAAATTAATGGTTTTTGAGTCATCCTTCCAATGCAGCAAAGTTTACTTCATTTCGAGATCAAACTAAAAAGATATGTTCATTTCGTGAAGCTTTCTTTTTAGGGCTCCTAAATCATTTCTAGAGGGGTAGTTTTCTCTTTTCTTATCCCTTCTAAGCCTAAGCCATGTTTTGCCCCACCCAATTAACGTCTGATCAACGCTAAATCTATTTTTAACGTTCTTTAACACTTAGAAGGATTAGAGGAAAGTTCCAATAGGAGAAAAGGTTGGGGTTCAAGCATTCCTTAAGTTTCCATTGATTTCACCAAGAACCTTTGTTCTTTCCAAGTATGTAAAGCTTCTCACAGTGTTGGACTTGTTCATTCTCATGCCTTACATCTCAATTTAGTCAAGAAATCATTATATTTAAAAGATCCATTCGTAGTTCTTTGATATTGAGTTCAATTCTCTAACAATGGAGGTTTTGATTTCTTTGTTTTTGTGAATCTTTGGTAAAGTTATATTTCCAGAGCAATTGTATGAAAGTTTACATGTATTCATGTTGGGTTTGATAATCGAGTAGAGTTTAGGAGAAATTTTCCCAGTTCTAAACTAGTTGGTGTCCTAATTTTAGCTTGAAAATTCGTCGGGTTTGTAGGCAAGGGTGTGGGGCTGCGCGCCACGAAGGCGCCAGAGCTGGCTCCCAGAAATTTGGGGCATGGCGCCCTACGTCAGAAGTGCACCCCAAACCTGGGGTGAAGTTTTGTGCTTGGCACCCTGTGCTAGGAGTCGCCTGGTTGATCTCTTTCGTGTTTCATCTAAATGTGTTCCTTTAAGTCGTTCTTACATTTCCCTTCTCTATATTAGTTCCTATAGGCTCCATATACCTTTGAGAATTCCTGAATGCTCTAATCACATTTCTTATGCATATTCAAAACTAAAGTGAGGTAAAGAGAAATGTTTAAGAGATTTTATTAACTTGATTTTGAGTCTTTGAGTTCCTGATTCTTTTTGAATTTATATTCCTAATTATTGAAGTGCTATATGTTATGCATTAAGATTCTTGAGGTTATTTGTTCATGTTTATATTTCAGCATGAACCATTTGAATTGAGTAATCTTGAGATGAGTAGTATTGTTGAATTCTGAGTTCTTGAGTTCTCAGTAATCAATTTTCTATATTGTTATTAATATCCTTGAATTGATCCATTTATGTGTATATTTTTGCATGAACCCTATTTGAGTTATGACTTTTGAGAATCTTTTAAAGTGAGTGTAAGTGTTTAAACGGATTTTTGAGGAAGAAAAGAGGAGTTTGAGAAAGATTATAGAGGAACTACGTATTTCCCAAATGTTTCAGTTTTTTATGTACAAAGAGAGTATTATTTTGAGAAAAGAGAAACTTTAATTGTAAAAGAATCTATGAGCTTAGAGCAGTTAAGAATTAAAGATTTCGTTGAGATCACTACATCTACTCGTCAATTTTTTAGTACGACCTCCTTGCTTCTGGGGGACTACCATTTTATGAGGTTTTACTAGTAGTCTCCTTGACGATTCGTGGTCTTGTCTCGACACTAATCTTTGTATGGTAGAGGCTTCATAGATAGAAAGTTTTGGAGAGTCTTGAATGTCACTTATTTTATTTAAAATTTATGTTTCATACTCAGTATATTCAATGAAGTTTTGCGATTTAGTAAACTGCTTTTAAATGTTTTTTTTCAATTTGGTTCTTATGTATGCTTGAATTAGTATTCCGCTTGTAGTCAGCCAGGATGAGGGTTTGCTTGGGGGCTAGCAACAGTTCTCGAGTGCCGGCTATATCTAGGGTGTATGCTCGGACCATGAGAGTGAAGGCTCACCTCAGTAACAAAATACACACAAATGAACTCGTCAACCACTAGTCTTACCATCCGCAATGGTATCTGCATAGACATGCATGTAAGGAGTGAGCTATATATAATTATAACAAGATCCTTACACGCTACTTTAATGTATTTAAGGAGATTGATTCAAGTTAAGATTAAGTTGTGAGTTTTAGGTCAACTTCAAACGGCCATAACTTTTAGTACATGATTAGTTAGGTGGCCTATAAGATATTAAATGAGAGGTCTTTGAATCCTCTTTCCCACACCACCTAGTTTGCTAGATTTTGAGCTCATATGACGGAGATATTCTCGTTTGAAGTAAGCTTGTCTAGTTTAAGAAAGTTACCCGAATTAGTGAGGGGTATTTTGGTCTTTTCCTTAACCCCCATCAACTTAAAACGTTTTTGGTAATTATTTTGGGGTCAATTATTATTTGGGTCAGTTTAACAATCCTAAATAACGCTTAGGGTTTTAGAAGAGAATTGAAGAAGAGGAAAAGATGAGAAAAGGAAGAACGATCAAGGTCTCTTGCGAATCGAGAATTTCTTTCACCAAATCGAGTTATATAAGTTTTCGTAGTGTTGGGTTTGTTCACCCACATGCCAATCAAGAGTTTATTTTGCAAATCTATCCATAAATATTGAGAATTTTATGTTTTTGGTAAGTGTTCTTGAAGTGTTGCTTTCGTTCTTGAATTAGAATGGGTTTGATGAGTTTTTGAGATAAATATACGATTTTGAGGGTTTTTTAGTACATTCTTGTTTACTTGTTTTGGATAATTGAATCTAAGGAAAATTTGAGGAAAACAATCGATTCTAGATGAATTAGGGTAAAAAAATGAGAAGAAAAAATCATCAGAAAGTCATGGGGGAGGGTTGTTGCGGCGTGCCCCAGATGTGCCAGAGGGGCTGGGCCAATGCCCCATCAGTGTGCCAGAAGCCAGTCTATGAAGTTTAGGGGAAGGCGACCCTGGCACAGGGTCGCCTGCCCCTCTCCATTTTCCATCATTTGCTCTGTCTAAGTTCTTTTAAAGTGTACCTTTTATCCCTACTAATTCTAACTACTCTAAACTACATTTAAACATCGAGAAATCATTCATAACATGAATCATACCCCTTAAATTCATAATTCAAATTCAAGGTAGAGTTAAGAGTAAATTCTTGAGAGTATTTTCAAGTCATTTTGAGAAGTCTTTCACAATCTTTTAAAACTTGTGTAAGACTTGAGTACTTGAGTTTGAGGATGAGGAGAGTTGAGTTTTGTTTTTTTAAATGAATATATGGGAACTAAGTATTCCCAAAAGTAATATTTTTACATTTAAAATTAGGGAAAACACCGATTTCCAAAAGAGTTCATGCGGAGTTTTGACTACTATCTCTTTTAAGAGAAAATATTTTGACTAATAATCTCAAAGTTGAGGATGAGGAAATGTTTTTTTAAACATATGAGCTAAGTTATATATTGGGAGTAGTATTGATCAGCGATATGGGGACGGGTTCAGATAACTCAAAGTCCTCATAAACCATGTACCCAACGTGGGTAGAAAGCGTCATACCTTTTAGGTGATTCCTTATTTCTTTTTAAGCATAGCTTAGTGGATCCACTTAGTTGACCCCAACAAGGTATATTACAGTTCTGGAAGCATGGGAGAGACGTTGTATCATCACATAGCTCATAGTGATGGTTATTGGTTAAAGAATCTCCCAAATAGAGTTATTTTGTATATTTACATACAAATTGAGTTATTATTGTTTTTTTAAATACATTGAGTTGTTATCTACTCTTTTTAAATTATTTATATAAACTGCACTTTTATCATCGTTTTATACTGCAATGAGTTGGCTATCCATGAGTTGAGGTTGAGTTAAGTAGAGTCGAAGTAAGTATGTTTCATTTTTTTCAGTTCAAGCTTGCAGGTTATGTCCAGTGTTCCTCTTACATGCTTGTACATTCCATGAACTGATGCCAGTTGACTTGTATCAACCAACACTTCATCGATCTAGTTAAGTTCCTGAGTTGTTTCGTGAGCTTCCTTTCTTCCGACGATCCCTTATTTATCTTCATCTAATTCAGTTATCTAGGATGATCAGGGGTCTTGCCCCGACATACCTCATAGTATTATAGGCTTCATAGATAGATAGAGTAGTAGTTCATGAGTCTTTTTTATTTTCAGTTGTTAATTTTCTAGACTTGAGTGCCTCTTTTGACCAGTGAAAGTTTTATTTCTAAACTATTCTAAGTTTATCTTTTGAGACAGTTGAGTAAAGTTTACTTTTGAGTTCATATGTTGTTGAATAAGTCTTCCGCTAAGATTTGAGCTAGGCCAAGGGTTCTCTTAGGGCCAACAATGGTTCTCGAGTGTCGTCCACCTCTAAGGTGTAGGCTCGAGAGGTGAAAAACGTGGTATCCGAGCAAAGAGTTCAAGAGTCCTAGGGTGTATATGAAGTCTTATCTATAGAGTCCTAGTTATTTGTGTAAAGCGCAACACATCTATATTTAGGAGGCTGCGATATTTAGGAACTGTCTCACTTATTTCATACTCTTTTCGTGCGATAGAGTTTAACTCTATAATGTTTCTTTCTAATTTGTGCTTGCGCGTATCATTCAGATCATGCTTCAACGAAGAGCTATCCGAGTTCATCTTGCTAGGAGGAATGTTTATCCTCAAAATCAAGGGATCCCCAATGAACCATAAGTGAAACCCCGAGGAGAGCTCACTAATGTTGAGTTCCTAGAAACTATCCGGATGTTGAGTAAAGTGGTGACCAACCAAGATGGGTAACAGAGAGGGGTTCAACATGATGTTGTTGATACATCCATGATCCGTGAGTTCTTAAAGATGAATCCTCCTTATTTCACAGGTTCAAGTGTCGCTAAGGATCTAAAAATCTTTATGGAAGAGTTGCAGAATGTATTTGAGGTGATGTATGTTGTTGATACTGATAGAGTGTAAATAATTGTATACATACTGAACGGTGTTTCTAAAGTATGGTCCGATTAATGGAAGAAGAATAGAGTTGAGGGTGCACAATTGTGAGCAAGGTTGTGTTCGAACAGACATTCATGGGGAATTTCTTTCCTCGTGAGCTGAGAGAGGAATCTTTATGGAAGAGTTGTAGAATGTATTTGAGGTGATGTATGTTGTTGATGCTGATAGAGTGGAAATAGTTGTATAAAAACTGAACGGTGTTTCTAGAGTCTGGTCCGATTAATAGAAGAGGAATGGAGTTGAGGGTGCACCAATTGTGAGCAAGGTTGTGTTCGAAGAGACATTCATGGGACATTTCTTTCCCCGTGAGCTGAGAGAGGCCAAGGTAAGAGAATTCCTCACTCTTAAGCAGGAATCCATGAGTGTTCATGAGTACAACCTCAAGTTTACTAAACTTTCCCGTTATGCTCTGGAGATGGTTGCTAATATGAGGAGCATGATGAGGTTGCTAGGGGACATGGACATAGCAACACTTATGATACATGTGCAACAGATTGTGGAAGATAAGCTGAGGGATGGAGAAGAGTCCCATAGCAAGAAGGCTAAGACATTAGGAAATGAGTCCGGGTAGTAAAAGAGTAATTCAAACCGGTCATCGTTAGACAAAAGCCAAATGGACCTACTCCATTGTCTGCTAGTGCACCAAAACCAAAAACTGAGGTGTGTTTAAGAATAAGAATTCTCATAACTTCAGAGCTAGACCTGCACAGTATAAAGCTAGTGTGGCACAAGGATGTCATGTGACTTGTCCATGTGCTAAGTGTTGTAGGAACCACCCAGCAATCTGTTGTGATGTCTCCACTGGTTGTTTCAAGTGTGGTTAGAATGGTCACTTCATGACAAAGTGCCCTAACAACAACCAAGGTAATGGCAATGGGGTAATATAGCCCAATCTTCTTTAGTGGCTCAGCCAAACATAGCTGTATCTAGAGAAACTACTTCAAGGATAGGCGGAGGGGCAAATTGTATGTGCAATATCACCAGTCGCCAAGAGCAGGAGAATTCTTCTGGTGGTGTCACTGGTATGATCAAAGTCTTTACTTTTGATGTATATGCATTGCTAGATCCAGGTACGAGTATATCTTTTGTGACACTTAATGTTGTTATGAGGTTCGATATTATTCCTGAACAACTTCTTACGCCCGTTAGTGTTTCCACACATGTTGGTGAGTCTATTTTAGCTTAGAGAATTTATCATGATTTTACTATTTCTGTCAATCACAAGGAAACCATGTCTGACTTAGTCGAGTTAAATATGGTAGACTTTGATGTTATTCTAAGTATGGACTGGCTTCATACATATTATGTCTTAGTTCACTATAAAACTCGAGTAGTTATGTTCTAGTTTACTAATAAGCGAGTTATAGAGTTGAGGAGTAGTTTAGTACTGTCGAAAGGTCGTTTTATTTTTTCCCTTAAGACGAGAAAGTTGGTTTCTAAGGGGTGCATCTATCACTTAGTCCGAGTTAATGACTCTAGTGTTGAGATACTACCTATTCGGTCAGTTCAAGTTATGAGTGAGTTTCCAGAGGTCATTCCAGATGATCTTCATAGAGTCCCTCCTGAGAGAAAATAGTGTTTAATATAGATATTCTTCCTTATACTCGTCCTATCTCTATTCTGGCATATAGAATTGCTCCAACAGAGTTGAAAGAGTTAAAAGAGTAGTTCAAAGATCTTTTCGATAAAGTTTTCATTCGACCAAGTGTCTCACCTTGGGCTGTGATGAGTCCACAAATTGGACTCATTTAGGGCTATGTTTAAATAGAAATTGTGTCCTCAAATGCTTATTTTATCTCAATATCTAATGAAAACCCTTAAGTTTCAGGTATTTGAAGTTTGAAGGAAAGCATGGATAGTACATTGCAAAAAGGAATGAAAAGGCTGAAAAGAACAAAGAAATAAAGCCCTGAGGATCGCCAAGTCCACATAGCGAGTCGCCGAAGGGTCTCACTTCACCTTTTGTTCCAGTATGCTTAGTCCTGAAGGAAAGGATCAAGTCGGCGAAGAAAGGGAGCAGTCGGTGCAACGCCGAGAAGTTTTGCGAAGCAGTACCATGTCACCCAATGACCTAGAGCTCGGTGATGCTGAAGGCTAGTGCAAGACGACAATGAATTACAATAACGGGTGAATCGTCGAGTTGATCGGTGACTGCAACTAACGATGCCGAATGATCCGTTGCAGCACAAATCTGTGAAAACTATAAATACTACTTAGAGTTGTAGTTTTAAGTGTTGAACAATTATTATAATATTCATATAGAATAGTACTTTTTGATATTTTTGCTCTAAGTTTGAGAGGGTTTTGAAGACTTGAACTTTCAAAGGGTTTCATCTTCAAGATTTGGATTTGAGTCTCTTGGATTCCTCAATCTTGGCATGTATCAAGACATATATCTTTATACCAAGTGTAATGCAAGCTCAATTTGGTATAAATTTCTATCTCTTATACATGTATGGCTAAAAACCCCAATTCTTAGGGTGTGATTTACCGAATATGGGTTAAGATAATTGTTGGGTCTTGCTTATTGATATTCTATTCTTAGATTAAATGTGATTTTGTTTAGTGGTTGTGGATAAATTTAATGAATTTGTATTTGCAAATACAAGTTTATTTATACGTTTTCGGCTTGCTCGATAGAGAGGTCATAAAACTAAGACCACTAGATTGATGGCTAGTGTGAGTGGGTTGACATGAGGTTCAGCTCGAGAGAGTGAACCCTAGTCCCATGTCCACACATTCAGCTCCAGAGAGTGAGTGAGTTAAGGCATAGGTTGGTCTTCATGCGGCAAGTGGGTGTCTAAGAGAAACGCATTTGAAACTGGGTAAGTTGCTCAAGAGAGAGCTTATCCCCCTTAAAGTTTAGCCTAGTCACAATTATTCTATGAATCTTCTATCGAAATCATGTACCCAATAATCTAGTTTAACGCGTATTCCCGTCATATCCCAAGGATCCCCTCTCATTACTTAGAAATCGTTGTTTATTTTGTTGTTTTTACTTACTAGTGACAAAACCCCCCTTTGTTAATTGACACTCTTGTGTCCCCCTTTAATTTACAATATTTTTAATCGTTAATATCTTTAGCTACGACTAGTTAGAACAAAATTTTATTTTTCTATTAATTCTCAAAACCACTCTCTTGGGAATGATCCCAACCCTTGGTTGGGTTACTAAACTATTGTACGATCCTAGACACTTGAATCGGAAGTTGTGTCTTGATTACGCAAACATCAAAATGGCACCGCTGTTGGGGGAGTGGTGTTATTTGGGAATTCTTAGTTAATTAGAATTTATTATTCTTCTTAGTTTTAGCTTTACTAATCTAAATTGTAGTTTTGTTTTGCTTGTTTGAACATCAAAGCAGGGAAACAAAGATGGATGATCATTTGGGTACCACACGGACCATACCCTCCTAAAACTATTGATCCTCAAGGACAACCTTCTGACGCTCAAACAAATATGGCTGAAGTTTCAATCAGTGCTACAACCATGCCCTTCTCGTGGAATGTCTGACAAGACGCTATTGGAGTGCTTCTATCGGGGTCTTGGACCCAAAAATAGGAGCATCGCTGATCAAATTTTCAAGGGCGGTATGCTCCACCAGCCCTAGGAAGTCGTCACAACACTTTTTGATGGTATGGTTGAATCAAACAAGGAGGCCCAAAAGAAACACGACTGGGACTCACTAGTGGCTCAAGTAGATGATTTGTCCAAACGAGTCATGGGGTTGGAAGTATAACACATAGAAATGGAAAAAAATTTCTTCCTTCGCAAATCTAAACATGGGAAGAAGCATGACGGCGTGCAGAATGATGAAGTCCTTTCACTCATTGAACAAAAACCTAAAGAACAAGACAAGAAGTTGAATAAGATGAAAGACAACATTGAAATTCTGAATGAAACATATACCCCAAACTCCATGACTATTCAGCTGTAGGATGCTCAAATCACCCATTTCATGATAGGTTGATATTCACCGTTCGCCAAGGACTTGCCTAACTGCACCATGGCTGATTTCGAGGATGAAGAATAGCTATTGACTTACGTCGTGCTGCGACGTTAACTAAGGCGTTGTTTGGGAGGCAACGCTAAACCCTTTATGGTTTTGTATTTGCGTATTGATAAAGTAATGGTCTATTGTCTATACATGTTGAAGTGTAGAAAAGTGTTCAAAACAGTGTATAGTGGCGAATAATAGGTCTAATTGGCGAATCGCCAAAGAGGTCGGCGAACCCAACCTATCCGCCTTTTTGACTCAAAGATATCATCAAGTTGGAACCTATCAAACTCGGTGAACTGTTGAAATTATTGGCACATCGCCGACTCTATCTGCGATCTCAATAGAGACCGTTGATTGGATTCCCAAGCTTACTAGAAAACTCTATAAGAATGGGCAAGGCAAGTGATTGTTCAGCGACTCGCCAAAATACTCTGCGATTACGACTAATCTCGTCGACTGGTTTGGATCTGAGCAGTTTGTTAGACAAAAGGTTTAAATTTCTCAACACGGTTCACTCTGATACATCTTCATGCCTCCGCTTGCACCTTTGCACATTAATTTTTACACAAACCTGCATTAACTAAGAATTTTAGCATCGATTTATGCTCGAAATTTGAATTGCATTCTGATAACGTTCAAATATACTCTTGAAAAGAAATATAAACGATTGCATGCAATATATTTACCCAACTATGAGTCGGGGTCGATCCCACATAGAATATGGAAGAATTTTGTCAATAGCAAATATTTAATTGGATAGTCGTTATATAAAAATAGGGGGATTTAAATTGAAATAAAGCTTTGAACTAAGTATTTATTTATATTCAAATTATTAGAAATAACTAGGAATGTGTTCCCCATAATCTCATAATGCGTAATGATAGTAATCTTTTTCTAGTGTATTACATGCAAAGTGATAAGTTAGGTATCTCTAATTCCTTGGTCCGGCAACAAGAGAATTTCACCTCGCACCTTTGTCTGGCTACGTGTGTAAAATTTACTAACCCTTAGCTTTACCACTTATTAGACATCACATCAATGTATGACTTTGTTTTTACTCTCGCACCAATCGACATTAGACTATTAGATAGTATCACACTAAATCTATGTTGATAATTCATTTTCTTATTAACTACCTCGTTGGTCCGGCAAATAGCAGCAAAGCGAGTTCTAATATTATCCACCGTTAAAAAGACTTCTAAACGAAAGAATTATCAATGCATGCAACAACACTTTTGAAGAATTACTTAGTTACTATTAATACGTTGTTAATCGCTTATGGTTCCCACAACCCTAGTTATGAAATTTAGCTACTCATTATCTCAGAAACACAATCAAAATTTATTAAAATAAATATGCTTGTGTTAATCATAAAAAGTTAAGAACAATAGATAAACTATCTTTTAAAAATAATGAATACAAATAAATAATAAAGGAGAAGAAAGAATAAATGACAATACCTCGGCCTCCACGGTGGCTCTTCTGAAGTTCCTAAGATAGAAGAAAATTTATATTGTATATTGTTCCTTGGTTCTTGGCCTCCTCAAGAATAACTTTTCAGGCCCTATTTATAGATATAGAAACCCTAAATAAAATAATTGAGTACACCTTAAATTAGGAATCCAAATCAAAAAGGAATTGGATTCCTTTTTTCCGTGTGTAGCTTTCAATTTTGTGCGTGTAACTTGTTTTGATGTTGCTTCCTGACACGTGGACCAACAAGTAAGTTCTTCTTTCCTTATTTGTATATAAAATATATTAATATCATATTAACTTATATTCATTAAACTGCCTTTTTGATTTTCTTCTTCAACTTTCCATCTTTAATTCGTTTTAGCTCCAAACTTCTCTAATTTTTCACCAATTTAATCCTACAAATAAAATATATAATTTAGCACAATCTATCAAATTAATACTCAAAAAGGACAAATATAAATACTAAATGGCAGACAAATAATGATAAAAAATATGTATTTTGACCTCACATCACATTCCTAGCTATTCAACTCTTAATGGGTCATCGCAAAAAGGGGTTGCACTTGCATGAGTTAGGTCTTGCTTAAGTTTAACTCTTTGCAAAGTTCAAGAAGGATGGTTGTAAAGCATTTGAGTAATTTGGTTGAAAATAGGCACGTTGGGTTGCTTTGGAAAGTTGGGTAGAGCTTCTTGAACCACTCAGCGGTCCGCTTAACGTCCCCACCTCACCTTCTTTTTAATGCTACAATTGTTGAAGGTCTACAAACCGAAGCAGAAGAGACAACTACACCCATAGTCGCAAGATGAATCATGTCGCCCCGACAAATGAAGAAACTACTGAACTAGGATTATCCTTTGCCTCCCTCTCTGTTTTTCTCTATTTGTATTTTCAAATGTTTGTTAATTGCATTTGAGGACAAATTATTTTTTATTTGTGGTGGGGTGAGGCCCACACCATTTGTGTGCTATTTGATGTTCGTTTGTTGTTTATATTTGGGATGTTTTGCCACCTCTTGTGTGATGAATGTGGCTGTTCTTTTGCAAAATTTAAGTCTCGATTTCGATCAATACTGATGACTTGAATAGAGCATACAATCAAATGAATATGAATGTACGACTACGATGAGGTCAAATGAAGTTGCATAAACAATATGTGAACTCTTTGCATCTCGTTGTGATTCAGCATTTATCAAATCGATTCTCTTGTGATGACCGTTGCACACTAGCAAAAGTGTGGAGTCTTGTTTGACTTAATTGTCGATGTCTTGTGTGATAACCTTACTTGGAACCATGCATGACAGACAACACCTAGGATTTGCCATGTTTGTTTGATTGACTAACTAAGACTTTCTCTTGATATGATCTTAGGCAACTTCAAAGAGTGTGAACCAATTTGACATATACCTCTTTTGTGACCTACCTTGTGAGCGTGTGATTCTCTCTTGAACACCCTTTGAGCCTTACCCTTCTTTGGAACAAACTTGATGAAAACTAGACCTTTTTTAATCCATTACCAATAATCCTCTTGAATTGTGGTTAGTTGAATAGCCAAGTTAGGCCAAAAGATAAAGTTGGTGCTGTGGTGAAAAGAGAAGGGCAAATCAAGAAGTGCAAGGAAATTCTCCTCTTACCCATGGTTTTAAGGAAGATGGAAACCCTCCATATAAAGAAAAAAAAAGAGAGAGAAGGGAAATAAAAAGAAAGATAATGAAAAAGAAAGTTGTGGAATAAAGTACAAAAGAGATGGGGTGGTTCCCAAACAATCCATGGAAAGTGAATAATAGGATGACTTATGAGCACTAATGAAATTGATGAAGGATAAAGAAAAGAAGTGTTGAGAGCTCCACATTTCATGAGGATAAAAGTCACAGAGCCTAAATGACCATACATGTACACTCAGCCCCGTTACAAGCCTTGTTAAGACCATTGTGATCTGGAAAAAGTCAAAACAAATGTTGATTGGAAAATACGGGCAAACCTATGGGTGA
This sequence comes from Solanum stenotomum, assembly GCF_019186545.1. Taxonomy (NCBI): domain Eukaryota; kingdom Viridiplantae; phylum Streptophyta; class Magnoliopsida; order Solanales; family Solanaceae; genus Solanum; species Solanum stenotomum. The sequence goes on along the minus strand of NC_064289.1, from coordinate 38,912,970 downwards.
AAGCATGCATTGTGTTCCTCTTTGTGAGTGTGAGCGTTGTATCTAATTCCTGAACTTTAAATTGATTATAGCTTTGCGAGTGGAAATGGAATCATCATTTGTGTGTGAGGGCATTCGAAGGCTTTTATTGAGCTTGAACTTGCATTTCAAGCAAGTATTGCGTGCTTGAGAATCTTTGATAATGGTGTGTCACAACTTGAATCTTTGAGTACACAATTGATCCTTGTATAAGTAATTTGAGTCTTGTTGTGTGCACTCATATTGAGTCTTGTGTAGTACTGTTCGAGACTCCGTTTTGAATGGCTGAACTTGAGTTTGCTTGAGGAAAACCAAAAATTTCTATTGGGGGTGTTGGTGAGTCCACAAATTAGACTAATTTAGGGCTTTGTTTTAATAGAAATTGTGTCCTCAAATGCTTATTTTATCTCAATATCTGATGAAAACCTTTAAGTTTCAGGTATTTGAAGTATAAAGTAAATCATAGACACTATATTGCAAAAAGGAACGAAAAGGCTGAAAAGAACGAAGAAATGAAGGCCTGAGGATCGCCGAGTGCACTTGGTGAGTCGCCGAATGGTCTCACTTTGCCTTTTGTTCCAGTGTGTTGAGCCTTGAATGGAAGGATCAAGTCGGTGGAAAAAGGGAGCAATCGACACATCACCAAGAAGTTTCGCGAAGTAGTACCATGTCACCCAATGACTCAGAACACGACGATGCTGAAGGATGGTGCCTAATTGATCAGTGATTCCCACTAACGACGCCAAATGATCCGCTGCAACACAAATCTGTGAAAACTATAAATACTAGTTAGAGTTTTAGTTTTAAGTGTTGAACAATTATTATAATTTTCATATTGAATAGTACTTTTTGATATTTTTGCTCTATGTTTGAGAGGGTTTTGAAGACTTGAAGTTTCAAAGGGTTTCATCTTCAAGATTTTGATTTCGGTCTCTAGGATTCTTCAATCTTGGCCTGTATCAAGACTTAAATTTTCATACCCAGTTGAATGCAAGCTCAATTTGGTATAAATTTCTATCTCTTATACATGTGTGGCTAAAAATCTCAATTCTTGGGGAGTGATTTAGCAAATATGGGTTAAGATAATTATCGGGTCTTGCTTGTTGATTGTCTAGTCTTAGATTAAATGTGATTTCGTTTAGTGGTTGTGGGTAAATTTATTTAATTTCTAGTTGCAAATACGTGTTTATTTGTTTGTTTTCGGCTTGCTCGAGAGAGAGGTCGTAAAACTAAGGCCACTAGATTGATGGCCAGTGTGAGTGAGTCGGCATGAGGTTCAACTCAAGAGAGTGAACCCTAGTCCCATGTCCTCACACTCAACTCGAGAGAGTGACTGTGTTAAGGCGTAGGCTGGTCTTCATGCGCCAAGTCGATGTTCGAGAGAAACACATTCGAAATGGGGTAAGTTGCTCGAGAGAGAGCCTATCCCCCTTAAAGTTTAGCCTAGTCACAATTATTCTATGAATCTTTTATCGAAAACATGTAACAACCCAAGGATCCCCTCTCATTACTTAGAAATCGTTGTTTATTTTGTTGTTTTTGATTACTAGTGACAAAATCCCCCTTTGTTAATTGACACTCTTGTGTCCTCCTTTAATTTACAATGTTTTTAATCGTTATTGTCTTTAGCTACGATTAGTTAGAACTAAATTTTACTATTCTATGATTTCTCAAAACCACTCTCTTGGGAACGATCCCAACCTTTGGTTAGGTTACTAAACTAATGTACAATCGTACAAACTTGTATCGAAAGTTGTGTCTTGAAAACACAAACAGCAGGGCGCTCCGTTCTTATTTGTGTGTATGAAAGATGGTTGTCTTCGGATGTGTATTGATTGGTGCCAACTGAAAACAGGTTGCAATAAAGAATAAGTATCCTCGGCCAAGAATTGATGATTTTTTCGATCAACTTTAGAGTGCCATTTGTTTTTCTAAGATAGACCTCAGATCACGCTATCGTTTGTTGAGAGTAAGAGAGGGTGCTATTCCAAAGGCATTCAGGACCCGCTATGGTCATTTTGAGCTTCTAGTCATGTCTTTTGGTTTGAGTAATGCTCCTGCAGTTTTAATGGACCTTATGAACAGAGAGTTTAAGCCATATTTGTATATGTTTATTTTTGTGTTTATCGGTGACATTCTAACTTATTTGAGGAATGAGGATAATCATGCTAGTTATCTCAGAGTATTTCTACAAATTCTCCTCGATAGAGAGTTGTATGATAAAATTTCCAACTGCGAATTTTGGTTTGAGCCAGTGGCGTTCTTAGGCCACATTGTTTTCTGGTGATGGGATGAGAGTTGACACTCAAAAGATTGAGCCAGTGCAGAACTGGCCTAGACCTACATCTCCAACTGATATTAGGAGTTTTTTGGGACTTACTAGTTATTATATAAGGTTTGTTGAGGGGTTCTCATTTATTTCATCCCCATTGACTAAATTGACTCAAAAAATAGTTAAATTGAAATGGTTTGAAGCTTTTGAGAAAAGCTTTCAGTAATTCGAAAAAGTTCTTGACTACTGCCCAGTGTTGACCTTACCAGAAGGTACATGAGGCTTTGATGTGTATTGTGATGCATCCAGACTTTGATTGGGTTGTGTATTAATGAATGATGACAAAGTTATATCTTATGCCTCAAGAGATCTTGAGATTCACGAGAGGAATTACCCAACACATAATCTAGAGTTGGTTGTGGTAGTGTTTACTTTGAAAATATGGCGTTACAATCTTTATGGTATTCATATTGATGTGTTCACTGATCACAAGAATCTTCAATATGTGTTTAGTCAGAAAGAGCTTACTCTTAGAAAGAAGAGGTGGTTAGAGTTACTGAAAGATTATGACATGAGTATTCTCTATCACCCAGGTAAGGCTAATGTTATTGCTAATGCTTTGAGTAGGTTATCTATGGGTAGTAATTCCCACGTTTAGGAAGGAAAGAAAGAGTAAGCAAAAGATGTCCACAAACTTGCACGATTAGGAGTCCGATTAATAGATTCCAATGAAGAATGAGTGGTGGTGATGAATGGGGCTGAATCATCACTTGTGTCTGAAGTGAAAGAGAAATAAGACTAAGACCCTATTTTTCTTGAATTAAAGGAAAATGTTCATAAGCAGAAAGTTATGGCTGTTGAAAAACGGGAAGATGGTGTATTGAGGTAACAAGGTAGGTTGTGTGTACCAAAGGCGGATGAATTCCAAGTGGGGATCATGGATGAAGCTCATAGCTCCAGATATTCTATCTATCCTGCTTCCACAAAGATGTATCATGACTTAAGAGAAGTCTATTGGTTGAGTAGTATGAAGAAGGGTATCGCAAAGATGTATCATGACTTAGTACTATTTTTCATTCTTAGAGTGATGGTCAAGCCAGAACGTATGATTTAGACTTTAGAGGTTATGTTGAGGTCGCGTGTTATTGATTGCAAAGGTAATTGGGATGATCACTTACCTCTCATTGAGTTTTCTTATAACAACAATTATCACTCCAGTATCCTGATGGCTACTTATGCGGCTCTTTATGGGAGAAGATGTACATCTCCTATTGAATGGTTTGAGGTTGGTGAAGTTGGGTTGATGGGACCAGACTTGGTTCATCAAGCTATGGTGAATGTGAAGATCATCAAGAAAGATTAAAAACAACTCAAGGTCGTCAGCAATCTAATACCAAAGTTAGGAGAAAAGATTTGGAGTTATAGGTGGAAGATCAGGTTTATTTGAAGGTTTCACCCATGAAGGGGGTAATGAAGTATGGCAAGAAGGGGAAACTCAGTCCCAGTATATTGGTCCTTACATGATATCGAAGAGGATTGGCAATGTAGCCTATGAGTTGGAGCTACTGCAGAGTTAGCAGTAGTGCATCTGGTAGCCAAACTCTCAATGTTGAAGAAGTGTATGGGCAACCCTTCACTTATTATGCCGACTGAAAATATTGGTATTAAGGAGAACCTATCTTATAAGGAGATCCCCTTTCAGATTCTTGATCGTCAGGTTTGCAAGTTGAGAACCAAGGAGGTAGCATTATTCATGGTATTGTTGAGGAATCAGTTTGTTCAGAAAGCTACTTGGGAGGCTGAGGAGGACATGTAACACCCTGGAAACTAGTAAACCAAACTAGAGCCACAGGCTACGGTTCAAAGGTTTGATGTATGAGAAATAGAGTCATAAATGATACTTTACATGCTTAGAATAAGGATTTTAGTGGTTGAGGGTCAATGTATGTATTAGACTTAGTAGCCTAGATGACCTTTGAGACTTTGGTTGAGTATGTAAGTGCATGTACAAAGGTAAAATGACAAGCCTAAGCCAAAGGGCCAAGGCTACCCAACCTTGGCAAGGTACTTCCTAGGTCCACGACTACTTTCACGGCTAGTGGTATTGACCACGAACCGTGAAGTGGTCCATGAAGATGACTTAGGATTGTGGGAGACAAGGCTATGAGGCCAAGACACTGCCCCAAGTTCACGAGCGACTTAACGAGTCGTTGATTGACCACGGCCCGTCAAAGTGATCATGAAAGTACCTTAGTGTTTTAGGGTTTTGTAAACTTGTGGGAGTCACTTTTCAAGGCATCACTGGCACAACTAGGGGCCCTGGTACCCTTGATGGACCGTCCTAGTGACCGTAGTGCATGGACGGGGCTGCCAAGTTGAGGGACATTTGGGTAAATTTCTATTCTACTAGGTTTAAGTGGGGGTAGTTTTGTATGTCTTTTATTCACCTATTCAAACTATTTTAAGTCCTTAGCCCATAAGTTTAAGTCTCTTTACGTTAGACTAAAATAAAAACCTCAAACCACTCCTCCCTCAAACATTTCTCTCTCTAAGAAGAACCTCCATTGAAGAATAAGCTAGGGTTGAACCTAAGGTCAAGAACAAAGGCTCCATTGCTAAAGGTTTGTGATAGGGCTTTGATTAAGGTATGTTTATCTCTTTATCTATGGGTTATTCCACCCATAGAGTCCCCTAGAATTTCCCCTAATTTGTGAAGAAGAACCCTAATCAAGCTAGGGTTACTTCCGATGTATGGGTTTTAGGTGGGTATTATTCCAAATGGTTGGATACTACACATATATGATTAATTTCATGTTGATTCATGATATTATGAAGAATTTATATGAATCCTTGATTAACCCTAATTTCAAAATTATGTGGGTTTGTGTCTTTTGATGAGGTATTGATGATTCTTGCTATATTCTTTTGGATTGTTGTCATGAATTGTACTTATTCAAGAATAGAAATATTAAATCATGAATTGAATTAGATTTATGCATGTATGACAGAATATGAATTTTAATGACTAAGAATTGGGACTTTTGAGGAATTATGCTTGGAATTGCTTATGACTAAGGCTTATCTTAGGGCTAATGTGTCTTGTGATTTAGACTAGTAGGATGATGGTGGAGTACAACTTAAATGTAGTGCTTGAGGCCATAAGGTTCATCACTAGGGCATAAAGAGTAAGTCTAATATGATGAGATATCTTGCATATATGTAGAATGTGAAATGTTAATCACCAAAAATGAATCATGGTTGTTAGAATAGAGTTGCTTGAGGTTGAGTCTTATGATTCCTTCATGGATATTTGAATTATGTAGCTTGGGATGGTAGATCTCATCGTAGCTTAGGATTGAGGGATTAAGCTCTCCTAAGGTTAGCTTGAATTAGCATTGGTAATGTACTTTTCATGGTAGCTTCCTTATTATAGGCATGGTAGCCTAGGATTTAGGATCTATACTCTCCTATGGGTAGCTTTAAGTAGCATGGTTAGAATGCCTTCATGGTAGCTTGACTTGGTTAGGCCAAGTCCATTACAAGGTATCTTAGGATTGAGACACCATACTATCCTAACGATAGCTTAGGGTTGAGGATTCCTACTCCTCTAAGGGTAACTTGCATCTGATTGAATGTTTGCAGGGTGGGTAGGTTGGTATACTTATATCCTTCCTTTGATAGCTTGGATTGTATGATAGGATGTTTTCCATGGTAGTTAGGTCTAGCATGGAAGTATGCTATTCATTGATAGACTCGAATGAAAGATAGTTAGCATTGAGTAAGCTAGCCTAAAGGAGTACTTATTGTGAGCGATAGTATGGGATGTCATTCATACATGGCACAAGTATGACTTTAAGCTACTTATGAGGTGTCCTCTCATGTGATGCATGCCTAGCTTGGATTGTTGCTATAATTGCCTTCCAGGATATGAATTGACTTAAGATGATAGTTCCTTGTCAATGAGAAAGTAGGTCAATAGTGACACCTAGAAATGATGAATATGGATATGGTGACTTTAAGGATATGCTTAGTGTGTGTGGTATTATGGGATGCCCCACATGCATTGCACAAGTGTGCCTTGAGGTTACTTAGGGTTATAGTGCTCTTATGACATGAAAACCTAGGTCTTGACTATGAAGGTGGGCTATGACCAAGAATGACCAAAGAGATGTACTTAGCTTGGATAATATTATGGGATGCTATCTTTGCCTTGCAGAACTATGCTTGGAGGTGGCTTGTGAAGTAGTTCACTTGAATTTGAAAGACTAATGGTTGAAGTATGAAGTTATTTATGTCTTATGTTTACTTGTGATTATATGATACTTATGTTGGAGTTTATGTTGTGATTATGTTATTGTCTCTTACACTTATCTCTTATGTTGACTAACCATTTGAGATACTTTATGATGTTGTCCTAGCTTTCATACTTGGTACATTTTGTACTAACACATATTACCTACATTCTAATCAAATGTAGGGTGTTGGGTGATTGAGTTGCTTGGAGGCTAGGTTCCTAAGTGCAAGAAGACTTGAAGACTTGATGAGTCCTCATAGCTTCGAGGAAAAACCACTTTATGTTCCTTTTATGTCTTTTCTTATGTTTTAACCTTTATATGGGCTGCATCTCGAGACTTTTATTCATGTTATTCATAGATGGTTTGAGACAAAGATGTTAGTAAAGACTTCCGCTTTTATGAAATGCTTTTCGAGTATATGTTTAAAGAAAGTTTTAAATTTCCCTACTTTTCTATGATCTTATGTTATGATGATGCTAAGGGCTTGTATTAGACCCCTTCGGGGTCGAGTACACAGTGTTACGACTAGGGGGGTACCCCTGGGTCATGATAAACTTGGTATCAGAACATACATTTTTGGGATGTATTTAGGATGTCTCAAACCACGTCTAAGTAGAGTCTTAATCATGGGTGTCAGTCGCGACACCTTTATGAATAAATGGCTATTGGATGCTTAGGAAAAGTTTCACTTTTTCATTCTCTTAGTCGTGCCATAAAGTTTGGGTTTAGTAGGCCCTTTTTCTAATCCGTGACTGCTTTTTCAAGGTATGGCTAATACTAGGGCGAATGTTAGGAAGGAAGGAGAAGACAATGGAGACCAAGAGACTCCTCCCCAAGCTCCAAATCAAGTTCCTCCTCAAGTTCCTAATGACCTTCCAATTGGGAAAGTCACTCTAACGGAGTTTAGGGCTTCTATGCATTTGTTGGCTCAAGCCTTGACGGCACAAACCAATAGAGAGGTGGTGGCTTCGGCAAACCCTATATGGGGAATGGGTGCTTATAGGATTAGGGAGTTCTTGAGGATGAACCCTCCGGAGTTTAGTGCCTCGAAGGTAGAGGAGGATCCAAATGGGTTCATAGATGAGGTTTATAAACCACTTGCTATCATGGGGGTAACTTCTAGACAAAAAGTAGAACTAGCCGCTTACGGATTGAAAGGTGTTGCCCAAATTTGGTATGAGCATTGGAAAGATTCTAGGTCGGTAGGGGCGGGTCCTATAGAGTGGGAAACTTTTAAGTTGGTTTCCTAGATAGGTTCTTTCATCGGGAGTTGAGGGAGGCTAAGTTGGAGGAATTCATAAATCTTAAGCAAGGCAACATGAGTGTCAATGAGTATGCCTTGAAGTTCACTCTTTTGTCTAAATATGCTCCATCTTTGGTAGCAAGTCCAAGGGATTTGAAGAATACGTTTATGACAGGGGAGTTCGATCTAGTAGAAGAAGAATGTCGTATGGCAATACTTGTTGATGATATGGATATCTCACGCCTCATGGTGTTTTCCCAGCAAATAGAAGAGTCAAAACTCAAGAAGGAGTGGGCTAAGGAGAAAAAGAGGTCTAGGATGGATAATGATTGGTCCGATGGACATGGTTGTTCTAGGAATCGACAAAAGTTTTCCGGATAAGGTTATTGTAATGCTCCTAAGTATAAGGATGAGAGGGTGTCTACCCCTAGGCCACAAGGGAAAGGTAGTGATTCCCTACAGACCACCTGTTCTATGTGTGGTAAGAGGCATGAGGGTAAGTGTTTGGCCGGTAGAGATGGTTTCTATGGATGTGTGGCCACATGAAGAAAGATTTCCCAAAGGCAAAGACTACTATAAGAGAGGGTAAGCAATTTGCCCCTAGTGGTGGGGATGATGAGCCTCTGAAGAGGAATAGGTTTTATGCTCTCCAATCTAGAGAAGATCAAGAGTGATCTCCTCATGTCCCTTCCGGTATGTGCTTCTTTTATGTTTTAAATAATTTCCAGATTTCTTGTCTTTTATGACTTGTTATGTTGGACTTGATGTTGTCCTTGCCATGATTGATGTTTACAAAAGCATGTGCAGGTTTACTCCCAGGGGAAGATAGTGTACCTATTCCATAAGGTTTTTACATGATTATGTGTTGCTATGATCTGTTTATGTATGTCTATGAAGTTGTGTAGGCCCTGTTAGAATTTATCTAATTGCATTGTGTTGCCTCATGTTGTAGCAGCTTTGAGTCAATGTGGATTTTAGGCTCCATGATTTTTTGTTGAGCATGTTGTAGCTAGGATATGTTAGTTCCTCCTTTGGAAATGGGTATATATGTCTCTTTCATGCATTTTGAGTTGCATTGGGTATGTTTAGCTTGGAATTGAAGTTTCCTTGGTTTATTGTATGCATGTAGATGTAGTGCATGGATGATGGGGTGCTAGTCTAGAGTCGATTCCCTTTAAAGGTGTTCAGAAAGGTCATTCGAGGATGAATGTTCCCAAGGGGGAGATATTGTAACACCCCGGAAACTAGTATACAAAACTAGAGCCACAAGTTACGGTTGAAAGGTTTCATGTATGAGAAATAGAATCGTAGATGAGACTTTACATGCTTAGAATGAGGAGTTTAGTGGTTGAAGGTCAAGTATGTATTAGACCTAGTAGCCTAGATGACCATTTAGACTTTGGTTGAGTATGGGAAGGGCATGTACCAAGGCAAAATGGCAAGCCTAAGACAAAAGGTAAAGACTGCCCAACCTTGTCAAGGTACTGCCTAGGGTCCACGACAACTTTCACGGCCAGTGGTCTTGACCACGGACCGTGAAGTGGTCCGTGAAGATGACTTAGGATGGTGGGAGGCAAGGCCATGAGGCCAAAACACTACCCCAAGTTCACGAGCCGTTGGCTTGACCACGACCCGTCAAAGTGCTCATGAAGGTGCCTTAGTGTTTTAGGGTCTTGGTAAGTTGGGGGAACCACTGGTCCAGGGACCAAGGGCACCACCACGGGCAGTGGTACCCTTGAGAGACCGTCCAGGTGGTCGTGGTGCCTGGACGGGGCTGCCAAGTTGAGGGACATTTGGGTAAATTCCTATTCGACTAGGTTTAAGTGGGGGTTGTTTTGTATGTCTTTTATTTGCCAATTTATACTATTTTAAGTCATTAGCCCTCAAGTTCAAGTCACTTTACATTAGACTAAAATCAAAACCCCAATTCACTCCTCTCTCAAACATTTCTCTCTCTAAGAAGAACCTCCATTGAAGAAGAAAGTAGGGTTAAAGCTAAGGTCAAGAACAAAGTCTCTATTGCTAGAGTCTTGTGCTAGGGCTTTTATTAATGTATGTTTAGCTCTTCATCTATGGGTTCTTCCACCCATAGAGTCCCCTAGAATTTCCCCTAATTTGTGAAGAAAAACATAAATCAACCTAGGGTTACTTCCAATGTATGGGTTTTAGGTGGGTATGATTCGAAATTGTTGGATACTACTCATATATTATTAATTTAGTGTTTTTTCATGATATTATAAAGAATTTATGTGAATTCCTTGATTAACCCTAATTTCCAAAGTATGTGGGTTTGTGTCTTTTGAGGGATTGATGATTCTTGCTAGATTCTCTTGGATTGTTGTAATGAAGGGAATTAATTCAAGAATAGAAATATAAAATCATGAATTGAACTAGACTTATGAATGTATGATTGAATATGAATTTAAATGATTAAGAATTGGGACTTTTGATGAATTATGCTTAGAATTGCTTATGACTAAGGCTTAGCTCTAATGTGTCTTGTGATCTAGAAAAGTAGGATGATGGTGAAGTAAATCTTGAATCTAGGGCTTGAAGCGATAATGTTGATCATTAGGGTTTAAAGAGTAACTATAATATGATGAGATATCTTTCATATATGTAGAATGTGAAAGGTTAATCACCAAAAATGAATCATGCTTGTTCGAATATAATAGATTGAGGTTGAGTCTTATGATTCATTCATGGATAGTTTAATTATGTAGCTTGGGATGGCGAATCTCATGGTAGCTTGGGATTGAGGAATTAAGCTCTCCTATGGGTAGCTTGAAGTAGCATGGTTAGGATGCCTTCATAGTTGCTTGACTTGGTTAGGCTAAGACCATTACATGGTAGCTTAGGATTGAGACACTATACTCTCCTAAGGATAGCTTAGGGTTGAGGATTCATACTCCCCTAAGGTTAGCTTGCATCTTATTTAATGGTTGCATGGTGGCTAGGTTGGTATACATGTATCATTCCTTTGATAGCTTGGATTGTATGATAGGATGTTTTCCATGGTAGTTAGATCTAGCATGGTAGTATGCTATTCTTTGATAGACTCGAATGAAAGATAGTTAGCATTGAGGAAGCTAGCCTAAAGGAGTACTTAGTATGAGTGGTAGTATGGGATGCCATTCATACATGGCAGAAGTATTACTTGAAGCTACTTATGAAGTGTCCTCTTATGTGATGTATGCCTAGCTTGGATTGTTGCTATAGTTGCCTTCCATGATATGAATTTACTTAAGATGATAGATCCGTGTCAATATGAAAGTAGGTCAATAGTGACACCTAGAAATGATGAATGTGGATGTGGTGACTTTAAGGATATACTTAGTGAGTGTGGTATGATGGGATGCCCCACATGCATTGCACACGTGTGCTTTGAGGTTACTTAGGGGTATAGTGTTCTTATGACATGAAAACCTAGGTCTTGACTATGAAGGTGGGCTATGACCAAGAATGACCAAAGAGAGGTACTTAGCTTGGATATTATTATGGGATGCTATCTTGGCCTTGCACAAGTATTCTTGGAGGTGGCTTGTGAAGTAGTTCACTTGAATATGAAAGTCTAATGGTTGAAGTATGAAGTTTTGTATGTATTATGTTGACTTGTGATGATATGATAGTTATGTTGGAGTTTACTTTATGATTATGTTATTGTCTCTTGTGCCTATGACTTATGTTGACTAACCATTTGAGATACTTTATGATGTTGTGCTATCTTTCATATTTGTTACATTTTTTACTAACGCGTATTGGCTACATTCTAATAAAATATAGGGTGTTGGGAGATTAACTTGCTTGGAGGCTAGGTTCCTAAATGCAAGAAGACTTGGTGAGTCCTAATAGCTTCGAGGACAAACCCCTTTATGTTCCTTTTATGTGTTTTCTTATGCTTTAGACTTTATATGGGCTGCGTCCCAAGAGTTTTATTCATGTTATTCATATATTGGTTTGAGACAAAGATGTTAGTAAAGACTTCCGATTTTATGAAATTATTTTCTAGTATATGTTTAAAGAAAGTTTAAATTTTCCTACTTTTCTATGACCTTATGTTATAATGACGCTAAGGGCTTGTATTAGACCCCTTCGAGGTCGGGTACACCGTGTTACGACTAGGGGGTACCCCTGGGTCGTGACAGTGAATGAGGAAGAGATAACCACATCTCTTTACTAACGAGGAGAGTCTTCAAACCAAGGTACTAGTTCGTTTCTTTGTACTTCTTAAATTGAAAAATTGTGTTAATTTGCATGTTGGGTGTTTGAGTTAGGTGTTAAATGTTTCCACCCTTAGTTCTACTCTAGAGTGACCTCATTCAAGGATGAATGTTTCCAAAGGTGAGATATTGTAACATCCCGAGAGCTAAATTTAGAAAGAACTAATTTTGAAAGAGTTATTTTGAGATTTTTCAAGTTAGGCATAAGTTGTGAGTTTTGGGTCAACTTCGAACAGCCATAACTTTTGTTGAATTATGAGTTAGGTGGCCCATAAGATATAAAATGAAAGTTCATGAAATTCTCATTCCAACACCATCAGAATTTCTAAATTTCGAGCTCGTATGAAGGAGATATGCCCGGGTGAAGTCAGCCTGTCCAGTTATGAAAAGTTACCCGAATTAGGGAGGGGTATTTTTGTCTTTTCCTTACACTAGAAGCTTAAAACGTTTTTAGTAATTATTTTGGGGTCGAATATGATTTGGGTCAATTTAATAATCCTAAATTACGCTTTGGCTTTTAGAAGAGAGTTCAAGAAAAGGAAAAGATGAGAAAAGGAAAAACGAACAAGGCCTCTTGCGAATCGGGGATTTGTTTCACCAAATTAACATATGTAAGTTTTCATAATGTTGGGTTCGTTCACCCAAACGCCAATCATGAGTTTCTTTTGCTAATCTATCCATAAATATTGTAAAATTTATGTTGTTAATAAGTGTTCTTGAAGTGTTGCTTTCGTTCTTGAATTAGGATGGGTTATATGAGTTCTTTAGATAAATCTATTTATTTGAGTTTTTTTTAGTAGATTCTCATGTACTTGTATTGAGTAATTGAATCTAAGGCAAATTTGAGGAAAACAATCGATTCTAGACAAATTAGGGTTAGAAAACAAGAAGAAATATTCGTCGGAATCTCCTAAGGGATGGCTGGGGCGGCTCGCCCTAGATGCACCTGAGGGCTGGGGTGGCGCCCTAGCAGTGCGCCAGAAATTAGTCTTTGAGGTTCAAGAGCTGGCACCCCGCACCTGGAGTGCGCCAGGGTCACCTGTTCCCACCCTTTATCTTTCATTTGCTCCGTCTATGTTCTTTTAAAGTGTACCCTTACTCCCTATTGATTCTAACTACTCTAAGCTACATCTAAACTAGGAGAGATAATTCATAAAATGAATCATACCCCTTGAATTCATATTACAAATTCAAGGTAGAGTAAAGAGTAAAGTCTTGAGAGTTCTTTTCAGTCATTTTTAGAAGTCTTTTACAATCTTTTAAAACCTGTTTTAAGACTTAAGTACTTGAGTTTAAGGATGAGGAGAGTTGGGTTTCCTTTTTCAAAATGAATATATGAGAACTAAGTATTCTCAAGGGTAAATGTTTTTACATTTAAAATGAGGTGAAACAGCGATTTACAAAGGAGTTCATGAGGAGTTTTGAGTACTATCTCTTTTAAGAGAAAATATTTTAAGTAATTATCCCAAAGTTGAGGATGAGGAAATGTCTTTTTAAACATATGAGCTAAGTTATATTTTGGGAGTTGTATTGAGAACTGATATGGGGATGAGTTCATATAACTCAAAATCCTCATAAATTATGTTGCCAATGTCGGTACAAAGGATTATACTTTTTAGATGATTCCTTATTGATTTTTAAGCATAGATTAGTGGATCAACTTGGTTGAGGAGTTATATACCTCGGAAGGTATATGATAGTTTTGGCAGCGTGGCCAAGACGTTGTTTCATCACATAGCATATAGTGATGGTTGTCGGTTAGAGAATCTCCAAAATAGCGTTATTTTGTATATTTACATAAAACTGAGTTATTATTGTATTTTAAAATACATTGAGTTTTTATCTACTATTGTACTTGCTTTATATAAATTGCACTTTTATTGTCGTTTAATATTGCATTGAGTTAAGTATCCATCAGTTGAGGCTGAGTTAAGTAGTAAGTATATTTTATTTTTATCATATAAACCTTGTAGTTTATATTGCATTGAGTTTAGTATTCATGTACTGACGCCATTTGGCCTTAATCTTTCATGATGTAGATACTGGTAACAAGGATTATTAACCGGCGCTTCGTTGATCTAGTCGACTTAGAGTTGTTTGGTGAGCCTCCTTGATTCCAGAGGATCCCTTATTTATCTTCATCCATTTTAGTTAGCTTGGACGATCGGTGTAACTCTAAAAGCTAGAGTCGATGAAAGAAGGGTCTTACCTCGATCTTAGGTTCGTAATTCACCTCAAAACCTTCAAATATACTCAAACCCTTGCTGTCCCAACACTAAAATGTGATATGCTACGCAATCGATAAAACAAATTGTACCACGAAGATGAGCCCAACGCGTAGAATAACTTTCGTCAAGGACTTACGTCGAGAAAATCTATCTTTCCCTTGATCCTAAAAATGGGTTTCTATGTTTTCTCTGTATACTTAGCTTAAAGTGAAGAAAAAACTCGAAGAAGAAGATATATACAACTTTCCACTGACCTAGGGCCCCACCTCACGTGTCTGCTTGCGCAGTCCAACAAAAATACGATTATTTCTCTATTCTAAAGTCGTATGGATGAACGGTTTGATGCTTTGGAAACTAGACTCGTAGACCTTCGATTCAATAGTTTGTGGGCCCCATAAATCTTTATAGATTGGGAGAAAACCTCCAAGACATTTGACCCTAATTTCAGAGAAATCTTTAAGAAGGAACTTACGATAACTTCCGCCAACTTTTATTTTGCCACTTACCTAACTTCAAAACTTTAGATGCAACACTTGAAGACTTAAAATAGGACATACCACATCATTCTTAATTTATTACGCACCCTCCTTGTCTTTCCACGAAGATACGAGTTAATTTAGACGTTTTGAAAAGTCGGGGTGTTACATTCCTCCCCCCTTAGAAACATTCGTTCTCCAATGAAAAATCTGAGGCACACTGTTCAGTCCTTAGTACTTGCCACAATTTAGGCAGTTTATCCTTTGTAAATGTCACTACTTAGGGACCTGAAATGCAAAATTTCTAACCTAGGCGTCTCACATGACAACATACCAAGTTTGTCACGCCCCAAACTCAAGGGGCGCAACTGACTCCTAAAGCCAAAACTCAGGCCCGAGCCGACCCTGCTAAACCATTTGCTACTAGCGCATGGCAGTCACATGCAATTAAGAAAACAAACAAGTATATCTCGGCTTAAAACTAAGCCCTCAGCCGGCAAGGCCCCTCTCAACAGATCTACAAAAGAACCAGCTACTCCCAAGAGTTCATATAAAGAAATATCCAACTAGCACAGAAATACTGATTAGGCCGTCGACGCCACCTTGATATCTATACCAAAACTAAAAATAGGTAAATATCAGTACAATACATCAAACAGCTCACAAGCTTCAGCAAACCAACAACGTAGGCCAGCATGGCCATAACGTAGCTATAAACCCCACACATAAGTCTGCAAGCCTCTAAGAGTAGTAAAGATTGGTGGGACAGGGCCCCAGCCTACCCATGAGAATATATACAACAAAAGGTAACAAACCTCCCAACTCTGGCAGCTCCGGAGGAAAGGGGCTGACCAATCGGATAAAAGTCAATCCTGCTGATATGGAGGTCTACTCAGTCATCTGTCAGGACCTGCATGCATGAATGCAGCGCCCCCAAGGCAATGGGGCGTCAGTACAAAATAATGTATAGAGTATGAAAGACAATTGACTATGATGAGGTATCTTGATATACTGGAATAATCTTATAAATAAATTAAGGATAAGAGAAATGTACTGACCTGCTTCTAAATCTATATTTATCAAAAATAATAAAATAACAACCTAACCAAGCCCCCATAAGCTCGGTAGGTACAAACAGCACACAAGACCACCTACTCAGGCCCCCATAAGCCTGGNGGCAATGGGGCGTCAGTACAAAATAATGTATAGAGTATGAAAGACAATAGACTATGATGAGGTATCTTGATATACTGGAATAATCTTATAAATAAATTAAGGATAAGAGAAATGTACTGACCTGCTTCTAAATCTATATTTATCAAAAATAATAAAATAACAACCTAACCAAGCCCCCATAAGCTCGGTAGGTACAAACAGCACACAAGACCACCTACTCAGGCCCCCATAAGCCTAGAAGGTTCCAATCAGCCCCGTATACCCCTATCGTTAGTCCCCTAGCCCCACAGGCAGTCACATAGCCCTCTTAGGCATCAACATAGCTTATAGACAACTCATAGCCCTTTTAGGCAACAACATGGCCCTGTAGGAAGCACTTAATCTTCCTAGGCATCAATATATATCCCTCTAGGCAACTCATAGCCCTTCTAGGCATCAATATAGCCCCGTAGGCAACTCATAGCCCTTTTAGGCATCCATATAGCCCTGTAGGCAGAACATAACCCTGCTAGGCATAGATCACATTCCTGCAGCTAACAACAATAGCCTAAAGGCAACATTAACAATCCAACAGCTAAAAGTGAGCAATTTAGTTATAGGCAACCTATACCAATAGCCTCTAAGTCGTGTCCTACATACGAATGTTACTACTAAATAAGAATCCCGATAAGATAGGATTATATGCACTCGAGCAGCCAACAATCAACCATAATGGTTATAAGTATAATAACGATAACAACTCAATTACATTGCTCATAAGCTTTAAGGAAACATGCCATAGAAAGAGAATAGCCTTAACATACCTTTTTCGCTAAATTCACATGGCCTAAAGACTTTAACTCATAACTCCGTCGATACTACAACAAGGTAGGACCATAATCAACACACAACATAAAAGATACCATGACAATATAATAAAACATATGTATTTCCATTGCAAATTGCTATTTGCTGCTTATAAAAGCTAAAGTCAATGAAAGAAGGGTCTTACCTCGATCTTAGGTTCGTAATTCACCTCAAAACCTTCAAATATACTCGAATCCCTGTTGTCCCGACACTAAAATGTGATATGCTACGCAATCGATAAATCAAATTATACCACGATGATGAGCCCAACGCGTAGAACAACTTTCGTCAAGGACTTACGTCAAGAAAATCTATCTTTCCCTTGATCCTAAAAATGGGTTTCTATGTTTTCTCTGTATATTTAGCTTAAAATGAAGAAAAAACTCGAAGAAGAAGATATATACAACTTTCCACCGACCTAGGGCCCCACTTCACGTGTCTGCTTGCGCAGTCCAACAAAAATGTGAATATCTCTCTACTCTGAAGTCGTATGGATAAACGGTTTGATGTGTTGGAAACTAGACTCGTAGACCTTTGATTCGATAGTTTGTGGGCCCCATACCTCTTTATAGATTGGGAGAAAACCTCCAAGATATTTGACCCTAATTTCAGAGGAATCTTTAAGAAGGAACTTCCGATAACTTCTGGCAACTTTTATTTTGCTACTTACCTAACTTCAAAACTTTAGATGCAACACTTGAAGACTTAAAATAGGACATACCACATCATTCTTAATTTATTACGCACCCTCCTTGTCTTTCCACGAAGATACGAGTTAATTTAGACGTTTTGAAAAGTCCAGGTGTTACATTCCTCCCCCCTTAGAAACATTCGTCCTCGAATGAAAAATTTGAAGCACACTATTCAGTGCTTAGGACTTGCCACAATTTAGGTAGTTTATTCTTTGTAAATGTCACTATTCAGGAACCTGAAATGCAAAATTTCTAACCTAGGCGTCTCACATGACAACATACCATGTTTGTCACGCCCCAAACTCAATGGGCGCAACTGACTCCTAAAGCCAAAACTCAGGCCGAGCCGACCCAACTAAACCATTTGCTACTAGCACATGGCAGTCACATGCAATTAAGAAAACAAACAAGTATATCTCGGCTTAAAACTAAGCCCTCGGCCGGCAAGGTCCCTATCAATAGATCTACAAAAGAACCAGCTACTCCCAACAGTTCATATAAAGAAATATCCAACTAGCACAGAAATCCTGATTAGGCCATCGAGGCCACCTTGATATCTATACCAAAACTAAAAAGAGGTAAATATCAGTACAATACATCAAACAGCTCACAAGCTTCAGCAAACCAACAACATAGGCCAGCATGGCCATAACGTAGCTATAAACCCCACACACAAGTCTGCAAGCCTCTAAGAGTAGTAAATATTGGTGGGACAGGGCCCCAGCCTACCCATGAGAATATACACAACAAAAGGTAACAAACCTCCCAACTCTGGCAGCTCCGGAGGAAAGGGGCTGACCAATCGGATAAAAGTCAATCCTGCTGATATGGAGGTCTACTCAGTCATCTGTCAGGACCTGCATGCATGAATGCAGCGCCCCCATAAATTCACGTGGCCTAAAGACTTTAACTCATAACTCCCTCGATACTACAAGAAGGTAGGACCATAATCAACACACAACATAAAAGATACCATGACAATACAATAAAACATATGTATTTCCATCACAAATTGCTATTTGCTGCTTATAAAAGCTAGAGTCGATGAAAGAAAGCTCTTACCTCGATCTTAGGTTCGTAATTCAACTTAAAACCTTCAAATATATTCAAACCCCTGCTGTCCCAACACTAAAATGTGATATGCTACGCAATCGATAAAACAAATTATACTACGATGATGAGCCCTACACGTAGAACAACTTTCGTCAAGGACTTACGTCGAGAAAATCTATCTTTCCCTTGATCCTAAAAATGGGTTTGTATGTTTTCTCTATATATTTAGCTTAAAATGAAGAAAAAACTCGAAGAAGAAGATATAAACAACTTTCCACCGACCTAGGGTCCCACCTCACGTGTCTGCTTGCGCAGTCCAACCAAAATGCAAATATTTATCTATTCTGAAGTCGTATGGATGAACGGTTTGATGCGTTGGAAACTAGACTCGTCGACCTTCGATTCGATAGTTTGTGGGCCCCATAACTTTTTATAGATTGGGAGAAAACCTCCAAGTCATTTGACCCTAATTTCAGAGGAATCTTTACGAAGGAACTTACGATAACTTCTGCCAACTTTTATTTTGCCACTTACCTAACTTCAAAACTTTAGATGCAACACTTGATGACTTAAAATAGGACATACCACATCATTCTTAATTTATTACGCACCCTCCTTGTCTTTCCACGAAGATACGAGTTAATTTAGACGTTTTGAAAAGTCGGGGTGTTACATTTCTCCCTCCTTAGAAACATTCGTCCTCAAATGAAAAATCTGAGGCACACTATTTAGTCCTTAGGACTTGCCACTATTTAGGCAGTTTATCCTTTGTAAATGTCACTATCCAGGAACCTGAAATGCAAAATTTCTAACCTAGGCGTCTCACATGACAACATAAATAGCTAAGCATTATAGCTCCACCACAACAGTGCGGGCAAACATACAACAACAACCACAATAATAATAAGCAATAGTATATATATATATATATATATAGGTATCTTACCATACTGCCCTAATATAAACTGATATGACATCACCCTCGGGTATGAAACAAGTGAGGATATTTGGACCTCATGCCATCCTCAGCCTCCCAGGTCACCTCTTCTCTATTTTTATTCCTCCACAATACTTTAACCGAAGCCACCTCTTTGGTCCTCAATTTATGGACCTGCCGATCTAATACAGCAACTGGAGTCTCCTCGTAGAAGAACTCCTCTGTGATCTGAACATCCTCAACTGGGACAACCCGAGAAGGGTCTTCTACACATTTCCATAACATTGATACATGGAAAACTGGATGAACAGATTTTAGCCCTGAAGGCAATTCTAACTCATAAGCCGCACGTCCTACCCTCCGAATGATCTGGTATGGCCCAATGAATCTTGGACTAAGCTTTCCCTTTTTGCCAAATCGCATAACACCCTTCATAGGTGAGACTTTTAAGAATACCCAATTATCGACACAAAACTCTAAGTCCCTTCGTCGTACATCTGAGTATGAATTTTGTCGGCTTTGAGCTGTTAGCAACCTCTCCCGAATAAGCTTAACTTTCTCCGCTGTTTGCTGGACTAAATCGGGTCCAATCAACCCTGACTCACCTACCTCAAACCATCCTATGGGGGATCTACATTTTCTCCCACACAAAGCCTCATAAGCTGCCATCCCGATGCTAGAATGATAACTATTATTGTATGAAAACTCAATAAGAGGCAAGTGGTCATCCCAACTTCCCTTGAAGTCTAGCACGCACTCCCGTAACATATCTTCGAGTGTCAAAATTGTTCGCTTAGCCTGGCCATCTGTCTAAGGGTGAAAGGCAATACTAAGATTAACTTGTCTCCCTAATCCTTTCTGGAAGGACTTCCAGAAATTGGCGGTAAATTGTGCTCCTCTATCAGAGATAATAGATACTGGGAGACCGTGTAGCCTAACAATCTCTCTAATGTAGAGCCCTGCATAGTTTTCGGCTGAAAAAGTAGCCTTGACTGGTAAGAAATAGGCTGATTTTGTTAGTCTATCAACAATTACACAAATAGAGTCAAACTTGCGATGAGATCGAGGTAATCCTATAATAAAATCCATATTAATTGCTTCCCACTTCCACAAAGGAATGGCTTTCACCTGAACTAGCCCAACGGGCTTTTAGTACTCAACCTTCACCTGTTGGCAGTTAGGACACTGCGCCACAAACTCAGCAACGTCCTTCTTCATCCCCTGCCACCAATAGATCTCCTTAATATTATGGTACATCTTCGTCGAACCAGGGTGAATAGAATAACAGGAATGATGTGCCTCTTCCATAATTCAATGTCGAAGCCCTGCAACATTTGGAACACACAATCGATCGCTATATCTGAGGACTCCATCTTCTGCTATATCAAATGCTAAAGACTGTTGATCCTGAGCCTTAGCTCTAAGCTGCTCTAAGCTAGGATCCTCTTGTTGTCATGATTTTACTTCTACAACTAGAGATGATACGGCTGTATCCTGAATTGTGACCCCACTATCGCTGCGTCTAATAATCTGACTCCCAAACTAGCCAACTGATGAAGCTCTCATACTAGCTCCCGCTTCTCAACACCTAAATGGGATAAACTACCCAAAGATCTTCGACTGAGGGCATCGGCTACTACATTTTCCTTTCCTGGATGATATAAAATATCCACGTCGTAGTCTTTCAGTAACTCAAGCCATGGACGTTGTCGCAGATTTAACTCCTTCTATCTAAATATATATTGAAGGCTTTTATGATCTGTGAAGATGTCAACATGAACACCATACAAATAGTGTCTCCAGATTTTTAATGCATGCACAGCTACAGCTAACTCTAAATCATGGGTCGGATAGTTCTTCTCATGTTTCCTCAACTGTCGTGAAGCATATGCGATAACCTTACCATGTTGCATTAGAACACATCCCAACCCAACCCCAGAAGCATCACAGTACACCGCATAGCCTTCTAAACCCTCTGGCAATGCTAGAACTGGTGCTGATGTCAACCTGTCCTTTAGCTCCTGGAAACTATGCTCGCAAGCCTCAGTCCACTTGAACTTAGCTGCTTTTTGAGTCAGCTTCGTTAATGGTGCGAAAGTGAAGAAAACCCCTCTACAAACCTTCTGTAGTACCCAGCTAACCCCAAGAAACTACGAACCTCAGTTGGAGTCATAGGTCTGGGCCAAGTTTTTACGGCCTCAATCTTTGTATATCAACTGCAATACCTGCATCTGATACAATATGGCCTAAGAAAGCGACAGAGTGCAACCAGAACTCACACTTAGAAAACTTTGCATAAAGTTCTTGATCTCGAAGAACCTGAAGGATTGCTCGCAGATGATTTGCATGCTCAGCTTTTGAACGTGAATACACTAAAATATCATCAATAAATACAATCACAAACAAGTCTAAATACGGCCTGAATATACTATTCATCAGGTCCATAAACACTGCTGGGGCATTAGTTAATCCAAAAGGCATCACCAAGAACTCAAAGTGTCCATATCTAGTTCTAAAAGATGTCTTTGGAATGTCTTTCTCCCGAACTCGTATCTGGTGGTAACCTGATCTTAGATCAATCTTTGAGAAGCACTCAGCACCTTGTAACTGATCAAATAAGTCATCGATCCTCAGAAGGGGATATTTATTCTTTATAGTCGCCTTATTCAGCTGTTGATAATCGATACACATTCTTAGTGAGCCATCTTTCTTCCTCACGAATAACACTGGTGCACCCCATGGTGAAGCACTAGGTCTGATAAAGCCTTTATCCAGCAAGTCTTTGAGCTGACCCTTCAACTCTTTTAGTTCAGCAGAAGTCATTCTATAAGGAGGGATAGATATCGGTTGTGTATCTGGTAGCATATCGATAGCAAAATCAATTTCTCGTTCTGGAGGGATACCAGGAAGTTCGTCTGGAAGTACATCTAGAAACTCATTAACTATCGAAATAGACGAAAGCGTCGATGGTTCTACTTCTATATTATGAACACGAACAACATGATAAATACAACCCTTAGTAATCATCCTCCTCGCATATCTAGCCAATGAATCAAATCTCAGCCCGTACTCTCGGACACTCATGCTACCCTGTCGGAGGTTCAGAAACTGGTCCACACGGCCATCCCTAATCTCTCGGGGCAAATAGTGATCTATGAAAGCTTCTGTAAAGCTATCCCAATTGGGTAGAGATATATCTTTTTCCCTAGATCTCTCCCAACTTTCATACCACAATACTGCAGCATCACGCAATCGAAATGATGCTAACTCAACTAACTCAGTCGCTGAGGCATGCATGACTCTGAAGATCCTATGAAGCTGATCAACAAAGTGTTGAAGGTCTTCTCTGCGATCTATTCCTGTAAACTGTGGAGGATTCAAGGCAAGAAATTTACGAACTCTCGAACTTCCTGGCCCTTTAGAACGTCCGTCAATTTCTGGAGCAACTGGTTGGCACTGTGCAACTACTAGCTGTGCTAACATATATACTGCACTCTTGAAATCGTGATCATATGGAATAGGAGTAACTAGAGGTGGTACTGCTGGTGGAGCCGGAAGTCCGGTAGCCCTCGGAGGCTCCTCAAGCTGAGGTCCAAATATCCTCACTTGTTTCATACCCCAAGGTNATTTGGACCTCATGCCATCCTCAGCCTCCCAGGTCACCTCTTCTCTATTTTTATTCCTCCACAATACTTTAACCGAAGCCACCTCTTTGGTCCTCAATTTATGGACCTGCCGATCTAATACAGCAACTGGAGTCTCCTCGTAGAAGAACTCCTCTGTGATCTGAACATCCTCAACTGGAGACTCCAGTTGCTGTATTAGATCGGCAGGTCCATAAATTGAGGACCAAAGAGGTGGCTTCGGTTAAAGTATTGTGGAGGAATAAAAATAGAGAAGAGGTGACCTGGGAGGCTGAGGATGGCATGAGGTCCAAATATCCTCACTTGTTTCATACCCGAGGGTGATGTCATATCAGTTTATATTAGGGCAGTCTGGCAAGATACCTATATATATATATATATACTATTGCTTATTATTATTGTGGTTGTCGTTGTATGTCTGCTCGCACTGTTGTGGTGGAGCTATAACGCTTAGCTATTTATGTTGTCATGTGAGACGCCTAGGTTAGAAATTTTGCATTTCAGGTTCCTGGATAGTGACATTTACAAAGGATAAACTGCCTAAATTATGGCAAGTCCTAAGGACTGAATAGTGTGCCTCAGATTTTTCATTCGAGGACGAATGTTTCTAAGGGGGGAGGAATGTAACACCCCGACTTTTCAAAACGTCTAAATTAACTCGTATCTTCGTGGAAAGACAAGGAGGGTGCATAATAAATTAAGAATGATGTGGTATGTCCTATTTTAAGTATTCAAGTGTTGCATCTAAAGTTTTGAAGCTAGGTAAGTGGCAAAATAAAAGTTGGCGGAAGTTATCGTAAGTTCCTTCTTAAAGATTTCTCTGAAATTAGGGTCAAATGTCTTGGAGGTTTTCTCCCAATCTATAAAG
This sequence comes from Solanum stenotomum, assembly GCF_019186545.1. Lineage (NCBI taxonomy): Eukaryota > Viridiplantae > Streptophyta > Magnoliopsida > Solanales > Solanaceae > Solanum > Solanum stenotomum. Next base: position 38,889,002 of record NC_064289.1, on the reverse strand, counting down.
ATTTATGGGGCCCACAAACTATCGAATCAAAGGTTTACGAGTCTAGTTTCAAACGCATCAAACCATTCATTCATACGACTTCAGAATAGAGAGATATTCGCATTTTCGTTGGACTGCGCAGGCAGACACATGAGGTGGGGCCCTAGGTCGGTGGAAAGTTGTATATACCTTCTTGTTCGAGTTTTTTCTTCATTTTAAGCTAAATATACAAAGAAAACATAGAAACCCATTTTTAGGACCAAGGGAAAGATAGATTTTCTCTACGTAAGTCCTTGACGAAAGTTGTTCTACGCGTTGGGCTCATCATCGTGGCATAATTTGTTTTATCGATTGCGTATCATATTACAATTTAGTGTTGGGACAGCAGGGGTTTTAGTATATTTGATGGTTTTGAGGTGAATTACGAACCTAAGATCGAGGTAAGACCCTTATTTCATCGACTCTAGCTTTTATAAGCAGCAAATAGCAATTTTCGATGGAAATACATATGTTTTATTGTATTGTCATGGTATCTTTTATGTTGTGTGTTGATTATGTTCCTACCTTGTTGTAGTATCGAGGGAGTTATGAGTTAAAGTCTTTAGGCCACGTGAATTTAGCGAAAAAGGTATGTTAAGGCTATTCTCTTCCTATGGCATGTTTCCTTAAAGCTTAGGAGCAATGTAATTGAGTTGTTATCGTTATTATACTTATAGCCATTATTGTTGATTGTTGGCTGCTCGAGTGCGTATAATCCTATCTTATCGGGATTCTTATTTAGTAGCAACATTCGTATGTGGGACACGACTTAGAGGCTATTGGTATAGGTTGCCTATAACTAAATTGCTCATTTTTAGCTGTTGGATTGTTATTGTTGCCTTTGGGCTATTGTTGTTAGCTGCAGGAATGTGATCTATGCCTAGCAGGGTTATGTTCTGCCTACAGGGCTATATGGATGCCTAAAAGGGCTATGAGTTGCCTACGGGGCTATATTGATGCCTAGAAGGACTATGAGTTGCCTAGAGGGATATATATTGACGCCTACGAAGGTTATGTGCTTCCTACCGGGCCATGTTGTTGCCTAAGAGGGCTATGAATTGTCTATAAGCTATGTTGATGCCTAAGAGGGCTATGTGACTGCCTGCTGGGCTAGGGGACTACCGATAGGGGTATACGGGGATGATTGGTACCTTCCGCGCTTATAGGGGTCTGAGTAGGTTGTCTTATGTGCTGTTTGTACCTACCGAGCTTATGGGGGCTTGGTTAGGTTGTTGTTTTATTATTTTTGATAAATTTAGATTTAGAAGCAGGTCAGTACAATTATCTTTTCCTTAATTTATTTTATCAGATCCTTAATTTATTTTATCAGATTATTCCAGTATATCAAGATACCTCATCATAGTCTATTGTCTTTTATAGTCTGTACATTATTTTGTACTGACGCCCCATTGCCTTGGGGGCGCTACATTCATGCATGCAAGTCCTGACAGATGACCGAGTAGACCTCCTTATCAGCAGGATTGACTTTTATCTGATTGGTCAGCCCCTTTCCTCCGGAGCTGCTAGAGTTAGAAGGTTTGTTACCTGTTGTTGTATATATTCTCATGGGTAGGCTGGGGCCCTGTCCCACCAATCTTTACTACTCTTAGAGGCTTGCAGACTTGTGTGTGGGGTTTATAGCTACGTTATGGCCATGCTGGCCTATGTTGTTGGTTTGCTGAAGCTTGTGAGCTGTATGATGTATTGTACTGATATTTACCTGTTTTTAGTTTTGGTATAGATATCATGATGGCCTCGACGGCCTAATCAGGATTTCTGTGCTAGTTGGATATTTCTTTATATGAACTCTTGGGAGTAGCTGGTTCTTTTGTAGATCTATTGACAGGGGCCTTGCCGGCCGAGGGCTTAGTTTTAAGCCGAGATATACTTGTTTGTTTTCTTAATTGCATGTGACTGCCATGCGCTAGTAGCAAATGGTTTAGCAAGGTCGGCTCGGGCCTGAGTTTTGGCTTTAGGAGTCAGTTGCACCCCTTGAGTTTGAGGCATGACAAGAGGCTTCATAGATAGATAGACAGTAGTAGTTCATGAGTTTTATTTTTATTTTTAGTGATTACTGTTCTAGACTTGAGTGCCTCTTTTGACCGGTGAATGTTTTATTTATAAATTATTCTGAGTTTATTTTTTGAGATAGTTGAGTAAAGTTTACTTATGAGTTCATATGTTGTTGAGTAAGTCTTCCCCTGATAGTTGAGCGAGACCAAGGGTTCGTTTAAGGCAACAATGGTTCTTGAGTGTCGGCCACATCCAGGTGTAGGCTCAAGGGATGGTAAATATAGTATTAGAGCCTAGAAATCAAGAGTCCTAGGGTGTATATGAAGTCGTGTCTATAGAGTCCAAGTTATTTGTGTGAAGCACGCCTTATCTATAATTAGGAGGATACGACATTTTGGAACTATCTCACTTCTTTCATATTGTTTTCATGAGATAGAGTTCAACTCTATAAAGTTTTATTTCTAATTTGCAATTGCACATATCTTTCAGATAATGCCTCCAAGAAGATCTCTCTGAGGTCGTCCTACTAGGAGGAATATTGATCCTCAGGATCAAGGGGTCCCCAATGCACCGGAAGTGCAACCCCAAGGAGAGGTCTCTAATGCTGAGTTCCTGGATGCTATCCAGATATTCAGTGATGAGTCTGACATTTGGACTCATTTAGGACTTTTTTTTATAGATTTAATATCCTCAAATGCCTAATTTTTTTCTATAAACTGATGTTAAAGCCTTGATTTTCATGTATGGGAGCTAAGGAGAAAGGTAAGGACACTAACAGACAAAAATGAGCAAAAAAAGCTGAAGATGTTGAGAAAGGTGATCCTAGTGATCGCCGAGACCACTCGGCAAACAGCCGAGTGGCTCTTCATTTAGCCTAAAGTTCCAGTATGTCAGCTTTGAGGAAAAACCAATGCGGCGATAGGAGGGAGCATTCAGAGACTCACTGAATGACTCCGCAAAGGCAACTTTGATCGCCCAAAGTTACAGGACTCTCATTGGAGGTGCGAGCAAATTGGTAATCCAAAGGACCAATTGGAGAATCGCCGAAGCCTTCGGCGTTCCCGACTTAGACCACCTAAAGTTATAGTCACTGGCGGAGCCACCTTATCATTAGGGGATTCATTAGACCCCCTTCGATGTGAAATTATATTATTTTTACATGGTTAAAATAATTTTTTAGGTATAAATAGTAGATGTCGAACCCCTTCGGCTATTTCGTGTGTCTATTTCTTTAGAATTTTGAACCCCCTTATTGAAAATTCTGGCTACGCCACTGGTTACAGTGCATATTAGCTAATACTCTAAAAGGGAAGGTGATGGACAAAGGAGATCGGTGAAATGTCGATCAGTCGGTGAAGCCTGACTTTCACCACTGATTTGCCCCAAAAAATAAACTCTTGAATCAGTATAAATTGATCTTTTGAGGAGAGAAAAGGTATTCAGAAAAACGTTGAGAAACTCTTACCCAGAACTAAAGAGCATTGTTCTTGTAGAATTTTGAAGCTTTCAAGTAGAATTTTCGAAACATTGTAAATGGTTGGACACTATTACCCAGCTAATGGCTAATCTAGTTGGTAACTGTTCTTACTTTTTTATGATGTGTAGCTAAAACCCCAATTCTTGGGGTGTGATTATGTGATTATGGGCAGAATTAGCTTATGGGCATTGTTAATTACTGATTTATATTCTTAATTGAAGCGGGTTTAATCACTAGCTATATTTCAATCTATGAATCGTATTTTCAATTGCAATTCTATGTTTGAGTTCTTAGCTTGCTTGAGAGAAAAGTTTTGGAACCAAAACTTTTTTTAATGGTTTGTATATATTGGGTTGATATAGGTTCAACTCGAAAAAGTGAATCCTAAACACAGTCCTACCCATGTTGCTCGAGATAGTATTTATTATGGTTGTGAATTGTCCTTTTTTCCTAAGCTTGTTGATTTTCGAAAGAAATCACTTGAAACGTGATAGTTGTTCGAGAGAACTATTTCACACGTAGTCTAGCCTACATACTGATATTTAGCTATCTATTAGCAGTTTCAATTACTCATATAGTGAAATTTGCCTATAATTAATCACATCCCTCGAATTCCTCTCTATATTGTTATTTTCTCGTGTTTCATTTGTGTTGTAGCTGATAATTGCAAATCAACCCCCCCATCTGACATTCGTGTCATCCCTTTGACCCGTTTACTTATTATTTTCGACAATTTCTATTCGTATAACTAATTTGTCATGACCTAGGGGTACCCCCTAGACGGAACATGGCGTACTTGACCCCAAAGGAATCTCATAGAAGCCCATATCATAACACAAGATAATGGAAAAGTACGGGATATTATAAAACTTTTACAAGCGAAGTGATTTTAATAAAATCAAGCGAAATTCTTTCTATACTTTGTCTCATACCATCTAAAACACTTTAGACTAATATCTTGGGACACAGCCTACACAATAGTCTCAACATGAAAATAAATACATAAAAATAATGTGGGTGTTGTCCTCGAAGCTATGAAGACACACCAAGATCTTCAACTCCTTGCAACATCTAGAAACCTATCTCTAGGAGTAGCACTCAATCCCCAAACCCTACATGTGATTAGAATGTAGAAAATATGCGTTAGTACAAAATGTACCAAGTGTGATAGTTAGCACAACACCATAAAAGCATCTCAAATGGTTAGTCAACATAAGGCGTAACCATCAGAAATAATAACATAGCCATAGTATAATCTCCAACATGAGCATCATATAAACATAAGTCAACATAAGACATAGTTTATGAGCATAGGAGATAGGTCATAATAATAATAAGCCAAGTATTCAACATAAGAATCATATAAGCATAGTTGACTCTTAGTCATCTCTACCATAATAGAACCATTCTCAAGTAACCTCAAAAGCATACAAGTGCAAAGCATGAATAGCATCCCATAATACCACCAAAGCCATGTATCCCTTTTTGGTCATCTTAACTGTAACACCCCTCAAAATGAAGTAGGATAAAGTAGAGACTCACATGGGTTTTATGCATTAATAACTTGTTAAAATAATGAAAAATAGCCTTTTTAGTCAGTTTAAAGAGTTTGGAAGTCAAACGTCAAGGAAAGACCAAGACGTTCGGAAACTAGTCTTTTACGTGTTGGTGTGTTCTAGTATGTTGTTCATATTTTTATGTGTTGTTTTTAGTCTAAAATCAGTGGAGATGACCCTAGTGTCTTACTAAATGTTTTTAGGGTCAAAACGTTAAGATACGATGCCCCGGGGGCCGCCCTAAAGGTCCTCGAGGAGGACCCCAACCTTGGCCAAGCAAGCTACCAAGGCAGCTTGAAGTTGTGCTTGGAGGGAGCATGTTCGCGTCGCGGGCTAGCTCCACCAAGGGCCAAATGTTTTGTCCGCGTCGCGGACGTGTCACATACTCTTCTGTCTCAGAATTTAATTTTCAGAAACTTGTGGGAACACCTCTGAATCGGCAGAACTAAGAAATGATGCCCTTCCATAAGTCTAGCTTTCCTAAGTAAATGTATAACCTTGAAGGATGGGCCTTAGGGCGATGTTCCCTTCTTGAGTTAAATGATAGACTAAGAGATGGATGGAGCCGTAACGACATGAGAATCCTTATCTAAGTAAGTTAAATGAGCTATCCTTATGAGCCTTGATTGGCTATCACTAAGAAATGGGGCCTTTCTTGGGAAAAGGTACTATGAGTTGGTTGAACTAGAAAAGGAACCCTCTTTAGTACGTATGTGATTGAATATTCTATAGGAAGCAAGGCTAGGAACGAATGGTTGTGGTTAGGAAGCTGGCCTAGTTGAGTCTGAGATTAGGCACAATGAACTTCCTTGGACATCCCCCAAAGCATGTGCCTACATGGGTTGCTTACTAGCTAGCATGGTCTATCTCGGTTATTCCTATTGCCATCATGTGGGATGTGCACTACAATTATTGGATAGGTTGTACAACGTGTAGGTAGTAGTATGGGATGCTATCTACACATGGAACGAGTACGCTTTGAAGATACTAAAGTGAGTTCCTTAAGTGTAACGACTATTATGTGAACGTTTCCTTTTGTGCTGGAGGTCTCCTAAGTGGTTTCTTAAACAATGTTGGTCTATTGATGTTATGTTGTAAAGGAAATGTCCTTATCTAAGGTAATCTTCAGGAACACTTAAGTGTGCTTGAATAGGTTCTATGGGCTGTCACTTCTTGTCTCACTCAAGTGTGTCTTAAGGTTATATTAGGTAGAGGTCCTATGGTAATGAAATTACATGTATTCTTCTAAAGTTAAGCATGGGTTGGATATGGATATATTGAGCATGTGTGTGGTTGGCTATGGTCTTATATGCGAAGGTTGACTTGTATTATATCTCTTATCCTTGTGAAGTGATGGTTTTCATAAAAAATGTTATGAAAGCGTATATTCTTGTAAATGTCTGTTGAAACATGTTTTTGCATGGTCTCCATACTTAGTACTTAATTGTGCTAACCCCTTTCTTTCCCCTTTTTGACTAAAGTGTAGGGATTGGGAGATGGTGACATGTCATGGCTACTTGATAGGTTTCTAAGTGTTGACGATGAAGACTTGTTGAGTCCTCATAGATTTGAGGACAATACCCTACATGTTCCTTTTGATGTATTTCTAGAATTGTGTTTAAGTCTTGTATGGGCTTAGTCTCATTGTTGTATTCATGTATTAGATGATTTTGAGACATCATGTATAAAGTCTAGAAAGTCTTTCGCTTTCTATTTTTAATGAAATTTCTTCTTTGTAAGGAAAGTGTTTAAATTCGTAGTGACATTTATTTTCAATGCGATAAATGAATGCTAAGGCTTGTATGAGACCTCCGAGAGGTCGAATACGCATGTAACGGCTAGGGGTGCTCTCAGGTCCTTACAAACTTGGTATCAGAGCAAAAAGTTCCCGGTATGGTCTTAGGTTGTCTCATAACCACATCTAGTAGAGTCTTTTTCATAAAGTGAAGTGCGCCACATTATGAATAGGAGGCTGTTGGGTGCTAAGAACGTTTCACTTCTTCATTCTTCAAGTTGTGCCATAAAGTTGTGCTCTATAACGTCTTTCCCATGTTCCTTATATGATGGTCCTTAGAGTATGACTTCCCTTGAGAGGTTTATGTTGCAAGGGTTAAGGCAGAGAAAAGATTGGTTGTGATACCAACTATGGCTTAGTGACTTTATAGATTTGAGGTGGAAGATTGTGATGTTGACTTGATATTGAATGGGTTGCCTTATGATTATGTGTATTGTTGGTGGAACCCGACTTAGATATGTTGAGTTTTGGGGTATGTTGCAAGAGATGATGAAATGTGGAGTTTTAGAAATGTATAGGTGTGGTGAGTATGAATGTTTAGTGTGTCTTGCTCCGACCTTAGAGCGGGAAGGAGTGAAGTTTGAAAGAGCTAGTATGAGTTTTCTCCTAAGTGGGAAATATTGTTGCTAGATGGTAGGGATTTTTAGAGTCTTTGATGTTCATGAGTTAGGCTTGATTGATGTTTCCATCGTAAGAGGTGTAGTGAATTTGAGGAGTTTAGACCCGGTGAGGTAGACACCTGTGAGACCTTGGAGTGAGTTGGTAAGGTTTAGATGAGCAAGAGTTGCTTAATGAGGACCTTCCTACTTTAAAGGGTTCGGTATGTTGATGGCTTCTTAATTGAGATTCTTATGGCATGTCCATGTTGACTTTAGCTTGTTTACCCTTAAGTGGGGGATGGTAAGTTGAGTAGTGAGGGGGTTGAGGAGTGTTGACATCCTTACCTCTTTCATTATGTGCCTATTCAAGCCTAAATCAAAGAGTTCCTACAAGCTTGTTTTATGTAGTGGAGTCTTGTGTGGAAAAAAAAATGAGTTTCCATATGTTCTACTTATATTAGGCATGTTTTAAATGAATTCTTGTTAAAGTAAGAAAATGGGTTTCCATAAAGTTATGTTCCTCATGTTGATGTGGATCTATAATGATTTGCCTAAATGTTGCATGAGTTGACTTTCTTAGCATGCCTTATGTGTTATTGAGAAGTTGCATATTGAGCGTTTATGAGAGAATTGCTTAAATGTGCCTTATAGTAAATGTTGCATAATTGTGGTTTTATGAGAAAAATGCATAATATGCTTAATAATGTCGGAATGAGCATGATGTGAATTGGAGAAGGAAGTTGATCCAATAGCATGAGAAAAAGTAAAGATGATGCATAAGGAGTTAGTAGATGTTGTGCCTACTTCCTTGGATTGCATGAAGTTATTGTGGGACTTAGATGTGGAGTGATGTTCCTCTGTATTATATGTATGGTTTATATTATGGTATGAATGAGTATGGACGGTTTACTTTGGTCGTTTTCCTTGAAAAGTGTTTTAAGTGTCATTCGAGGACGAATGTTCCCAAGTAGGGGATATTGTAACACCCCTCAAAATGAAGTAGGATAAAGTAGAGCCTCCCATGGGCTTTATGCATTAATAACTTGTTAAAATAATGAAGAATAGCCTTTTTAGTCAGTCTAAAGAGCTTGGAAGTTAAACGTCAAGGGACGACCAAGACGTTTGGAAACTAGTCTTTTACGTGTTGATGTGTTCTAGTATGTTGTTCAAGTTTTTATCTGTTGTTTGGAGTCTAAAATTAGTGGAGGTGACCCTACTATCTTAGTAAATGTTTTTAGGGTCAAAACATTCGGATACGATGCCTCGAGGGCCACCCTAAGGGTCCCTGAGGAAGACCCCAACATTTGCCAAGCAAGCTGCCAAGGCAGCTTGAAGTTGTGCTTGGAAGAAGCATGTCCGCGTCGCGGACTACCTCCACCAATGGCCAAATGTTTGGTCCGTATCGCGGATATGTCGCGGACTCTTCTCGCTCAGAATTTAATTTTCAGAAACATGTAGGAACACCTCCGCACCGCGGACTTGTTTTTCGACGAAATCTGGGAAAATAAAACTCAAGTTAGACTTGTTTAAAAAGGTCCAACAAAGTGAGGGGCAGTTTGGGTACCTTGGGTTAATGTTTTAAGTGTTTTAAGTATATTTAAACTTTTAATGTCTATTTTAAAGTCATTCTCCTAAATTCAAAGCCCTCCCTCTCTCAAAACTCTCTCAAAAACCCCATGGAAGCTCAAGGTAAAAGATGGAGCTAGGGTTGATGGTGGCTATTGATTTCTTCTTCAAGTTCGTTTGGCTCTTGATGATTAAGGTATGGGGATCTTTTATCCTTGATTATTGTTTCTTTCAAGGAGCCCAATCAAAAGGTTTTCAAGGATTTTCAAATACACAAAACCCTATTTCAACTTCTAAGCATGGGTTCTTTCATTAAATAATTTTAAATGATGTTTCATGTTATTATTAATGATTATTGATGGTTTTAAGAAAGAAATGTTTGTGAACCCATGTCTTCTCAAATTCTTTAAATTTGGCGTAAAGTAGGTCTATTGATTTTGAGCAATTGATGAAGGATTATTGAGTGGTTTGATCTGGGCTGTTCTTATGTGATCTTAGCTATGTTGAATTGCAAGAAATTGTAATTGAATTCTATAATGTGAGGTAGTAGCCTTGAATGGTCATAAATTGGGATTTAGCCTTTATGTTGGTTATTGGATATTGTATAGCTTAGCTTGTGTAGTTGAATGTTGTTATTATCATTGTTATTGTATTGTTAATTGTTGGAATATGAGGAAGATGAAGATAGCTATGGAAAGAGGGTAAGTTGACCTAACTTGATGAATATTGTATAATTGGCATGGAATTGAGTATTGTGGCTTATGGCCTTTGAAAGGTGGTAAGATGGCTTGATCTATTAATATTGCTATAATTGTTTCTTAGGTTGGATCCACCTTTGGTGGAAGTGTTCCTTGCTGCTTTTGAATTATGATTGTGGCCATGTAGGGCATTATATGAGTATTGTTGTATTATTGTGTTCATATATAAATGAACCTATATGTAAAGTTCGATATGAAGCTATATGTAAAGTTCTATATGAAGCTATATGTGAAGATATGACGTGAATGAACTTTTTTTAATCTTGAGATGATCCTATGTAAAGTGGATAGCATTGTGATTTAAAGTATGATTTCTTATGATGTATATATGTTATGATGTTGGATTTTGAAGTGTCCTCAAATAATAATGTTGTGACTTGATTAGTAGACTAAAGTGTCTCTTCTTGTTACGTAAAGTTTTGACTGCATGAATGTGTGAAATGGGCTAGAACTAAGAAAAAATGCCCTTTCTATAAATGCTAAAAGAGGAAATCTAGGCCAAGACTTTAATCGGCAGAACTAAGAAATGATGCCCTTCCATAAGTCTAGCTTTCCTAAGAAAATGTATAACCTTGAAGGATGGGCCTTAGGGTGATGTTCCCTTCTTGAGTGAAATGATAGACTTAGAGATGGATGGAGCCGGAACGACATGAGAATCCTTTTCTAAGAAAGTTAAATAAGCTATCCTTATGAACCTTGATTGGCTATAACTAAGAAATGGGGCCTTTCTTTGGAAAAGGTACTATGAGTTGGTTGAACTAGAAAAGGAACCCTCTCTAGTACATATGTGATTGAATATTCTATGGGAAACAAGGCTAGCGCTGAATGGATGTGGTTAGGAAGGTGGCCTAGTTGAATATGAGATTAGGCACAATGAACTTTTGTGGACATCCCCCAAACCATGTGCCTACATGGGTTCCTTAATAGTTCTACCCTTGGCAAGTAGAACAACCTCCACGGAGTAGGATGGACTCCGGATTCCATGCCTAGCTAGTATGGTCTATGTCGGTTATTCCTATTCCCATCATGTGGGATGTGCACTATATTTCTTGGATAGGTTCTACAACGTGTAGGTAGTAGTATGGGATGCTATCTACATATGACACAAGTAGGCTTTGAAGTTACTAAAGTGAGTTCCCTAAGTGTAATGACTATTATGTGAAAGTCCCCTTTTGTGCTTGAGGTCTCCTAAGTGGTTTCTTAAACAATGTTGGTCTATTGATGTTATGTTCTAAAGGAAATGTCCTTATCTAAGGTAATCTTCAGGAACACTTAAGTGTGCTTGAAGAGGTTGTATGGACGGTCAGTTCTTGTCTCACTCAAGTGTGTCTTAAGGTTGTATTAGGTAGAGGTCCTATGGTAATGAAATGACATGTGTTCTTCTAAAGTTAAGCATGGGTTGGATATGGATATGTTGAGTATGTGTATGGTTGGCTACGATCTTATATGCGAATGTTGACATGTATTATATCTCTTATACTTGTGAAGTGAAGGTTTTCATCAAAAATGTTATGAAAGCATATATTCTTGTAAATGTCTATTGAAGCATGTTTTTGCATGGTCTCCATACTTAGTACTTAATTGTGCTAACCCCTTTCTTTCCCCTTTTTGACTAAAGTGTAGGGATTGGGAGATGGTGACATGTCATGGCTACTTGATAGGTTTCTAAGTGTTGACGATGAAGACTTGGTTAGTCCTCATAGATTCGAGGACAATACCCTACATGTTCCTTTTGATGTATTTCTAGAATTGTGTTTAAGTCTTGTATAGGCTTAAACCCATTGTTGTATTCAAGTATTAGATGGTTTTGAGACATCATTTATAAAGTCTAGAAAGTCTTCCGCTTTCTATTTTTAATGAAATGTCTTCTTTGTAAGGAAAGTGTTTAAATTCTTAGTGATATTTATTTTCTATGTGATGAATGAATGCTAAGGCTTGTATGAGACCTCCGAGAGGTCGAATACGCATGTAACGGCTAGGGGTACTCTCGGGTCAACACTTAGTTTCTACCAAGGGCCCCCAAAATATCCTAGCCATAGTCCTAATCCACGAGCGTGCAGTACGATCCAGGGACCGGCTCACGCCCCATAGAAGGGTCTCGTGAAGACTTAGTCTCCTCACCAAGACCCTCATCATCCCCTCTCTAAAACAAACCAGGAGTGACCTGTACGGTCCATTGTTCAAACCACGCCCTATGGATGGGGACTCGTGGATAGGGCTTGGGTGGACTGCCTCAAGTCAGTCATGTATGGGGTAGTGTAATAAATGACTAATTAATTAAGTTTGGGTGAAGGACGGTTATAATTAGTTATTTCAAGTATATTAAAGTATTTTTAAGTATTAAAACAAGTCTTTTAACCCTTCACAACTCACAACTCAAAATCAAACCCACTTCTCTGTCAAAACGTTCTTTCTCTAAACTCCATTGAAGAACAAAGAAGAAGCTCAAGATTAGGGTTCAAGCTCCAAGCCTTTGCATCCAATTTCGTTGGGAAACATCAATTAAGGTATGGGGACTTTGATTCATGGAACACGTTTCTCCATGAAGCCCTTCAACTCTTGAATTCAAAATTAATACATTGTTCAAAAACGAGGGTTTCTATTCCAACCATGGGTTCTTTCTAAAAATGATTTTATCATGTTAATTGCATAATATCATGGATGATTTGATGTTTAATGATGATTTTCATTGTAAAATTCCCCTTGAACCCATCAACACCCCCATGACCCAAATTTCAAGTATTGTGATGAGTGTATTAATGCAAGATGATTACTATGAATTGTTTCTATGTGAATTTAGTTATTAAATCTTGATTTGTTCATGCCTATTATTATATATTTAGGTGTAATTGTGAGGCATGATTCATGACCTTGAAACGGGGTAAATTGCTAGGGTTTGTACATGTTGATGGAAGTTGTGTATAACCTATTGATTCACTTAGAAAGTAAATCTCCTATGACTAATATGTAAAGTATGGTATTGTTGAAAGTTTGTTCTTCCCTTACCCTTATATTGGATGATGCATGAATAGTCTAGGATGATGATGATGTATTGCATTGGTTGAATGTCTATTTCTCATGAAAAACACTATGAATGTGTCACGACCCAAGCCTAGGGCCTAGAAGTGATCGGCGAATTGGGAACCCGAAGGAACCCCAAACAGGCCTCATAGCGTATCATTACACATCCTTGGTCACGGAAGCAATTAAAATGACCATAAGCGATAAGCATAATCAAGGGGAAATCGGGACTAAGGGAACAAGAGACAAAAAGGGAATGATACATAAATACCATAGATGAGTCAAGCTCAAGCATAATACACAACTTGTCCAACACCACCTCTAAACATGGGTACTTAGCGGGGGCCAAGACAAACTACCGGGTTCACCCTCATAGTCAATACATAACTAAAAGGGAAAAGTTTTATACATAGCAAGAGATCATAAGCAACGTCCCCGGAATAAAGGACTCACCAATAACCTCGATAGAAAATCGTATTAGCCACGTGGAGGAGGATGGTCAAGCGGTGCTCCGGTCAATACATGGTGACATCAAGTAGGCATAGAGTATGCATTAGTATGTTTGAATGTACTAAGTATATGGGATGCAATGCAATGCAACAATAGATGGACATCATTGGCAAAATGCATAATCATACCCGATAGATAACATATTAATGAGATGATATGCATAATGATGCTTACATAAAAATCATATTTAGTGGGGCGTAGTACATGTGTGGCGAGTGACCATCAATATAGTATTTCCAAGACCTACCACCCCCTTGGAGAGGCGAAAGAGGTACAAACCCCTCAATGTGGTTACCCGGGCCTACTACCCCCCGTACTAGGCAACCAAGGTACCAACCCCTCGATACGGTTACCAGGGCCTACAAGCCCCCGGGCTAGGCTTGGTCGACTCACAACACTATATAGAAAAAATAATATACATGTATCCATTTCATCATCATTTCAATGATTATATGACCATCCGACTCATAGGACGTACATTGGACCTTCCATTTCCTAAGAATTCTATAAGTGGGCATTTTATCAAACACATGGTGGGCTACTGTTCATGTAAATAAAATCATGTATTTCAAGAGTACTCAGTCCAACCAATTCCAAAATCCATATAAATCAGCCCACCAACAACATACATATATATATATCAACCTTCATAATTTGATCATGGAAGCATGAAAACCATAAACATTACATAATAATTCCATTTCATGATAATATGCAAAATAGGCCATAATAGGGTGTGTAGTAGTAATTCCATACTTCAAGAGTTCATAAATAACCATAAGGACCCATAAACTTGAAGTAGTAATAGAGGATAAATGGTTGGGCTTGTGAAAAAGAAGGTTTCTACAATCAAACCCACATACCTCAACTTTGGAGAATCCTTGATGAAGATTGGAATGGAGAATTGAAGCTTGAGATTGAGTCTTGAATCCAGAATTAGAGCTTGAGATCTTTGAATTTGGTTGAGGATCTTGGTGGAATTTTGGAGAGGGCTTAGAGAGTGTTTTTGAAGTTAAAAAAAAAAGACTAAGTATGGGACATATCCCCTTTTTATAAAAAACGTCCCCAACCCACCTCAAAAAAATAGTTCACTGGAAATTGCAAATCTGCACAGACAAGTTTTACGAAAATGGTCATAACTCCCTCATCCTAACTCGGAATGAGGTGAAACCAAGTACGTTGGAAAGCTAACTCAAAGAGCTTTAATTTAATAGGTTATTGCCTTTCCAGTTCCTTATGTGCTAAGAGATATGCCCCTTTAAAGTTGACCCTCCAAATCACATTTTTTGCAATTTTTTAATTTTGATACGGTTGGTCTAAAATTCGGGTTAAACCCATCCCCCACTCAATTTGATCCCATGAATAATAATATGAAGTCGAATTTCCGAAATCATGCACAGATTTTGAGATATATGGAAATTACAATCATAGGTGTTTCCGAAGCACATTTTTGGGCATTTTTGGGGTCGTTTCAGAATGTAATATGAAAGTCCTACTCACACGCTAATGTTGATTCTAAGGTTGAAAGTACATTCTCACCTTTAACGAATCTATGGGCTACTTTGATGGATTGTATTGAATGAGGGATAGAGCATTCCTTCACACATGTAAATGCAATTCAAGACTTAATTATGTATAATTTGGGAAATAATACTTAGCACCGTGTGTATATGGACAATGATGTAAATGCCCTCCCTCCAATGCAATAGTGAGGGTCATCCAAAGTGAGCTCATGAGATGGAAACGCCTCCACCAATACAATAGGGTGGATTTCTAGAAGCAATCTTCATATCCCGAAACTATGTGCCAATATAGGACTTAGCTAGTGGATCCACCTAGACACTATTACATTTAGTCCTACCTTAGGCAAGTAGGACACCTTCTTTCGGTGTGGGGTTACATGACAATAGATTCCATGTAGCTCACATGGTCTATGTCGGTTATGGCTATTCTTCCCTAAATTAAAGATAATGAATAAGACATGAACTACATAATAACTCCTTGGTGAGTTTACTTAGTAGGAGTGGGGGTATGGGACTTCACTTCCACATTGCACAAGTAGACTTAGTGGGATGTTGTAGGATGGTTCCTTTATATTGTGATGAGATTCAAATGTATGCATGTGTATTGAATGGACAGTTGTTGTGAATGACTTTCCTTTTATTCAAGTGAAGTACATGACTATTTCTATAATTGTGATTAATGATTATAATGAGGTCTAAATATGATGTGCATAACCAAGGTAGCTTCAAGGGGGTGCTTAGTAGGGTTGGTATTATGGGATGCCAACCATACATTGTCCAAGTGTTCCTTCGAGGTTGCTAAGGTGTTGATATTATCATGTAATGAGTGTAAGTGTGATTATGGCTTGTATTGTATGTTGTAAATGCATGTTGGTTTCTAAACTTGACAAAGGCATACTTTTCAAATGAAAATGTCCTTTTTATCATATTTAAGGATTTTATGCATGTTTCCATACTTAGTACTTATTATGTCCTAACCCCTTCTTTATTCAACATCTTAATGAGTAGGTACCGGCTAGGTGACTTTCACTCTCTCATTTGAAGAAGTCTTGGATTGATTGCTCCAAGTTGTGGTGAGTCCTCAAGTTCGAGGACGGGATTTCTATTTTCTTAGTTCATTTTATATCTCATATATTGAGACTTTGTTTGATGTAAAGGGATAAGTCCCAAAATTTGTATTCTTATGTTTTTGATGGTGTATGAGACAAAGTCTAGATTTCTAGTTACGGTTTTTTTTATGAAAAGTGAAGTTGAACTTCTATTGTAAAGTTTTAAATTTTCAGTATTATTTTCTATGTCTTATGTAATGATGATGCTAGAGGCTTGTAAAACCAAAACCACTAGAGTGATGACCTAAGGTGTGGGTCGACATGAGGTTCATCCCGAGAGGGTGAGCCCTGGTCCCATATCCTAACACTTAGTTCGAGAGAGTGAGTGGGGTAAGGTGTAGGCTGGTCTTCAGTGGTTGGGTTACTAAATTATCGACAATCGTAGACACTCATACCGTAGGTCAGTGTCGTTGGTCATGATAAGTATCTGATGCTAGCTCAACATTATCAATACCAGTCACTTGCATTACCTAAAGAATCTTCTCGACCTCATCAATGAAGTTCTATGGGTCCTCATCAACCTTTATCCCTAGAAACTCTAACGGATTCATATGAACAAAGTCTCAAATCCTGACAGTAGCTGATCCACCCATGGGGTCTGTAGGGACTGGGGATGCAGACTTATATGGTTGGCTACGGTCTAAGCCAATATCTGGATCGCATTATGAATCTCTGCATTTGTAACCTCATAGTTTGGGACTAGAGGAATTACATTTGCATTTTGTTCATTAGTAATCCATGCGTTAGCTCTACAAGGAGGAGATCTGAAATGCTTAACACGGATTAGAATGGAGAAGTTGAATCACACTTCACGCATAATAAATATAGAAAATAAGTGAACTTTTTCTTAGAACACCTTGTAACCTCCCTATAATAGGTGTGGCATGCTTCACACTCGTTAAGGAGACTCTACTTAATGCGGATTTCATACCCCTTAGGACTCTTGAACCTGAGTTTGACTCTATGTCTGAAAGCTTCTAATATTGATGAGCTCCTGGAACAAGTCTCCTGCAAACTCTAAAATACTGAAACTAGTAATGAATTGGATAAACTAAAAGAATAAAGAAATGCCCTCAGATGATGAGGACTCAACACTAAAGATTATAAGTACGGACTAGAAGTTTAGCTAAGCACAAACTAGATGCTGAGTTCCTGAACCTACATCATTGTATGATGTAGCACAAAGTATGCGTCATTACTTTGAATGTACTTGGCATGCAAGATATATACTAAGTTTAACAATATAAAAGGAAAACAGGACATGGAAATAAATGTACTAAAGTATAACTGAAAACTAACCTGGATGCAATGACCAAGTACAATTCATGAAATATATATCATGATGAACTCGATACTGAACAAAGTGCTGAATACATGGTCAATGCAAAATGAATCTGACTGTCGGAGATACTAATAAATGACATAAACCAAGTTAGCTAAGCATGGAGTTCGATGTATATGCCCCATTGAGAATACACATTATACCTTGTCGGGGTATAGAGGCATGATTGTGGTGTGATCACTAAAACTAATGCCCAACAAAGGGGACTTATAAACCTACGGTGGCATGTATTTTTGGGACTTGAGGGTATGTTGAACCGTACTCCAATTCGGTGCCAAGTCTACTCCCAACTGAATATGTATATCTAAAATGCAACTGAAATACTAAGTCACTAAAAATACAGATAATTATTGGAAAATGAGACATACATGTATTGAAAGATATTTCATACAAATTCTGAAGAATGATTGTGACGACTAATCTACCTAGCAAGTATAATTCATGAAATACTGATGATTAACACAAGCTACATTTTCTATGTTCTATACATGGGACTGTCCTAATTCTCCTAGAAACATGTAATCAATAACATAGAAACTATAACAACTAAATTTTAATGGATCACTAAGATGTAGGAACCCCAAGTTTGAACAATTTATGGAGAAACTGAAGAATTTAGTAAATTTTAAGGGCCTAATGGGTGAAAGGGACCCACTAGTGAAATCCCATGTCATGACCCAAGGCTAGACCCTAGATGTGACACGGCGTACTCGACCCCAAAGGGGTCTAATACAAGCGTCATAGCATTTCATTGCATTTGACATAGAAATAGTGAGGGATTAAAATCTTATTTAAATCCAAACAATCCAAAATACTCATTAAAAATCATTTGAAAGACACAACGAAAGTCTAAGTCTCACATGGACATCTAAACAATGACATGAAAACTAAAGTAGGGTCATGGCCCTTTACAATTTAAATGACTAAAATTGTCTATTACATGAAATAAAACAAACTTCTAAACACTTGTCATTGATCTATGAGGACATACCACTTGATCTTGGAAGAATATCAATCCAAGCACTTGCACTAGAGAGAAGAAATCACTTGCCGGAATCTACACTTGTAGTAAAAACATAGAAGAAGAATGGGTTAGCGCAATTAGGTACTAAGTATGATAGCCATGCAAAAAAAAAATGCTTAAAACAGACATTTTGTTTGAAAGTCATGCTTGTATGCCATTTTGATAAAATTTCATGAATATAAGCATACGAGACATAATATTCAAACATAACCAACATGCAAGTCATTTATCAACATTAGAAATACAATCAACATTTAAGCCATTACCTTCACATTAAACCTTCACCTCAAGTAACCCTCATGCTATACCTTGTGCAATGTATGAATAGCTTCCCATACCACCATCCACACCAAGGTACCACATTAAGGTCACCAAAAGTGAACTTACCATTCAACTTTTCCATCTTCACACAATGCTCATAAATAAGAGACATAAACATTACACAAGTCATATCAACTCATAAGTACCATCACCTCGGATAACCCTAAGTCATACTTGTGCAATGTGCAAGTAGCATCCCATACTATTACTCACACTAAGTACTCCTTTGAAGTCAGCATAAGCAAGACACATTAATATACAATAAGTCATGAAGGTTGCTAGTATAGAGTTCCTTGCTTTCGTAGTATCTTGAATCTAATTCGAGGACGAATGATCCAAAGGGGAGATAATGTAACACCTGGGATTCGAGAAAGGACAACTTAGCAAGATTTCAGGACTTTCTGGTGCCAACCGACGGAAGCCAATTATGGCCCGTGGAGGGGACCACAGACCGCAGGTCTGGTCCGTGGGTGGACACCCAAAAAGTCTCAGGAAGCTTGGAACCACGGCCTCGACCAACATACCATTGGTGGGTCTACAATCTGTGGTTGAGAGCTCGTGGTCCAGAACCCTAAAAACATAGTTTCTGACCATGATCGATGGGTGTGCAGGATGGACCGTTTGTTCGACCACGATCCGTCGGTCAGGGTCGTGAGTCCAGGGTTGGCAGTTAATTTTTAGGGGTAGTTGGGTCTTTTCCTAATTAATCTAGCCTAATACAATATCATTTTACACATGCCTAAAACCCCTATGGAAGTTAATTTAACCCCAAAACTTACCCATCTAAGTCACTCTCAAATTCACCAAAAGAAATCAAGTTTTTCCTCTCCAAGATATTTCTCTCTCTAGAAGGTTGAAAAAGAAGATTCAAACTAGGGTTAAAGGTCAAGTCTACATTCTTCAATTGCTTTTCGGCTTTGATAGCAACGTATGATAGTTTTTCATCCATGGAATCCTTGCATCCGTGGAGCCCCTAAGTTCTCCCAATTAAAAGTAGAAATTCCTCAATTTGAGTTAGAGTTTTCTTCTAAGTTATGGGTCTTTGTAAATGTTGATTCAATTGATTGGATTATTATTGATTATGCATGAATTGAGAGGATTCTATGCTTCTTATGATGAAACCCCATCTACCCATGTTTCTAAGATAAAATTTATGCAAATGGGTTTTACTCTATGAAACGAGAATATATGGATTCATGTGCATTCTTATAGGATAAATAAGATTTGATATGTATTTCTTTGAGATTGAAGCATATATGATGATTATGATATGAATTGCTTTGAGAGTGAAGCATATGTTGTGAATTGATGATTATTGATGTAATTGTTGTGGAAGGGATCTTTCCCTCATTATTTTCTTATGTATGAATGTGTAAGACTTTATCATATTGAATGATTCTAGGTTGAAAGGATTTCTCACTTAAAATGGATCTAAGCTTAGGAACTATTAAAGTTATTAGGCTAGAGGCGATCACCGTGATCTCCAATAAGAAGAATATGAAGCGATTATACCCATATTCCTTAGAGTCGGACTAGAGGCAAATACCCATGATCCTAAGTAAAAGACAAGAGGCACCCATTTCATATGATAGAAATACAAGAGGCGACTACCCATGATCCTATAGTAAGAAGGACAAGAGGCGACTACCCATGATCCCAAGGTAAGAAGGACTAGAGGTGATTACCCATGATCCTTTATATGAAGGCAAGATGCAATTCTCCGTGTCTTTGAAACATGAACTAGAATATGTTATGATTGGGTATGAGCTTGGATTGTTGCTTGAGTTTCCTTCCATGATGAGTAAGACTAGTGGTGGTTACCGATGTCTGATAAAGTATGAATCAAGGGTAAACCAAGAAGTACTTCTTAAATGTTGAAATAATCGATTATGTGCATTGATTATTCTTTATGACTTATGTTGTCTAACTCTTATGTAATGCTATGTTTATGCAAAAGTTATCATATTTAATACATTTATGTACTAATGCATACTCTTGCCTACAATTCATATCCAAATGTAGGGTCCGGCATTCCCGATTCTCACCCATGTGGGTAGGATCCATAGTAGAAGAAGAGTTGAAGATTGGTGAGTCCTCATTCATCTGAGGATTTGGCCACTACTTTCCTTATGTTCTTTTCATTTTAGTTTTGTACATTGTTGTATGGGCTGCCTGCCGTGATTTTATTGTACTAGTTGGTTTTTGAGACAAGTGTATTGTACTTCCGTTTCCTTTCATAAAACATGGGTTATGATTGAATTGTTTTAAATCTTATCGATTTTTATTATCTCGACTATGAAAGCTAAGTGGCTTATATGAAGCCCTCGGGGTCTTGTATGCCTTGCTATATCTAGGGGGTGCCCCTGGGTCGTGACACGAAAGCTGATCCGAAAAGCAGGATTTCACCACAACTTTGAAAGAGAAGACATCACTAGATTCAGTAAGCTATAACGAAGATCACACTGACTAGTATTTGCATCAATAGGATAACATAAGTAGAGAGTGAGTGCAATCGACATGTAATCATAATGTTAGACTAACCGAGTATAAGCAACTAAATAAACTAAAGAAATTAACTATGAAACGCTTCCACCTGCACGTAAAAAAGTCCCATTCTTACATCGGTGCAACCCAATTTATATAGTAACGGTGCGAATAAAGTTAACACAAAATTGTACAAATAATACTAAAGTCAACATATCATAACAACACTGGCCATTGCGATGCAATGAGATGATGAAGTTATGGAGCCAAGGTCGTCGCACAACATTTCGTATCCACCTTTCCAGAACATTTAGCTTCCACACAAGGACCCATGGGAACTCGTAGTCCATATACCGATCTCTTAATCTCAATATCTCATCTACTTTCCACCCAACTCGTGGTAAAAAATATAAGTAAGGTGTCACATTTTGTTTCTCAAAAAGATAGTATTTTTCCGCTTTCTCATATTTCCATGAACAATGGTAGGCTATATGAGGGTGAATGCATCACAACACATACAACACAAAGGCAAAATCTGCTTATTAAGGATTTCAAATAGTATCAAGTTTCCAAACTCTGCAGGTCATGAAATATGTTTTCACATGATAGGGATAGTGGAGGACACAATTTAAAATCAATGTTAACCACTTAGAAAAGCATTTCGTTCATTTTAAGATGTTTCAACATCAACTCAAGCCCCTAACTCGGGCATCTAAAGGTCAAATTATAAGATACACCACACAACCTCTCCCTCGGGCATATACTCTAATACCACAAGTTTCTCGCAACAATTAAAGATATCACCCAAGCCTCCACACACGCTAAGCATAATAAATATGCATCATACGAGCTAAACAATTAGGTAAACACTTACCAACTTCTAAGACTTATAATAATACTTATTTCACTGTTTACTTCCCAAGAAAGGTTATTTACTCATCTAAGTCTAAAAGAAGGATAGCCAAATCTACCTCGAGGGATGAAACTTCACTTGAACAACACTATTGGAGCACTTCCTCAATGACACGATCATCGGAATAATCCCAACTATAAAGAATGGATAGAGTTCATCAAAAGGTGTCCAATGAAACCCATATTTATGGGATTAAGAACCGGGGGTAAAATAGTCAAGAAAATTACTTCAGAAATCAATAGGTAAAATCATATTTTTAGTTGAAAATCAAGTTCTACAAGAGAAAATGTCATGACCAAAAAATGGACGTGATGACACTTGTCTATTCCCACCATATATGTAAGCCTCAACCAAATAAAACGAAAGAAATCCAGAATGATAAAGCAAGAACAAGATAAAAGCAAAAAGCTTATTCTATCTATTAACACCCCAAAACTGTCTTGTCAAGTGTACAAGCTACTAATGTAAAAACACAATTTAAAAGATAAATAAAAGTCTCAATATTTTTGTTTCTGAAATCGAACAAAACATAAGGTAAATAAACAATATGGCTTGTCGGAATGACAAGCAACTACCTCTCAAAATACTTGAGAAGCCTAAAAATCAGAGGAAGAAGAAAGAGGATAGCACACGGGTCCAGGCTCGGAATCTACACAAGTGTAGAGTTAAGGAGAGTACCAACAACACAGTACCAAGCAAGCAACCTAATAAACAATACGACTTAGCTAGAATTCCATTCCATCCCAACCGATACTCCTCAAACTACAACCTACAGAGAAATCAGCCCAGCCTAACAATTCACAAGGCTTAATATTCATAGTCCAAAGTAACAAGCCAACAACCAACGCGTATCACGTAGTCAAATCACAAGTATCACATATATGAAATATAATTAACCAATAAGTCAACCATAAGCTTCAAAATTCATTAAACACAAGAATGAACTCTCGTCGAAACCATTTCCCATCGGCTTTCTATCATATCGCTAGCTGAAACCATTTCCCATCGACTTTGTATCGAATAACTAGATGAAACCAAATCCTATCGGTTTTATGTCTAGTCACTAGCTGGAACCATTTCCTATTGGATTCATATCAAGTCTATAGCTGGAACTGTCACGACCCAGGGGTACCCCCTAGATGTAACAAGGCATACTCGCCCCCGAAGGGTTCTTATATAAGACCTTAGCATATCATAAACATAAGAAATAGAAATGATATGGAATTAAAACTTTTTACAATCGGAGTCTTTCCATAAAATCGAAAATAGAAGTCTAGACATTGTCTCATTAAAACCATCTAATACAATGGAGAATCTATGAGGGTCACAACCCTTCACAACATAGTCTCAAACGAAAAATGTAAGAAAGAAGCTAGAAATGAATAAATCTTGTCCTCGAACCATGAGGACTCACCAAGCGTGGAGAATAGTCAATCCAAGTTCTTGATCAATAAGGAAGCACAACTCAACAATCAGGCCCTACACTTATAGAAAATTGTTGAAATATGCATTAGCACAAAAAAGTACTAAGTATGGAAGCCATGCACAACAACCCTTAAAACATGCAAAAATAGACAATTTAGTTGAAACCATGCTGTTTATCAACTTTAAGAGTCATCATGCACATTTAGAGTAAATACATAAGTCAAACAAACCCATAAGCAACCTTAAGCTATACTAGTGCAATGCATAGAGAAGATCCCATAATCCTATCTATGCTTAGTACCACTTTTATATCACCATAGGCATGCATAACATACCTTGACCTTGTCCATATACAACACACATAGACAAGGAAACATTCATATTAATAGCTTGTAATGGGTAAGGTCACTCTTAGCAACAACCCATATCATACATGAATAAATTCATATATCTTCATAACATAAGAAAACCACACCATAACCCCTTTCCAAAGCCTACTTGTGCAATGCATAAGTGAGGTCCATACCCCCACTCACGCTAAGTATAACTCCTTGAGAGGTCATAAGTATAGTTCATGTTCATATTCTTCTTATGTAGGTAAAATAGCCTTAACCGACATAGACCATGTGAGCTACAGGGAATCCGGTGTCATGTCCCACACCGAAAAGAGTGTCCTACTTGCATAAGGTAGAACAACATCTATTAGCGTTTAGGTCGATCCAGTAGTTAAAGACCTATGTGGGCACATAGTTATGTGATAGGGAGATTGCTTCTAGAAAGCCCGTCTATTGGATTACTCGGATAAATTCCATCTCATGTGATTTATTTGGATGAGTCAGCCTATTGCATTAACAGGAGGGCCTTTACCTCACTTTCCATATCCACGAGGTGCTAAGCATAATTTCTCAAAATTAACATATTTAGTCTTTAGTTGTATTTACATGTGTCAAGGAGTATCTTGACCTTTATTCAACACAACTCATAACATAGCTCATAGATTCAATTAGGTGAGAATGTCGTTTCAACCTTAGAATCATCGGGGAGTGTTTCAAATTTCATATCCACAAAAGGTGTAACAACTGACAAAGTGGCAGCGGGGTCTAACAATGTGTATATATCAATAGAAAAGACTTGTAACATACCCGTTACCACATCCGGGGAACTCTCTTGGTCACCTCGGGATTGAAGAGCATAAAAGTAGTTTTTCTTTGGAGCATCGAAATTTGAACCACTAGAGGAGTTTTCTTATGTTCTCTCCCCCTTGGTCGCAAGTAATTGGCAATTCTTCAATTAATGTCCACTCTTACCACAACCATAGCAAGCACCCACGCCGGCAGGACATTTGCCATCATGCTTCTTACCACACTTAGCACATGAAGGTCTTACCATAGAAGATCCACCACTATTTCATCCTTGAGGCTTAGGGTTAGGCACCCTATCTTTGTTGAACCTTGGAGCACTAGAGGATCCTTGGTTTCCCAACCTTCTCTTGAACCTTGGTTGCCCTTGAGCTTCGGACTTTCCCGTGGAAAAATTCCCATCATCGGTCCTTGCCCTCTTCACTTCCCAATTCACATCCTTGAGCTTTTGTTCCTCAATATTTTTGACATGGACCATAAGACGTGAAATATTGATACTTGGGATGAGCATTGCCGAACGACACTCATTTACTACCAATTCGGATACCCCCATAACAAATTTGTTCATCTTGGCCCTCGAATACGCTAATAAGGTTGGGCATACTTCGAAAATTGAGTGAACATAAGGGCACACTCTTTCACACTCAAACCCCCTTGCCTAAGATTTAAGAACTCTTGCATTTTTCATTCCCTCAACTCTAAGGAAAAGTACCTATCAAGGAAGACCGACTTGAGCAATTCCCAATCTACCGGTCCCGCTCCTTCGGGTCTCTCACCTTTCCATTACTCATACCATACTTGAGACGCATCCTTCAATTGGTAGGAACTCCTTATTTCCACATTTGACATAGCCCCCTCATCATTAGGAGCCTAAGGAGCTTATGGACCTTCGGGAGGAACTCTTTCATTCACAATATTTTCTTCCATCCATCCTGTGTTCGCCCTTCTTGTATTCATATCCAATAGACACAAGAGAAGGGTTAGGAAAGGGACTTCATAGAGTTAAAACACGAAGGCACAACTAAATAGTAATGCAAGATGTGAAATTTCCTAAACATCTTATAGCCTCTCATTCATAAGTGTGGCGCACTTCACACTCATTAACAAGACTCTACTAGACGATGTTCATGAGACATCATCCTAGAATAATTCTTAACTTTGTGTTCTCTTACCAAGTTTGTCACGACCAGGGGGTACCCCTAAATGTAACACGACGCATTCGACCCCGAAGGGGTCTCATATAAGCCCTTGGCATATCATAAACATAATTAATAGAAACGATGTGGAATTAAAACTTTTTACAATCAAAGTCTTTTCATAAAATCGAAATTGAAGGCTAGACATTGTCACACTAAAACAATCTAATACAATGGATAATCAATGAGGGTCACAATCCTTCACAACATAGTCTCAAAAAAAATGTAAGAAAGAAGCTAGAAATAAATAAATCTTGTTCTCGAACCATGAGGAGTCACCAAGCATAGAGAATAGTCAATCTAAGCTCTTGATCAAGAAGAAAGAACAACGAAACAATCGGGCCCTACACTTATTGAAAAATATAGAAAATCTGGGTTAGAACAAAAATGTACTAAGTATGGAAGCCATGCAAAAAAATCCTTAAAACATTCAAAGAGGGAGAATTTAGTTCAAACCATGCTCTTTATCTGCATTAAGGGTTATCATGCAAATTTAGAGTAAATACGTAATTCAAACAAACTCATAAGCAACCTTAAGCTATATCTGTACATTGCATAGACAAGATCACATAATCTTATCTATGCTAAGTACCACTTTTAGATCACCATAGTCATGCATAATATACCTTGACCTTATCCATAACCAACACTCATAGACAAAGAAAAAATTATATTCATAGATTGTAATAGGTAACGTCACTCTTACCAACAATCCATATCATACATGAATAAATTCATATGTCTTCATAACATAAGGAAACCACTCCATAACCCCTTTTCAAAGACTACTTGTGCAATGCATAAGTGAAGTCCATAGCTCCACTCATACTAAGTAGAACTCCTTTGGAAGTCATAATATAGTTCATGTTCATATTATTGTCATATTCATATTCTTGTCATGTAGGGAAAATAACCTTAACCGACATAGACCATAGAGAAACATGGAATTCAGTGTCATGTCCAACACCGAAAAGAGATGTCCTATTTTCCTAAGGTAGAACTACATGTATTAGAGTTTAGGTCGATCCACTAGCTAAAGACCTATGTGGGCACATAGTTATGGGATAGGGAGATTGCTTCTAGAAAACCCTCCTATAGCATTACCGGGAGAACATCCATCTCATGAGATTCCTTTGGATGAGCCGGCCTGTTGCATTGATGGGAGGACCTTTACCTCACTTTCCATATCCATTCGGTGCTAAGCATAATTTCCCAAAATTTACATATTTTGTCTTTAACTGTATTTACATGTGTCAAGGAGTATCTTGACCTTTATTCAACACAACTCATAACATAGCTCATAGATTCAATTATGTGAGAATGTCCTTTCAACCTTAGAATCATCAATATGTGAGTAAATCTTTCACATCATATTCATAGTGTGTTCATAAGAATAGCCTTTCACTGAAAACAATAATACCATCATAGTCATAGACATTTCATACATGGTCATTTGGAAGGGTATGAGGAGAATGATCTTGCAAGAATACCACAATTACACTACATTCATAGATTATTCAATTTCTAAGTGAATCATAAGCTCATACACATTTCTCATAAACATGTATAAACCATCATACTTTGCCCTTCAAGCACCATTAATCACATTCAACCCAAACATCTAGAACAACTACTTAAGAATTGGATAATATCAGGATTCAATAAACAATCAATATAGACATAACCAATGAAAACGTTTTGAAAAAGAACCAATCACTTGGGTTGAAACCCTAGATTTTGGGGAAATTCGAAGCTTTGAAATCAATTTTTGAAGGGAGTCTATGGGTGAAAGCTATCCATAGACAAAAAGCTACCATACATTACTTAAGAATCTCCAAGAAATTTTAGGAAGAAACCTTGAATTCTCCAAACCCTAGATCCAATTCTACCCTTCTTCTTCTTAGAGTTTTAAAGAGACAAATATTGTCAGATAGATGAAGTTTTAGTTTGATTTGGGTATTTTTGAATATTTACTTAGTCTAGGGGATTTAGACTTAAAACAACTTATATAGTACCCCTAAAAATACCCGAAACAATCTCACTTAATTAGACTTAAAAATGAAATGGCTTCACGAACCTTCATTAATTGACCATGCCCAGGTGTGACGAGCCACCTTCACGAGCCGTGGTGAGGACCACAATCTGTGGTCCCCTTCGTGAAGGTTGGGACAGTAGCTAGGAATTTTGATGCCACAAGTTCAAATGCCCAAGGCATCTTCACGAGGGGCTCCACAAGATGTAGTCAAAACCACTGGTCATGGTCCCTCTCGTGGACCTTGAGGCCGTGGTAAAGACTGCTGGCCGTGGTGACGGTTGTGGAGCTTTAGGCAGTGTGCCCCAGTTTGGGGTAGCCTTGGCCTTTGGCTTTGGCTTGACCCCTTTTTCTTAGGCACTTGCCCCTTAGCCTTAACCCTTGTAACCCTCATTATAACTCTAGATGGTCTACTACTTTACGGGGAGTCATTTTATGATTTTTAACCCTTACGTTTAGGCTCTAGATTAACCTACTATTTTTCAGAGTGTTACATTATCTCCCCCTTGGGAACATTCGTCCTGGAATGATGATCTAGACACCTCTCGAAAGTAAACACTCAAGACTAGCAGCCCATCATGAATGAAACATCTAAATAATGCACAATTCAAAGGAGAAAACATCAACTGCATCTCAAGACATAATAAATGCAACACAAGGAAGTAGGAGATACATCCACAACCTATTATGCACAAAAACTCATGATTTCACATAACCATAGGAGGAACTACTTTCTCCAACTCAAAGCAAGCTCAACACAACATTATGGAGTCAATATGCCATTTCATCAAAAGCATAACTAAGCATGTTCATCAAATC
>NC_064289.1:38491442-38560142 GCF_019186545.1 Solanum stenotomum | reverse complement strand
TGTTTCTGGAAGTAATTTGACTAATTGAATATAATTCTTGGTTAAAGTAAAGTCTAAACCATTTTCCTCGTGGGATCGTCCCCAACCTACAAGGTGGGTTCTTTACTTGATAACGATCACTTATGCTTCTTTAGGGAGGTGTAATTTGAGCGTATCAAATTTTGGCGTTACTGCCGGGGAAGATTTGATTTTAGATTTATTTTAACTACATAATTAAACGTTAGTCAAATATTTCCTAATTTTACTTTTTCTTGTTGTTTTTGTCTCTATCAGGTTCTGACTCTAATGTATGCCAAGTACACGGAGCCAGGGTGAACCACTTACTCCGTACGATCCAGAGTTGAACCAAACTTTGCGAAGAATGAACAATCAAGGAATTCCAGTTAATCCTATCGGAGTAAATCTTGGTGATGTAGTTGAGTTACAACAACCTAGAGTAGCTGGTGGGAAAAACCGGGGTCTAGCTGAAAATCAATTGGGAGATGCAGTGAGGGTGCATGGTCCATCAGGCCCACAACTGCATGACAACTACAGGGGCAACGTCAATAATGCTGACTCTGATGGACCTCTAGTCTTACCCCTTTTGCCTCCGGAGCACACATTTGTGGTAACCATTAGCTTAATGAAGATGCTTACAACGAGGGGCTTGTTCTCAGGGTTGCCATCAGAGGACCCACATGCTCACATAGCCAAGATAAGGGTGGTCTGCAAGAGTTGTGTAGGTCGACCAGACTTGGCTGTGGATGTCATCGGATTGCGAGTGTTCCCTTTATCACTGACAGGGGATGTTGCTATATGGTTAACTGAGCTTCCTTATAACTCAATCTATACATGGAACCAACTGAGAGATGTCTTTTTAGCAAGGTATTATCCAGTGTCCAAGAAGCTCAATAAAAAAGATAGGGTAAATAATTTTGTGGCATTACCTGGAGAGTCTGTGAGTAGCTCATGGGACAGATTCACTTCGTTCATAAGAGGTGTTTCGGATCACCATATTGATGATGAGTCGCTGAAGGAATATTTTTATCGAGGTCAGGATGACAACAATAAAGCAGTGCTTGATACTATTGCTGGAGGATCATATGGTGAGTGCACATATGCGCAGATTGCAAAAAAATTGGAGAAGATCTCTCGCAACAATAAAGCATGAAGCACTAGGAGGTCAGATACTAAGAGAAACACATTTGCCGTTCATGCTACGAATAATCAGTCTGCAGAGGAGATTCGTGAGGAAATGGCTTAGATGAGGACCGAGTTGGGGTTAGTATTGAAGCACGTGAGCGGAGGTGCAGAGAAGGTAAATGTTGTGAATTACTTGACTAGAACGCCACCACCAGCTGAAAAGTGTTGCTATAAAGAAGATGGTTGTGCAGTGATTGATCAGACGGGGGGTTTCCAACCTAACGCTCAAGGATCCAACACGGAAAATTGGCGCTAGGGTCAAGGAAACCAAGGTTGGAACTATGGTAATTACAACCGAGAGGGTCAATATATCCGAGATGGAAACTTTAATCGCGGCAACAACTACTACCGGAACAACTATGGCAACATAAACGATCTGGTTGGACCTTACATTCCCCCTCAAAATTGGGAATCTGGTACTAGGGAAGCTGGAGGCAATCTGGCTCGTGTTGAAGATATGATGCATAAGATGATGAGAAGGTTTGATGCAACTGATGAGAATGTGAAGGAGATGAGAAATGACTTGTCTGGTATTGGTCAAAAGGTTGATGCCCATGCAGTGTCAATAAAGCATCTAGAGCAGCAGATGACTCAGTTGTCTACTACAGTGAATCCACGTCAACCTGTCACTCTTTCTAGCAACACCATCCAAAATCCAAAGAATGATGGTCATTGTATGGAAGTTACTACTCGAGGGGGTAAGCAAACCATATATCCATTTATGACGTCTATGGTGGATGCAGAGATTAGAAAAGAAAATGATGTGGTAGAGGTTAGAGAAGAGTCTGAGACTGCGACAGAGCAGGAAGCGCAGATATCTCAGAAAGTGGTCCCCATACCTAGACCTCCACCACCTTTTCCACAAAGGTTAGTGAAGAAGACTGAAGATGATAAATATCGCAGGTTTATTAGTATGTTGAAGCAGCTTTCTATCAACTTTTCTTTGATAGAAGCTTTGGAGCAAATGAATGTGTATGCGAAGTTTATAAAAGATATGGTGACAAAGAAAAGGTCTGTGAGTTTTGAAGATGATGATAAATTGCAGCATTGTAGCGCTATTGCTACAAGATCTCTTGTGAAAAAAAAGAAAGACCCTGGTGCTTTCACGATCCCATGTACTATAGGTTGTTACACTTTGCTAAGGTATTGTGTGATCTTGGTGCTAACATAAACCTCATGCCATTATCTATTTACAAGAAGTTGGGTCTAGGGGACCCAAAGCCCACTGCTATACGGTTACTAATGGTCGATCGAACTGTGAAGAGGCCCATTGGTGTACTCCATGATGTGCTAGTGAAAGTGGAGTCTTTCATTTTTCCGGCAGTTTTTGTAATTCTTGACTGTGAGGTTGATTTTGAGGTTTTCATCATCCTTGGGAGACCATTTCTTGCCACAGGGCGTGCGTTGGTTGATATGGAAAAGGGACAGATGAAGTTCAGACTGAACAATAAAGAAACAACTTTTAATATTTATAGGTCCATGAAGTAGAGTGGTGAGCTTCAAACAGTATCTGCTATAACTTACAGAGTGGAGAGTGGGACAGAAGTGCAAATTGAAGAGCGACTAAGTGTTGAGGCATTAGCAACAGTTATGATGAATTTCGATAGTGATGGTATTAAAGAGTATAATGAGTTGGTAGCTACACTCGATAAGTGTGAATATCGGTCCAAACCAAAGAAGTATGAGTTAGACATGAAGAATAGCGAGTCCCCACCCTCAAGACCATCTATTGTGGAGGCACCGAAATTGGAGCTTAAGGCTCTACCACCGCATTTGAGGTATGCATACTTGGGCAGAGAGAATACTTTGCCGATCATCATTGCGGCAGATTTGAATATGAGACAAGTAGAGTGCTTGGTGACTGTGTTGAAGAGGTTCAAGCGAGCTATTGGGTGGACTATTGTAGATATTATTGGGATTCCTCCCGGTATTTGCTCTCACAAAATCCAACTCATGCCAGATCATAAGCCCAGTATCGAGCACCAGAGAAGATTAAATCCACCTATGCAAGAGGTAGTTAAAAAGGAGATCATCAAGTGGCTGGATACGGGAGTTATTTACCCCATTGCAGATAGTAGTTGGGTGTGTCCTGTGCAGTGCGTGCCTAAAAAGGGTGGTATTACTCTGGTTTCAAATGAAAGAAATGAGTTTTTTCCAATGAGGCCCGTTACTGGATGGATAGTTTTTATGGATTACCGGAAGCTGAATGCGTGGACAGAAAAGGACCATTTTCCTATGTCGTTCATGGACCAGATGTTAGATAGACTTGCAGGAAAGGGTTGGTATTGTTTTCTTGATGGGTATTCAGGCTACAATCAAATTTCTATAGCTCCAGAAGACCAAGAGAAGACCACCTTCACTTGCCCTTATGGGACTTTTGCGTTCAAACAGGTGCCATTTGGATTGTGCAATGCTCTAGCAACCTTCCAGCGCTGTATGATGTCTATATTTTCTGATATGGTGAAAGACACTATTGAAGTGTTCATGGATGATTTTTCAGTTATAGGTGATTCTTTTGATCGTTGTCTGGATCATTTGGTCGAGGTGCTTAAAAGGTGTGAAGACTGCAACTTGGTGCTGAATTGGGAGAAGTGTCATTTTATGGTTAAAGAAGGTATAGTGTTGGGTCATTGAATTTCAGAGAAAGGTATAGAGGTTGGTAGAGCTAAAGTTGAGGTAATAGAAAAGCTTCTGCCACCCATTTCTGTAAAATGTGTTAGAAGTTTTCTTGGGCATACAGGTTTTTATAGGAGATTCATCAAAGACTTTTCAAAAATAGCACACCCATTGTGCAAACTGCTCGAAAAATAGTATAAGTTTGATTTTGATGATGCTTGTCTGAGAGCATTTAAAGAATTGAAAGAGAAGTTGGTTACTGCACTTATCATTATTTCACCTGATTGGGAACAACCATTTGAGGTAATATGTGATGCAAGTGGAGTGACGTTTGGTGTGGTACTAGGACAGAGGAAAGAGAAAATTCTTCACCCTATTTACTATGCTAGCAAAGCTCTAAATGTGGCCCAGAAGAATTATACTGTGACCAAACAAGAACTTCTTGCGATGGTTTTTGCATTCGAGAAATTTCGATCCTACTTGCTTGGTACTAAGGTCATAGTGCATACTGACCATTCTGCATTGAGGTATTTGATGGCGAAAAAGGATGCAAAACCAAGATTGATTCGATGGATATTGTTGCTGCAAGAGTTTTATTTTGTGGTAAGAGATAGAAAGAGGACCGAAAATCAAGTTGTCGATCACTTGTCCAGATTAGAGGAAGAGGCTATGCTAAAGCTTGGAGATAGGGCTGAAATTAATAATGTTTTTCCAGATGAACATGTATTGGCTGCTTCTCATGATTTGATTCCTTGGTTCGCAGACTTTGCTAATTATTTGGCAAGCGATATTGTGCCCCCGGATTTGTCTTTTCACCAAAGAAAAAAGCTTATGCATGATGTGAAGAAATTCTTCTAGGATGAGCCTTATTTGTATCGTAGTTGTGCTGATGGGATTATTCGTCGTTGTGTGCCCGAGGTTGAGATGTTGAGTGTACTTGAAGCATGCCATTCATCACCCGTCGGTGGGCATCATAGTGGTATTCGGACTGCACATAAAATTTTGCAATGTGGGTACTACTGGCCTACCATCCACCAAGATGCTCATTATTTCGCCAAGTCTTTTGATCGTTGCCAAAGATAAGGAGGGATTTCAAAGAGGCAAGAGCTCCCAATGAATCATCTATTAATGATAGAGTTGTTTGATGTATGGGGCATTGATTTTATGGGCCCATTTGTTAGTTCATATGGGATGAAGTATATTCTTGTTGCGGTTGATTATGTATCAAAGTGGGTGGAAGCAGTTGCGCTCTACAATGAAGGTAAAAGTGTCAACGCATTCTTGAAAAAGAATATATTCTCCAGATTTGGTACACCTAGGGCTATTATTAGCGCTGGAGGTTCTCACTTTTGTAATAAGTTGTTCAAGGCTACTTGAGAAATATGGTGTCCACCACAATGTAGCCACTTCTTACCATCCACAGACTAGTGGGCAAGTTGAAGTGTCCAACAGAGAAATCAAATAGATTTTGGCAAAGACTATGAATGCTAATAGAACGGATTGGTCAAGGAAGCTTGATGATGCTCTATGGGCCTATCGCACTACATACAAGACCCCCATAGGTATGTCTCCTTACCAACTTGTATATGGGAAGTCTTGTCAATTACCGGTAGAGCTAGAGCATAAGGCGATGTGGGCAATATAGAAGCTAAATTTGGATTGGGGTGCTGCATCTAATCAAAGAATGAATGACTTGAATATGCTTGATGAGTTTCGCCTAAAAGCTTACGAAAGTTCTACCTTGTACAAAGAGAAGATGAAGCGGTATCATGATCAGAGAATTGAAAAGCGTGAATTTGTGGTTGGTGATCTTGTGTTTCTATTCAACTCTAGGTTGCGCTTGTTTCTAGGCAAACTCAAGTCCAAATGGACTGGCCATTTTTGCTCACAAAAGTGCTCCCCCATGGAGCGGTTGAGCTTGACAATAGTGAAGGAACAAGGTTTATGGTAAGCGGGCAAAGGATCAAGATCTATCTGGGAAATGCTGAAAGTGTGCAAGAAGTGATTGAGGCCTACAATCTTGATGATGTTTGAGTAATCAAGAAACTTGTGTCGTACAGCGACGTTATATCAAGCACTGCTTGGGAGGTAGCCCAACATGTACAATCTAGCCAACGATAGGTTTTTGTTTCCCATTTAGTAGTTTTCTTTGTTTAAATGCGTCTCTATATCAATTTAGATAGGTGTTTTAGTTTTTTTTTAGTGTTGGCTAGAATTAGCATAGGGTCCATGTCAAAAAAGTGTTCAGAAAATGTAAAAAGAATAGCCTAATGGTTGTTACATGTGCAGGTACGCTATGCAAAATCTGCAGAAAATGGTTTGGTGCAGAGATCTACGGACCCCCATCGATGGTCCGTCGTTCTATCCACGGATCGTGGATGGTGTCCGTAGATTCCAGGTAAGCCCCTAAACTTTTCCAAGTGTAAGTGTGATCTACGGTCCCAATCTACGGACCGTAGACGGGGTCTCGTGGGTCTAAAACCCTAAATCTATATGACCTGACTCGGATCCCCTTATTTAAAACTCCCCTAATTTCAAATCATTTCCACTTCCCTCCATTCACTCCCCAACCGTTTCAAACACCCTCAACTCCCCTAAATCACTCCATAACTCCCCCATAAAATCATCCCTCCCATTCCCCTATCATTCCCACAATTCCTTTCCATTCCGAATACAACTCATTTCATATTCCACTAAAAGGGTCCGGTGTTGGGTTAGTAACGAAGAGGTGATTCTTTGGTCTTGCAAAACTTAGTGTTGTCACGTAATACCCCCACTCCACGTTGCTTGTAAGGTAATAGACTTTCCTCTCACTTTGAATTTCGGTTCATAGATTCAATATAGAGAGTCGGGAGTCGGGTCTTGACCTTGGGTAATTGTTAGATGAAATTGCAAGATAAAATTTGAAGTCACCATACCCTTGGAATAATAGATAGTGATTGTGTTGCCTTCTTGTATGTGATTATAAGTCTACATGTAAGTTTCGACTTAGGGGTCCACAATTTGTCTTAAATAATTGTTAAAATGATTAATCGGAATCCTGAGAATGACAAACTAGCATGATTCAATGTTGAAATGCATGGTTAAACTAGAATATTTTTGAAAATGGTCCACGATGTGGACTTGAAAATAAAAAAATGGCTGAAATCTGGCACAGATCAGAACGACAATACCTCGTCAATCCACGGACCATAGATTAGGTTCGTGGTTGGATGCACCTGAAATTTCACAAAGTGTGAAACCACGGATGTGGATTACGGTCCGTAGATCAATCTATGGACCGTTCTGTACATCTGTGGTTTCCATCTGCGACCAAGATTGTTGGTCGTCTGATCCACGAAAGGGTTCCACGGACCGTGGATCAGTCTACGGACCATAGGTATCCTCCGTGGATGACCACTATAGCCTCTGTCTTAAATTTTCTTGGGACTTTGTCACTGTTCATTTACAGTTCTAAAATATTTGGTAGCTTGTTTATGGTTAGTTTTGGCACTAATATCGCCTCCACAGGTACGATGGCACCCAAGAAGCTAGTCACATATGAAAAACAAGGCAAGTCAAAATCTGTTGCTCCTAGCTTCAGGTTAATCGATGAGGACATGGACACGGAAACAAATCCAGCATACGCTCCTCCTAACATAAAGACTTCCCCCATGGAACCTCGAGCTACCAGAGGCACCTCCCAGAAGGTGATCACCGACGTAGTCACTGTCTCCCAGTCTGATGAGGAGCACACACTGATCGGGTCACCAACTGGGGCTGCTTCTAGTTCAACTACTGGGTCTACGTCTGGCTTCGAGTCTGCCCATGGTTCGGGCTCTGAGTTCAGCCATGCTTCAGGGTCCGAGTCTGCCCATGCTTTGGGGTCCAATGCCAAGTCAACCACAGGGTCCAGCCAGGATGACCAAGCTGCCTCGTCTGATGAGGCCACTAGCTCGGAGTCTGTACCAGCACCAAGGAATGAGGATCCTACTCCAGTGGCCGGCGAGCCAAACAGATGGTGTGTTAAGGGCCAATGGCAGATTTATCGAGATGCCAAGATGAGAAATAACAAAGGGAAGATGGCTCGACTTATTACAGAGGAGCGCAGAGTCCTCACGGGGAACTTGCACACTGTCCCTGACATCCACCAGCTTTTTAACCGTCATAAGTGTGATTGGATGGCTCGAGACCCTGGGACTTATAGCGAGGAGATTGTGCGAGAGTTCTACGCCTCCTATGCTTCCACTCTCCGTTGCTAGATCTCCAAGAAATCAAAGCCTGCGGACCAAGATCCTCTCACTTCCACTGTGGTCCGGGGTTGTTCGGTGGACATATCACATGCCACCATCAGCCGTTTTCTCTATGGTCCGACCACAGGTCACTCTTGGTCACTAAACACATTGGAGTTTGAGTACAGATGGGACACCGAGCGGAGCGGTGCTTTCCAGAGGAATGCTAAATAGCGAGAGGCTGCAATACTATGGTTGGCTAAGTACATTGCTGCAGATGGCGAACGTGCAGAGTGGGTCGCCGCAACTTGGTTAGGTATCCGAAAGGCCACATTGAATTTTGTGGCCAAGTTCTTCTGGTTGTTGGTGTGTAACAGGGTGTCGCCGACAAAACCTGACAACCAACTCACACGGGACAAAGTGATCATGGTTGCAGCACAGGTAGCAGGAGTGGAGATTGACTTTGCCCGCATGCTGCTGGCAAAGATTCACGAGAGGGCATTCAAGACCTCCACTACTTACCCCTTTCCATGTTTGATTTTCAAATTGTGCAGGGACTCTGGAGTGCCGATATGGCATTGTGATAGGTTGATCCACCCTACAGGGACTTTGGACATAGGCCTCATTCGAGATGAGGCAAATGTGGCGGCACTTCGCAGAGAGCCCAAGGTTGAGGTACCTCCCTTGGGAGCAAATCTTGCAGACACGGTGGGGCAGGCACAGAGCGGTGATCCCGTTATACCAGATCACTCTGATACTAGCCCGGCCTCCTCTTCCCAGGCCGTTAGTATGGCTCCTAGTTCATCCCGGTCCACACCACAGCTAGGAGCTACTGTTGTCCCATTGGATAGAGTACAAAAATTAAAGGCTCAGATGGCCACACTGCTGCATCACATTCAGCCATGGATGCAAAAGTCGATAGCCGAGTCCGAGGCCAGAATGGAGCGAAGGATGGAGGGCATGATGGACTGGAAGGTCCAGGCTGTTAATAAGCGTCTTGATATCTTTGAATTGCGAGTCTTGGAGCGATCAACCCCGGCCATAGATCTATCCGCTTTGCAGGCTGAATTAGCAAGTCTCCAGACCGACGTTGATGCCATTCTTGCCACCCCTACAGTTAAGCCTCAGGCTGCACCTACTACACTGGCTGATGATACAGTGTTGGATGTTTTATTCAGTTGGACCACCAAGGAAGGGCTTGAGCCTACACATGCCAAAGGTAAGCGGTACCGTTCTAGTCGCACTGAGGAGAAAGCTCAAAAAAGACAGCGTAGGCAGGAGAAGGAGGCCAGGAAGGCTTCGATTTTAGATGAAGAGTTGCGCCAGCAAAGGGTGCATGAGAGTGTTGCAGAGGCATCGAGTTCAGCCCCAGTTGTAGAGGTCCCGCCTGTTGTGAGGAACGTTGTGAACACCACTGATGGTGCTATTATGGATGATGTGGGCACTACTGAGGGTGACCCTACTATTGTTCCAACGGGCTCTGGGAAACCGGACCCACCTGCTCGTTCATGATTCTTCGGTGCTATGCGCCACAGGTTTGCTTCACTCAATCCACTATCTTTTGTTGTTCTTGTATGCATTGGGGACAATCGCATCTATTTTTGTTGGGGGTGGGGTAAATGGATTGTGAGTGATAGGGTGAAGTCTGAGTAACCCAATTCATAAATCCTCTCTTGGGGTTTTCTTGCATGTGTTCTTTTTCCCCAAGAGACTGTTTAATATTTGTTGAACCGGCATGTGTTAGGATTGTATGTATAGAAGCATGAAAAAGAATGAAGCATGATGGCTTATAAAAAATATCCCAATCAAAATTTTGTGATGTGTGCTAGAATTGGTAGGCTAAGACAAGTTGAATGTGTTGGCTCTAAGTATGACATGATAAGGAATCAACTTGATTACATGACTTAAGCTGAAACTTGAACTGGGTAATCTGATAATCTGATAATGAAACTATGTGCCAAGTGTGTGTGAGAATAGTTGATTGTTCAAATAGTTTTTGTGCAAAACTAGAACTTGCCCGGTTAGTCCTGCTAAGACAATTCACTCTAGAAGCTAGAAGGTGATCATAGGCCCTTGTTCTGATAATTCCACAAATTGCCTAAATGAAAGATCCAACCAAATGAAATAAATGCTCCCTTTGATCCAAATGCTTTGAGCCTAAAATTAGACCATTTCTTTCTAAACCCCGAAATCACCTTCCCATAAATCTACTATGTTGGCCATGGTCCCTCCTTGGACATGTGCACCTCGACTTAGGTCAAAAGCCTAAGTTGAGGCTGGCTGATGTAAAAGGTAACTTCAATCTTGGACCTGACCCAAGATTGGGCATTGTGCACCTCAATCAATGGAAAATCCATAAGTTGAGGGTGGCTATGAAAGAGGAAACCGAAAGAAAAATGGGTATGAAAAGAGTTTGATGTTGAGCAAAGAGAGGAATGGATGTGACTTGTTGAAAGCTAAAGAAAAAGCATAAAATGCAAGAAAAAAAAGTGAAAAATAGAAATATCTACAAAACCTAAAGTCACATCCATGGTTGAAGAGAATCAAGGGAAAAAAGGTAAAACGGTAGGATGACAAAAAAAAATAGGGTAGAAAGAGGTTGAAAGCCAAGTGTAATGTCAAGGAGGGCAGAAAGTCACTAAGAAGTACCCAAATGTACCACACCTAACCCTGAGCCTACGTTACAAGCCAAGAAAGTCCTATAGTGATCCTAGAGTCTAATGTGGGGAGTATAAGCAGTGAAAATAAGGGCAAGCCTATGGTATTGAGCACTAACTGTACTTGAAGTTATTTCTGAGTGTGAGTGTTGAATGAATCCTTGTACTCAAAGCCATAGCCATTGTGTGAAAGAAAAGGGATTTCGTTTGAAGTAAGGGCACTAGTTGCATTGTCAAAAAGTTGGTACTTTGGTGATAGTAAAGCAATGTATGTTGTGTGTTGGTTGTTCGATCGTTGTCATGGTTTGATCCGCATGAATTAGCTTGTCGAGTCTAAGAGAATAAATGTTGCACCCGGAAAGTGAGTGGGATAGAGAGCCATATGATTGCTTGTGCTTGAAATGCTTGCTTCTATAAAAGTGTCGTTTAGAGTCTTACTGCATCGCTTGAGGACAAACAACGAATTTAAGTTAAGGGTGTTGATATACCGTGAGTTTACGGTATTTCTATTACATATCACTTACAAGTTGTGTGTGTCTAGGGACTTTTTGTATGGGTTTTTATGTGTTTTTATCATATTTGGCAGGAAAGATGTTCAGGCGCGGAAATAAAGAGACAGCTGAAAGAAATGCAGAAAAGGGCATCTACAGAGGTGATCTACGGACCGTAGGTCCATTGACGCTCCGTAGATGGTGCTCATAGATCAGAAGCCAAGGCATGGAAGGCAAATCAGGGAAATCTGACCAAGTGTGGAACCACGGTGACCATTGACGGTCCGTAGATTGATCTACAGACCGTACTGTTGATCCGTAGATTGATACTGTGAGGGTTCCAGTACCTTATTTTTTAAGATTCTAACTGTGGAGCTACGAAAGGGGATTGACGGACCATAGATCAATCTATTGTCCGGACTGCAGTTCCGTCGTTTGGTTTAAAGAAGCTGATTTTTGGAAGTTGAAATATTTTCTAAGTCCTGGCTGACGAAAGGGACTCACGGACCGTAGATCCATTGACGGTCCGTGAGTCAGTCTCGTGGAATGAAGACGCATGCCTATAACAAACTTTCCTTATTTTGTTTCCCTTTTAATTTAGGACTTGTTTTCTATAAATAGGGCATGTAAACCTCGTTTTTGGGGGTTAGACATTATTATTCTATTCTAGTTCTTGACTTGGAAGATTAACTTGCAACTTTAGCAATTATTAATTTCCTAAGATCATTTTGAAGATTTTTGAGTTGCAATTCAAGTTGAATTTCTGGGTTTATTACTCTTTGTACGTAAGTTTATAATTCTTTCATCTAAAACAATAAATTGTGTTCATAT
This sequence comes from Solanum stenotomum, assembly GCF_019186545.1. Lineage (NCBI taxonomy): Eukaryota > Viridiplantae > Streptophyta > Magnoliopsida > Solanales > Solanaceae > Solanum > Solanum stenotomum. The sequence continues at coordinate 38,548,154 of NC_064289.1, read as the reverse complement.
GATTATGAGTAACTAAACTCCACAACTAGGGTTGTGGGAACCATGAGCAATTAACAAAATATTAATAGTAAATAAGCAATTCTTGAATAGTATGTTGCATGCATTGATAATTCTTTCGTTTAGAAGTCTTTTTAGCGGTTGCAAACGTTAGAACTTGTCTTGTTGCTACTTGTCGGACCAAGGAGGTAATCAACAAGAAAAGAATTATCAACATAGATTTAGTGTGATACTATCTAATAGGCTAGTGTCGATTGGTGCGAAGTAATAACTAAGCCAAATATCAATTATGATGTCTAATATGAGGTAAAGATAAGGGTTAGTAAATTACACACACGTAGCCGGACCAAGGTGCAGGGTGAAATTCTTTAGATGCCGGACCAAGGATTTAGAGATACCTAACTTATCACTTTGCATGTAGTGCATTAGGAAAGGATTGCTATTACTAGGATTACTGCNTATTGAATTCTTCCAATTTGTTTCACAAACCCCCCCCCCCCCCCTTTTAATTACTTGTTTCTGGAAGTAATTTGACTAATTGAATATAATTCTTGGTTAAAGTAAAGTCTAAACCATTTTCCTCGTGGGATCGTCCCCAACCTACAAGTTGGGTTCTTTACTTGATAACGATCTCTTATGCTTCTTTAGGGAGGTGTAATTTGAGCGTATCAATCTGATGAAGTTGAAGAACTAGATAGTGACAAAAATAGTGAAGCTCTTAATAATTCTCCATCCCAATCTTCAGTTTCAGCTAGAAAAAAAGTTTTGGGGAAGAAAAGAAAATTTTCTTCGTTTCAATTGGAAATCGATCAAAAGATGAGTATTGCTTTAGAGTTATTGATTTTAAAAAATAGTGCACCTACATTTGAAGAATGTATGGAAAAATTAGATGGACTAGGATGGAAAGAACCATTATACAGTACAACTGTTAGTAGTTTTTGTGAAAGTGACAGCTACAAAAAAGCATGGATGACACTAGAGGTTCACAAGTTAAAGAATTGGATTAACATTATTGAAACAAATTTAGGAATTCTTTAGTTTTTCTAATTAGCTAAAGTATATGGTAGGCATTGATAAATTGATACCTTATTTATTATTTTTCGACTAGTATTATCATACTTATTGAACTTTTTGATATTATATTGTGCCTATAAAATATTTTTATTCTTGATTTTTTTATGTTATTTTTTATTATTATGCTTATGCTTTGTGGTTAATTTTTTTATAATTATGTAGATTTTTATGTTAATCAAATACACAACGTATTATGCTTATTATTGTGTATTGTTCATTATTTTGTTAAAACAGTTTAGAGATGGACAATGAAGATCAAATATTTTGGTTGATGAGCTTGTATTTGTGTTGAAAACGTCTTAGACTCAAGAATGTTCAAAGAAATAAAGACTTAACATCATCTTTATCTGGTCAGGATTACACACTGGAATTATTGTCTGGTTCTAGTCGACAATGTTTGGAGTTGATGCGCATGTCTCGTGATGCATATGTGCGACTGCATCAATATTTTAGACATAATGAATGGCTCATAGATAGTAAATATGTATCTGTCGAAGAAAAAATAGCAATATTTTTATGTATTATAGGGCATAATGAGCGTTTTGTGGTTATCAAGAGAAGATTTCAACATTCTTCACAAATCATTCACAAATATTTTCATGAGGTTCTTGAAGCAATGATGAAATTTGCGAAAGAGATGATATCATCTACATCGTCCAATTCAAATTCAAATATTTCAAGTGCTCAACAAAGATTACGCAGAATTTTTAAGGTATTATATTTCATGTTATCATTGTAGAATTTTATTTAAATTTTTTGGTAACTTTTAATAGTTATATATTTATTTGTAGGGAGCATTAGGTGCACTTGATGGGACATTAGTGCATGCAGTTGTTCCCACTAATCAACAAATCGTGTATAGAGGAAGAGGAAAGGGTAAATGTTATCAAAATGTTCTAGGTATATGCGATTTTAACATGATCTTCACTTATGCTTATGTTTATGCTGGATGGGAAGGCGTAGCACATGACGCACGAATTCTAACAGAGATTGTATCTAATCCAAATAATGGCTTTCCATTTCCCCCTCCTAGTAAGATATACAACTTAAATTATTATGAAATAATGTTTAGCTCTTTTTTGTGATTATTTGAACATTATTTTAATGACAGATAAGTACTATCTATGTGATGCGGCATATCCAAACACTCGAGGATTTCTAGCACCATATCGTAACGTTCGATATTGGTTAGGAGACTATCTTAGGCGTCCTATTAATAAGGAGGAAATTTTTAATCATGGTCATGCACAACTCAGAAATGTTATAGAACGTGCTTATGGAGTTCTTAAAGAAAGATTTCCTATAATGGATAAGATGCCTCCATATTCTATTGATGTTCAAAGAGATATTGTTATTGCATGTTTTGCAGTTCATAATTTTATCAGGAAGGAGCGTATAAATGATGATCTTTTTAATCAATACGATTCACCTCAATTAATATTTGACGAGGAAGAAGGAGAACACGAAGAAGTGTTGGATGAAACAAATGGACCTGGTTGGACAACTGCAGACTCACAGATAATGAGTAATATGCGTGAAGAACTTGCACTTCAACTAATGCAAAGAAGAGGAAATACTTGAGAGTATTATATTTTCATCATTTGACACGTTTTATAATATTTGAACATTAGAATTTGATCATACTATTTTATAGGTAATTATTAAAATATCTTATATCTGATCAATTGAATCGGAAAAAGATTTGGTTAGTTGAGAAATTCTTTTTTTATGAAGAGATGTTTATGTTGAATTCTTAAAAATATTCATTATACAATAAATTTTACTTGCATATCATATAATTTTTTTCAAAAAATTCAAATGTAAACATTTAAAACTTTTTTTTTATCAAAAGTAATATGTTTTGTTTGAAATGAATTTTTTATAATATTTTAATAATATATTGTTCAATTTCACATGCACATTCAGATATTCAAAACAAATAATATTAATTATTTAGTGTTCAGATTTAGAGACTACAACTTAATATTCAGATATGTTTTCAGATTAAAACACCAAGATCTTAATGCAAATCTTAATATTCAAATGTGTATTCAGATTCAGACTTCTTAATCTTAATGGAAAAAAATGAGGTCTTAGATGACCTCCTAAGGGTTTTTAGGACTAAAATGCCCTTAAAAAAATAATTAAAATGAGCTGGGAGTTGAAATAATTTTTCACCAGGCAGTGAGGTCCGTATTGGCTCAGTAACGCGGAGCCATCGCGGAGCTGCTGCCAGGTTTGTGCGTCGTTAGTAAATCAGTCATAACTTTTTACTCAGAGATCAGAATTTAGCAAACTCGGTGGCGTTGGAAAGAGGACTCGAAGGGATTTAATTTTATATCATTTAGCTCACCTAACTCATCTTGTACTAGGAGTTATAGTCGTTTGAAGTTGACCCAAAACTTAAGAAACACTTAGGAATAACTTGAATGAACTCTCTTTAGTTCTTCTTGGAACTCAAGGTGCTACATCTACTGACCTTAATACTAAAGAAATTTTAAATTCCTAGCAAAAATTTCACTCACTACAAAGAACGGTTCGAGTCTTAGTTCAAAAGATTTCAAGGGTGTTACAATATCTCCCCCTTGGGATCATTCGTCCTCGAATGATGACTAGAGTGGGAAGAGAATGGGGTTACTCTTACTAAGGTTTGATTCTAATGGTATGCTTTTACTATATTCAAGCTTAACCCAAATTCTTAAGTTCAGGTTATATACCTCTCTATAGGAAATCTCATCCCAAGACTATTACTCTTTACCACCACATTGGGCTCATATCGAAAACCACCTAATGTTTAACAACACCACATTCAAGCTTAGTACTCTAACAACTCCATTTTTTAAAAAGGACCTCTAAAAAGATATCCCCCAAGCTCTTTGTAACTAATTACCATCTTACTCTCAAACACTTCCTTTGATTTCTCATCTCGCCATCTTCCCCTTAGGTCTAGAGATAACACTTGAAAGCTATGGACCTATTCCACATTGACAACTCAATTATGCTATCTAGGCACACATGGAAAATCATAACTTATTTGGAACCTCATCTGGTAACATACCATCTTGACACACCTCTTAATGCTCTTGTTACTCTTGTGACTTAGCCACACTTCACTACCCTTATCTAAACGTTAGGGTGTCTCACTTGTACCACTCATATCTATTGCAGCTAATCACCTCAATTCCTCACATACTCTATGTCAAGTCTTCTAGATGAAATCTTAAGACTAACAGCATCACCCTCATGTTGCAATTCCTTTGATCATGACACTCATCTCGAGTTCAAGCTTAATACTTATGACTAAACCCGAATATCAATCTGACTGCCCGCTTACTTTACTAACTTACAACTACTAGATATGAATTCAAAAACACTCGTCCACTAGGACATTATGACAAATAGCCAACCCTCACATCTTAGTATTTATACTTACAATTTACTATGACATTTCCCTTCACAACTTGAGTACTATTCACTCATTCACTATACATCAATGCCTAATTAGTTCTATAACACTTTGAATATTATGGGGTCTCCCTCAAAATAATAAGCCTAGCTTAGATCTATCACCTCATGAACATTCCTGCTCTTCTATTCAAAACTTACACCTGGTCATTACCTACACAATGACACTTCATCACAAACTCCTTTCTAGCTACAACAAACTCTACCTCCTATGATGGAATCTTCACAACTCATCACTTCTTCATCTACCCATAAGGGAAACTCCTCATTACTAACTTACCAGGTACTTGACTATAGTAACGTACCTTGTCAAAACACCATCTCTCTTACTTAGATTACTAAACCTCTTCATACTTTCCTCTAACTTTGGGCTCTTTCATTGCTACTTCTCATGATCTCGTAGCTCATGCTACCTTTTTCAGATGAAAATCTTACCCAAGCTCTAAATGTACCTCCTCATAAGGATATCAGCTGAAACAAGGCTTAGGGAAAAGAGTACAACTCGCTTTTAGCTGAACGCACGATTCACATGAATATACGTGCCTTACTCAAAAATTGAACACTTAACTTATTCTTGAGCATCTCGCAAGCCCCTCTAGAGTCTCATGACTTTCTCAAGAATCTTGCTAAGAATAACTCATCCATAAGGATCTTTGACTTTACTTTTCCACCACCTTTAGTATGAAGGGTAGTCGAATGATTATGAGAAACGCACGAGTATGAATAAATCTCTATGAATTAGCTCTATTGCACGATTAAGAGAATGAAAAAAGGGAAATGTTTCTTAAATGTCCATAGTCCCTTGTTTATAGAAGTGGGACCCTCACAACCATAAACAAGATCTTACTGACACCGCTTCATAGACACCCTAGGACACTTGAACTCTGTGCTCTGATACCAAGATTGTCACGACCCGAGTCTACACCCTAGACATGACCGACACTCAAGAACTATTGTTGGTCCCCATGCGAACCCCTATCCTGGCTGACTACAAGCGGAAGACTAACTTAAGCATGCAAAAGCTAACAACTGAATAAAATTCAATAAACTCAACTTTTCAAAATTTTAACTTAAATGAACAACTTAGAATGAAAATAATAAATTCAACTCGCCATAAAATAGGCAACTTCAGTCTATAAAACATTTAATAAAATAAATGAATAATATAGACTTCTCAACTATACTAACTATCTATGAAGCCTCTAACTGGTAAAGATGGAACTCGGGACAAGACTCACGACATCCTGACTAAAGTGAAAAGTAAATAATATCCTCCGGAAACAAAGAAGCTCACCATAGCTAACTCGAACTTCCGAAAGTATCAATGAAGCTCCTGTTAATGACCCTGAATACATGTGTCTGCATCATGAGAAGATGCAGGTCAATAGGCTCAGTACGTGGAATATACGAGCATGTAAGAGGAATTCTAAAGTATAAAGATAAGCTTGAAACTTGATAAAAAAGAAACATACTTACCTCTTCTCAAACTTACTCAACTCAAGGAATACTCAAGGATACTAAAAACTACTCAAACTTACTCAACTCAGAACTACTCACGGATATTCAACTCAAAGATATGATACTAAACTCAAAGGTATGATATTCGACTCTGGGTACTCAACTCTGGATACTCAACTCAATAACAAACTCAACTTTACTTATATAATAAAGTAATATAGTTTATGTGGGAGATTCTCTAACCGACAACCACCACTATGAGCCTAAGTGATGGTACAACGTTTTACCTCACGCTGCCAAGGACCGTCCTATACCTTGCTTGGGGTATAGAACCTAACTCACTAAGTGGATCCACTCGTCTATGCTAAAAGCATCTGAAGGAGTCATCTAAAAAGTATGATCCTTTACTACCCATGATGGCTACATGGTTTATGGAGATTTGAGTTAATATGAACTCGCATCCCCATATCAGTGTTCAATACTACTCCCAAAATATACTTAGCTCATATGTTTTTAAAACAACTTCTTTCTTTGGTTTGAGATAATTACTCAAAACTTAGCTTAAAAGCTCTCTTGAAATCGATGTTCCCTTTCTTGGTCAAAACTCTTTTGGAAATCTCAGTTTCCTCTCATCTTAGATGTTAAAACATTTACTCTTGGGAATACTTAGTTCCCATATATCATTTTAAATAAAAAGAACTTTACTCTTTCTCTTTAACCAACTTCAAAGCTTAAGTCTTAAAACAAAGTTTAAACATTTGTAAAAGACTTCTTAAAAAGATGGTTCACGCCGAATTATAGACTTGAACAGTTTTCAATAACCATAGATAGACTCAAATACTTGGAACTCAAGAACTTCAATGATACTACTAATTTCAAGAATTCTCAACTCAGAGGGTTCATGTGGAATTATGAGCATGAACTACTCAACTCAAGGACTCAAAGATACTTCTCATCTCAAGACTGATCAACTATTTGTGTTAATGCGGAATTATGGGCATGAAATATTCAACTCAAGGACTCAAAGATACTTCTTAAAAGGGAATAGGAACTCAACACTTAAAGACTTAGAACTTGAAGATACAACTTCTCTTAAGGATACTCAACTTACGAAATTCATGCGGAGATATGGGCATGAAACAACTCGACTCGATGATCTACATAACAATATGGAACTCGTGTATGCGACTCTTCTCATTCTCTGAATTACTTCCTCAAAACTTAGTTCAAATTGATAGTTGATTTCAAGGATTCACAATTGAAATCAGAGGCCTTCTTGAACTCTACTCTTAACTCTCTCTTGAATGTGAATTATGAATTCAAGAGTTATGCTTCATGGTATGAAAGATCTTGTAATGATAAAGTAGACTCATGAATACATTCTCCTCACTCGTACTCACTTGCTCGAGTCTTGAAACAAGGTATTAGAAGTTCTACAAGACTCCTCAAAAGGACTTAAAGAATTTTCTTAGAATGTTCGAAAGAATTCTCAAAAACTTAACGCTTAACTCTACCTTGTACTTGAATTAGGGATTCAAGGTTGTGATTTGTGATAGGAAAGATCTCATGATGTTTAGGGTTGATTTTAGATAGCTAAACATGAGAAAAGATAAAAAAATCACTGCTTGAAAGCTAGTCCGCGACGCAGAGACACATTAAAATAATTGGTCGGGAAACAACTTTTGAGGCAGAGAGTTCTGTGACCTCTCCACGACGCGAAGACAACTTTATGAAATGGGGAGGCATGTCACACCCCAAACTCGAGGGGCGAAACTAGATCCTAATGCCAAAACTCAGGCCCGAGCCGACCCTGCTGAACCATTTTCTACTAGCGCATGGCAACCACACGCAATCAAGAAAATAAACAAGTATATCTCAGCTTAAAATTAAGCCCTCGGCCGGCAAGGCCCCTGTCAACTTATCTATAAAAGAAACAGCTACTCCAGGATATCGTATAAATAAAAAACCAACTAGCATAGAAGTCCTGATTGGGCCGTCAAGGCCACCATGATATCTATACCAAAACTAAAAGCAGGTATATATCAATACAGTACATCAAACAGCTCACAAGCTTCAGCAAATCAACAACATAGGCTAGTATGGCCATAACGTAGCTATACAACCCACACACTAGTCTGCAAGCCTCTAAGAGTAGTAAAGACTAGCGGGACAGGGCCCTAGCCTACCCACAAAGATATATACAACAAAAGGTAATAAACCTCCCAACTCTGGCAGCTCCGGAGGAAAGGGGCTAGCCAACCGGATAAAAGTCAATCCTGTTGCTGAGGAGGTCTACTCGGTCGTCTGTCAGGACCTACATGCATGAATACAACTCCCCCAAGGCAATGGGGCGTCAGTACAAAATAATGTACAGAGTATGAAAGGCAATAGACTATGAGGAGGTATCCTGATATACTAGAATAATCTGATAAATAAATCAAGGATAAGATAAGTGTACTGACCTGCTCCTAAATCTAAACTTATCAAAAAAAATAAAACAACAACCTAACCAAGCCCCCATAAGCTCGGAAGGTACAAATAGCACACAAGACCACCTACTCAGGCCCCAAAAAGCCCGAAAGGTGCCAATCAGCACCCCTATCGATAGTCCCCTAGCCCCGTAGGCAGTCACATAGCCCTCTTAGGCATTAATATAGCCCCGTAGGATGCACATAGTTCTCTTAGGCATTAACATAGCTTATAGACAATGCATAGCCCTCTTAGGCAATAACATGGCCCTATAGGAAGCACATAGCCTTCTTAGGCGTCAATATAGCCCTGTTGGCAACTCATAGCCCTTCTAGGAATCAATATAGCCCCGTAGGCAACTCATAGCCCTCTTAGGCATCCATATAGCCCTGTAGGCAGAACATAGCACTTCTAGGCATAGATCGCATTCCTGCAGCTAACCACAATAGCCCAAAGGGCAACAATAACAATCCCATCACTAAAAGCGAGCAATTTAGTTATAAGCAACCTATACAAATAGCCTCTAAGTCGTGTCCAACATAGGGACGCTACTAACTGAATAAGAATCTCGACAAGGGAGGATTATATCAACTCGAGCAGCCAACAATCAACAATAATGGCTACAAGTGTAACAAGGATAACAACCCAATTACATTGCTCCTAAGCTTTAAGAAAACATGTCGTAAGTAGGGAATAGCCTTAACATACCTTTTTCGCTGAATTCACGTGACCTAACACCTTTTACTCATAACTCCCTCGATACTACAACAAGGTAGGACCATAATCAATACATAAAAATAAAAGATACCATGACAATACGATAAAAGATATGTATTTCCGTTGCAAATTGCTATTTGCTGCTTATAAAAGCTAGAGTCAATGAAAGAAGGGTCTTACTTCGATCTTAAGGTCGTAATACGCCTCAAAACCTTCAAATATATCCAAACCCTTGTTGTCCCAACACTAAAGTGTGATATGCTATGAAATCAATAAAACAAATTATACCACGATGATGAGCCCAATGCGTAGAACAACTTTCGTCAAGGACTTACATCGAGAAAATCTATATTTTAGTTGATCCAAGAAACGGATTTCCCTATTTTTTTGGATCTTAGCTAAAAATGAAGAAAAGGTTTGAAGAAGAAGATATATGTAAAGTTCCACCGACCTAAGTCCCCACTTCACGTGCCTGCTTGTGCAGTCCCATAAAAACGTAAATATGTCTCTATTCTGAAGTTGTATGAACAAACGGTTTAATGCGTTGGAAACTAGACTAGTAGAACTTAGATTTGATAGGTTGTTGGTCCCATAACTCTTTAAAGATTGGGAGAAAACCTCCGAGACATTTGACCCAAATTTTAGAAAAATCTTAAAAAAGGAACTTACAATAACTTCCACCAACTTTTATTTTGCCACTTACTTAACTTCAAAACTTGAGATACAACCCTTGAACACTTAAAATATGACATACCACATCATTTTAAATTTATTACTCACTCTCCTTGTCTTTCCACGGAGATATGAGTTAATTTAGACGTTTTGAAAAGTCGGGGTGTTACATCCTTCCCCCCTAAGAAACATTTGTCCTCGAATGAAAAATCAGAGTCACGCGGTTCAGTCCTTATAAGTTGCCAAAATTTAGGCAGTGTATCCTTTGTAGATATCACTATCCAAGAACCTGAAATGCAAAATTTCTAACCTAGGTGTCTCACATGATGGCATAAATAGCTAAGCACTATAGCTCCACCATAACAGTCCGAGCAGATATACAACGACAACCACAATAAGAATAAGCAATAGTGTATATATATATATATATATATAAAAAATCAAATAGGTATCTTACCTTACTCCCCTAATATAAACTGATATATCATCACCCTGGGTATGAAATAAGTGAGGATATTTGGACCTCATGTCATCCTCAGCTTCCCAGGTCACCTTTTCTCTATTCTTGTTTCTCCACAATACTTTAGCTGAAGCCACCTATTTGGTCCTTAATTTACGGACCTGCCGATCTAAAATGGCAACTGGAGTTTCCTCGTAGGACAACTCCTATATGTTCTGAACATCCTCAACTGGGACAACCCGAGAAGGGTCTCCTACGCACTTTCGTAGCATCGATACATGGAAAATTGGATGAACAGATTTTAGCCCCGAAGGCAATTCTAACTCATAAGCCACTCGTCCTACCCTTCGAAGGATCCGGTATGGCCCAATGAATCTTGGACTAAGCTTTTCCATTTTTCCAAATCACATAACACCCTTCATAGGCGAGACTTTTAAGAATACCCAGTCATCGACACAAAACTCTAAGTCCCTTCATCGCACATCTGGGTATGACTTATGTCGGCTTTGAGCTGTTAGCAACCTCTCCCAAATTAGCTTAACTTGCTCCACTGTCTATTGTACTAAGTCGGGTCCAATCAACCCTGACTCACCTACCTCGAACCATCCAATGGAGGATCTACATTTTCGCCGATACAAAGCCTCATAAGGTGCCATCCCAATGTGGAATGATAACTATTATTGTATGCGAACTCTATAAGAGGCAAGTGGTCATCCCAACTTCCCTTGAAGTCTAGCGCGCACACCCGTAACATATCTTCGAGTGTCAAAATTGTGAGCTTAACCTAGCCATCTGTCTAAGGGTGAAAGGTTGCACTAAGATTAACATGTGTCCCCAGTCCTTTCTGGAAGGACTTCTAGAAGTTGGCGGTGAATTGTGCTCCTCTATCAGAGATAATAGATATTGGGATACCGTGTAGCCTAACAATTTCCCTAATATAGAGCCCTGCATAATCTTCGGCCGTAAAAGTAGCCCTGACTGGTAAGAAGTGGGCTGATTTTGTTAGTCCATCAACAATTACCCAAATAGAGTCAAACTTGCGACGCGATCGAGGTAACCCTGTAATAAAATCCATATTAATTGCTTCCCACTTCCACAAATGAAAGGCTATCTCCTGAACTAGCCCAATGGGTTTTTGGTGCTCAACCTTCACCTGTTGGCAGTTAGGACATTGTGCCACAAACTCAGCAACGTCCTTTTTCATCTCGTGCCCGCAATAGATCTCCTTAATATCATGGTACATCTTCGTCGAACCAGCGTGAATAGAATAACGGGAATGATGTGCCTCTTCCATAATCCGATGCGGTAGCCCTGCAACATTCGGAACACACAATCGACCACTATATATAAGGAGTCCATCTCCTGCTATATCAAATGCTAGAGTCTATTGATTCTGAGCCTTGGCTCTGAGCTGCTCTAAGCTAGGATCCTCTTGTTGCCGTGATTTTACTTCTACAACTAGAGATTATACGGCTGTGTCCTGAATTATTACCCCACTATCTTCTGCCTCTAATAATCTGACTCCCAAGCTAGCTAACTAATGAAGCTCTCACGCTAGCTCATGCTTCTCAACATCTAAATATGATAAACTACCCATAGATCTTCGACTGAGGGCATCAGCTACCACATTCGCCTTTCCTAGATGATATAAAATGTCCACGTCGTAGTCTTTCAGTAACTCAAGCCATCGACGTTGTCGCAGATTTAACTCCTTCTGTCTAAATATATATTGAAGGCTTTTATGATCTGTGAAGATGTCAATATGAATGCCATACAAATAGTGTCTCCAGATCTTTAGCACATGCACAACTGCAGCCAACTCTAAATCGTGGGTCGGATAATTCTTTTCATGCTTTCTCAACTACCTTGAAGCATATGTGATAACCTTACCATGTTGCATTAGAACACATCCAACCCAACACCAGAAGCATCACAATACACCACATAGCCTTCTGAACCATCTGGCTATGCAAGAACTGGTGCTGATGTCAACCTGTCCTTCAGCTCCTGGAAACTACGCTCGCAAGCCTCAGTCCACTGGAACTTAGCTGCTTTTTGAGTCATCTTTGTTAATGGGGCTGAAATTAAAGAAAACCCCTCTACAAACCTTATGTAGTACCCAGCTAACCCTAAGAAACTACGAACCTCAGTCGGAGTCATGGGTCTGGGCCAAGTCTTTACGGTCTCAATCTTTTGTGTATCAACTGTAATGCCTGCATTTGATACAATATGGCCTAAGAAAGCTACATAGTCCAACCAGAACTCAGACTTAGAAAACTTTGCATAAAGTTCTTGGTCTCGAAGAACCTGAAGGACTGCTCGCAGATGATTTGCATGCTCATCTTTTGAACGTGAATACACCAAAATATCATCAATAAATACAATCACAAACAAGTCTAGATGCGGCCTAAATATACTATTTATCAGGTCCATGAACACTGCTGGGGCATTAGTTAATCCAAAAGACATTACCTAGAAGTGTCCATATCTAGTTCTAAAAGTTGTTTTTGGAACATCTTTCTCCCAAACTCGTATCGGGTGGTACCCAGATCTTAAATCAATCTTAGAGAAACACTTAGCACCTTGTAACTGATCAAACAAGTCATTTATCCTTGGAAGGGGATACTTATTCTTTATAGTTGTCTTATTCAACTGTCGGTAATCGATACACATTCTTAGTGAGCCATCTTTCTTCCTTACGAACAACACTGGTGCACCCCATAGTGAAGCACTAGGCCTAATAAAGCCTTTATCCAGCAAGTCTTTCAACTGATCCTTCAACTCCTTTAGCTCAGCAGGAGCCATTCTATAAGGATGGATAGATATGGGTTGTGTACTTGGTAGCATATCGATAGCAAAATCAATTTCTCATTCTAGAGGGATACCAGGGAGTTCGTCTGGAAATACATCTAGAAACTCATTAACTACCAGAATAGACTAAAGAGTCGGTAGTTCTGCATCTATGTCATGAACGTGAACAAGATGATAAATACAACCCTTGGTAATCATCCTCCTCGCCTTAAGATAGGAAATAAACCTACCTTTCGGTGTTGTTGTATCGCTTTTCCGTTCCCGAACTGCCTCTCCTGGAAAGTGGAATCTAACAATCTTTGTCCGGCACTCAACATTAGTATAACAAGACGCTAACCAGTCCATACCCATAATGATGTAGAAATCGACCATCTCTAACTCTACGAGATCTACAGAGGTCTGACGGTAGATAATTTCTATTGTACAACCTCGATAGACTCTCCTGGCAACAATAGACTCACCAATTGGTGTAGATACAATAAAGGGTCGATATAATGACTCTCCTACTACACATAACTTCCCCGCAATAAATGGAGTAACATAAGACAAAGTAGATCCAGGATCTATCAAAGCATAAACACAATGGGAGCAAACAATCAATGTACATGTCACAACATCTGGTGATGACTTTAAGTCATGTTGGCCGATTAATGAATATGTACGATTCTGTCCACTACCAGAACTAGATGCTCCCTCTCTGCCTCCGCCTCTACCTCTACGTGCTAAAGTCTGGGGTCCACGCCTTGTAGACTGTGCTGATGAGGAGGAACCTACTGCTAACCTGGTCGATTGACCTATACCACCCTTACCTATGGTAGGGCAGTTTCTCCACCCATGCCCCTCCTTTCCACAAGAATAACAACCTGTGGAACCCTGTCTGCGCCTCCCAAAATGCATCCTACCGCAAGTAGCGCAACGCGACGGGGCTATCCTAGCATGGCCTGAACCCCTCTACTGCTACAAGCATGATGCTTGTGAACCATCACCTAGGCCTAACTGTTCCTGACGATCAAATCTACTACCCTGGAACTGTTGTGGTGGAGGTCTAGGTGGCCTAATAGAATATCAGGGTTTGGGACCACCTTGAAAATCTCCCTGCGAACCAACGGACCTAACCCTCTTCTGTCTCTCTCTCTCTCGACCCTCTCACTCGTATACTGTAGATGTCGGCGATCCTCTATGCCCTATGTAAAGGCCTGAATCGGCAAGATATCCATATTATCATTTAGCGCAGCGATAGAACAAGCCTTGATATAGTCTGAGTCAAGCCCTCCCACAAATCTACGCACCCTATCATGCATCGTACCAACAAATGCTAGTGCACATCTAGCCAATGAATCAAATCTTAGCCCGTACTCTCGGACACTCATGCCACCCTGTCGGAGGTTCAAAAACTGGTCCACCCAGCCATCCTTAATCTCTCGAGGCAAATAGTGATCTATGAAAGCTTCTGTAAAGCTATCCCAATTGGGTAGAGATGTATCTTTTCCCCTAGATCTCTCCCAACTTTCATACCATAATACTGCAACATCACGCAATCGAAATGTTGCTAACTCAACTGACTCAGTCGTTGAGGCATGCATGACTCTGAAGATCATATGAAGCTGATCAACAAAGTGTTGATGGTCTTCTCTGTGATTTGTCCCTGTAAATTGTGGAGGATTCAAGGCAAGAAATTCACGAACCCTCGAACTTCCAGGCCCTTTAGAAGGTCCGGCAACATCTAGCGCAACTGGTTGGCACTGCGCAGCTACTAACTGTGCTAACATACATACTGCACTCTTGAAATCCTGATCAGATGGAATATGAGGAACTAGATGTGGTACTATTGGTGGAGCCAAAATTCCTGTAGCCCTCGGAGGCTCCTAAAGCTATGGAGAAGCTATAGGGGGCTGAGAATATGTCTCCCCCTGGGTCTCACAACGGGCTACCTCCACCTATAGTACCTTGACGGTACCCTCGCTTGTAATTATATCTAGCCCCTAGCTAGTTGTGGTCCGTCTAGTGTCAGTCATCTCTATCTGCATACAAGTATCAATTATAAGCCAGAAACCTCAACCCTTAAGACACCGCTCTATAGCACGAGGTGAGAAAAATAAGGATAGTCATTCTAACATGTCTGGTAGCTTCTTGCTTATCGGATGTGGTACACAACACATTTATAAACAAGACTCTACTGGACATGGCTTGCAGACTCCCTATGATACGACGTTGCTCTGATACCAAGTTTGTCACGCCCCAAACTCGAGGAGCGCAACTGGCTCCTAATGCCAAAACTCAGGCCTGAGTCGACCCTGTTGAACCATTTTCTACTAGCGCATGGCAGCCACACGCAATCAAGAAAATAAACAAGTATATCTCGGCTTAAAATTAAGCCCTCGGCTGGCAAGGCCCCTGTCAACTGATCTATAAAAGAAACAGCTACTTCCAGGAGATCATATAAATAAATTTCCAACTAGCACAGAAGTGCTGATTGGGTCGTCCAGGCCACCATGACATCTATACCAAAACTAAAAGCGGGTATATATCAATAAAATACATCAAATAGCTCATAAGCTTCAGCAAACCAACAACATAGGCCAGTATGTCCATAAAGTAGCTATACACCCAACACACTAGTCTGCAAGCCTCTAAGAGTAGTAAAGATTGGCAGGACAGGGCCCCAGCCTACCCATAAAGATATATACAACAAAAGGTAACAAACCTCCCAACTTTAGCAGCTCCGGAGGAAAGCCAACCGGATAAAAGTGAATCATGTTGCTGAGAAGGTCTACTCAGTCGTCTGTCAGGACCTGCATGTATGAATACAGCGCCACCAAGGCAATGGGGCGTCAGTACAAAATAATGTACATAATATGAAAGGCAATAGAATATGAGGAGGTATCCTAATATACTAGAATAATCTGATAAATAAATCAAGGATAAGATAAGTGTACTGACTTGCTCCTAAATCTAAACTTATCAAAAATAATAAAACAACTACCTAACAAAGGATAACAACCCAATTACATTGCTCCTAACCTTTAAGGAAACATGCCGTAAGTAGGGAATAGCCTTAACATACCTTTTTCGCTGAATTCACGTGGCCTAATGACTTTTACTCATAACTCCCTCGATACTACAACAAGGTAGGACCATAATCAACACACAAAAATAAAAGATACCATGACAATACGATAAAATATATGTATTTTCGTCGCAAATTGCTATTTGCTACTTATAAAAGCTAGAGTCGATGAAAGAAGGGTCTTACCTCGATCTTAAGGTCGTAATACGCCTCAAAACCTTTAAATATATCCAAACCCTTGTTGTCCCAACACTAAAGTGTGATATGCTATGAAATCGATAAAACAAATTATACCACGATGATGAGCCCAACGCGTAGAACAACTTTCGTCAAGGACTTATGTCGAGAAAATCTATACTTTAGTTGATCCTAGAAATGGGTTTCAAAAAAATTTTCTGGTTCTTAGCTAAAAATGAAGAAAAGGTTCGAAGAAGAAGATATATGTAAAGTTCCACCGACCTAGGAGCCCACCTACATGCCTGCTTGCGCCGTCCCACGAAAATGCAAATATCTCTCTCTTCAAAAGTCGTATGAACAAACGGTTTAATGCGTTGGAAACTAGATTCATAGACCTTAGATTCGATAGGTCGTGGATCCCATAACTCTTTATAGATTTCAAGAAAACCTCCGAGACATTTGACCCAAATTTCAGACAAATCTTAAAAAAGGAACTTACGATAACTTCCGCCAACTTTTATTTTGCCACTTACTTAACTTCAAAACTTGAGATATAACCCTTGAACACTTAAAATATGACATACCACATCATTTTTAATTTATTACTCACCCTCCTTGTCTTTCCACGAAGATACGAGTTAATTTAGACATTTTGAAAAGTCGGGGTGTTACAAGGCAGGTCCGCGACGCGGAGCCAAGTGTCAGATTTGCTCGACTTTTCTCTTCTTCATTTTCTAACCCCAAATCGCCTAAATTCGATTCTTTTGCTCAACTTTTCTTTAGATTCAGATAACCATCACATGTACACAAGAATCTAACTCAAAACTACTGTATAAATCAAAACAATAATCTCAAGAATTCCTAAATCTCAGCTCAATTCAAGAATGAAAGCAAATTCAAAAACACATATCAATAACATCAGATTTTCAACTTTCTAGAATGAACTTAACGCTGAAATTTACATGATTGGCGTGTGGGTGAACAAACCCAATACTATGGAAGCTTACATACCTGAAAGAACCATCTTCTTGAAGATGTTGAAGGAAAATCTTGAAAGATGAACCCTAGCCTTAGCTTTTCTTGAATTTCTTGAGCGTATAATCTTTGAAGTGGATGAGAGGGTTTTTGATTTAAGAAAACTGATTTTCTACTTGCTTAGGGCAATTTAGATGACCTCCTAAGGGTTTTTAGGACTAAAATACCCTTAAAGAAATAATTAAAACCAGCTGGGAGTCGGAATAATTTTTCACCATGCAGTGAGGTCAATATTGGCTCCGTAACGCAG
Source organism: Solanum stenotomum (assembly GCF_019186545.1). Lineage (NCBI taxonomy): Eukaryota > Viridiplantae > Streptophyta > Magnoliopsida > Solanales > Solanaceae > Solanum > Solanum stenotomum. The sequence continues at coordinate 38,530,502 of NC_064289.1, read as the reverse complement.
AGCCATCGCGAAGCTGCTGCCAGGTTTGTGCGTCGTTAGTAAATTAGTCATAATTTTTTGCTCAAAGCTCAAAATTTAGCATACTCGGTGGCATTGGAAAGAGGACTCGAAGGGCTTTTATTTTATATCCTATAGCTCACCTAACTCATTATGTATTAGGAGTTATGGTCGTTTGAAGTTGACCCAAAACTTAAGAAAAACTTAGGAATGACTTGAATGAACTCTCTTTAGTTCTTCTTGGAACTCAAGGTGCTACATCTAGTGACCTTAGTACTCAAGAAATTTTAAATTTCTTGCGAAAATCTCACTCACTACGAAGAACAATTCGAGTCTTAGCTCAAAAATTTTCTGGGGTGTTACATCTTCCTTCGTCATCATTCCTCTTGCGAGTAATACGAACTCTGAATCTCCTTGGGACACTTGGGATTCAGATGTGCTTGTTCAACTTCACGTCCAATCTGACATCCTTTGCTTTCACAGCAAACTTCCGGATCTCCTTGATGGTTGTGGGGGCCTTCTTCTTGAATGTGCAGCCATGTTTGTGGAGGTTGATAGTATACTCCCACTTCCTCTTTTCTTCCTTTGGTTTGGTCCGACTCCTTTAAGTCTAAACTTACACTTTCTAGGGTTTCAAAGGAGACAAACCTTGTAAATCTATTTATTTTTTTTCTAATTTTGTTTGCCGGAGGAAATTTTAATACACGTGTCAATGAAAATATAAAGGGAAAGAAACTCAGTATATATCATTGGTAAGTCTATTTACAGTACAAATTAGATAACTTTTGGTACAACTTGATGAAGTTGTGTTCGTACAACAAAACTCTCATTTCTAAATATGAGTAAAGTAAAGTAATATAAGAAAGGAAAGTGCTAAATGATCAGAATTATGTGGCCATAATTTGGCCAGAATTATAAAAAAATTAATTCAACCTTTTTCCCTTTTAAAGTAAAGTCAAGTCATTATTACTATTATTTCCTAAACTTCTAAAAATATGTGTCAACAACAATTATTATGTTTAGTGAGTTAGAATTATTATTAATTGTGTGAAGGAAATTATTTAATGGACTTTATAATGTGGGACCATTACAATCTAACTTCACCTTCTTTTAACTCTTCCTAATTCACACTTTCTTTGTTCCTTTTTTCTTCATCTTTTTTGTCATCCTTTCTCTTTTCTTTTCCATTACATGTAAATTAAATTATACAAATTCTAATTTTATAAGATATACAGTTTATCAATGATTTTCTAATTTTGAACTTGTAAAATAACATTTATTTATTTATATTATATACAAATCATCCAATTCTAAAATCAAGCAGACAAAAACGATATTCGTTAATATCTAACTTCATAACACAAAATTTGTTGGGGTTAATATTACATTTGTTTTCTTTATTTTAATTTCATTATAGTATATTTAATACACTATCATCAATAGTAAAAAATAATATGATTTGCTCTTTTTTCTTCTTCTTTTTTTAAAAACAAAGACCACATGGGTCAGGATTTTTATTAAACTAATATAAAATATATACAAATGATGTGGGTTGCCTAAGTGAACAGCCCACCTCTTTTTTCACTAATATATTCATTTGAATATATATTTCAAAAAAAAAATACTCATTTGAATATTATATTTCATATTCATCTTTTAAAAAAAAATTATGATAAAGATTATTCTTTTGAGATAATAACAAATCTTTATTTAATAAAATTTGTACTTTTACGTGATAAATATAGAAAGATAAGTTTCGTGTGATAAATTTAATAGTTAGATGAATTTTATGTATTAAAAAATAAGAAAGTAATTTTTCGTGTTATAAATTCTTTTGATATTTTATAGTGAAAATATGGCATAACACTATAAATAAGTTCATTACATACAAGGTAATTTTAGAAACTTTCTTTAATGTGATACTTCTCACAAAGTTCAGTAATATATTTGATACTTCTCATATGTGATTTTTTTTAAAATCTTTTAATTTCAATGATTAATTTCAGTCTTAAACATCGTATGTGGGGATTATTTTTGCTTATCATTATCTGAATATTTTGTTCAGTTAATAAAAAATACTCTTGTGTATATTTTTTTGTGTATGTGTATAGTTCATTTGATTTATTTTTAAAAATAAATAATGTTCAGTTAATAAAAAAAATTGTACGCTTTAGTTTAAAAAATATTTTTGAATTGTAAGAAAATGTTCATGAGGTACCAATGCATACCTTTGAAAAATTATTTTTGCGGTTAAAATAAATCTCTTTATTGAAGAAGACAATTAAATTTCTCATTAATAATAACTACAAATGACTATCTTATCTACTTAAGATTATACTTAACTAGTAAACATGGCAGCGCTTCATGCGGTATGAAAAATATTATATTCATGATTTTTAAAATAATATTTTAGTTTTGATCTTTAAATAAATTAAATACTAAATTCTAACTCGTTTTAACACAATTTTATAATATACACTTTAAGTAATACAAATAAAATAAATGCTTATGATATGTTATTTTCTTATGCAAATGCAATTGTTAGTGATCTTCTCTTCCCAATTTGCACAGTTTTATATATATCGTCCTCCTATAAATGATTAGCAAAGTAAACTTCTCTTCCCAATTTGCAATTCAAATGCAAATTGTTTGATTAATTGATTTCGTTGCTTTTGCATACCTAATTTATCATAGCATGAATCATTATAATAAATAAATGTTTATGTAAAATAGTAAGAATAAAGCATATTCAAGAATCTTAATGATATAATATTAATTTGAAATTTAGAAAGAATTAATTTTAATTTGATAACGTCTAGTTGTAGAAGAACCGATAAGACTTCTTCAAAAAAATTTGAAATGTGCCTCTTAGATTTTTCTTGTTATGGTTAATTAGTAAGGTTGTAAGTACCTAAAATAGGATAAAAATAAAATAAAATAAAAGATAAATAAAAAAGCTAAATGGAAAAAGGCTCAAGTCATTATGTGTAAAACTTTACTTTAGTGTTTTAAAACTTACCACGAAGGATTTGAAACATGAATTTTTAATTTTTTTATGTTAAATATAAAAAAATATCTACAGAAATAAATAATTAAGGAAAGGGCAAAGAATTGAGAAAATAGATGAATATGAAATTATGAATCATGACCTAAGTGATATCTCACCTTACTTCTCTTCTCCTCTCTCTCTCTCTCTTTATATATATATATATAGAAGCTACTAAAATATCAATAATAAAATGAGATATTAGACGATAAATCTTTTAGTTTATGTCTTATCCCAAATTTCACACTAATAGGAAAGTTGAATAGCACATATTTTGACAAATCCGCAACATGATATACATTAGATATCATAAACTATTTAAACATATATCTTTTTAAAAATATTCCAATTTTCTGAAACTAACTTATCGATTGAGAAATTAAAATCAAAATTAAAAAAATGATATTAAAAGAGAAGTAAACATAAACTATAAACAAACAAGAGAAGTAAACATAAACTATAAACAAACTATAAAAAATTATTTTCATTTAATATAGAATTTTCTATCGAAGGAGACAATTAAAATTCATGTTAATAATATACATAAAAATATGTTTTTAAACATAATTTGAAAAATATTTCAATAACGATAATCAAAACTCAAAATACTTTAGAATTGATAAAAATCAACACATTATAGAACTACGTAATTTAATTTTTTAAAACAAATAATTAAATATGTAGTTTAATTTTTTAAATATTTAGTTTAATTTTTAAATATGTAGGTTAATTTTTTAAATATTTAGTTTAATTTTAAAATATGTAGTTTTAAATACGTAATTAAATTTTTTAAAACATAATATTTAAATATGTAGTTTAATTTTTAAAGCATAATAATTAACAATATCAAAACAACAACATTAATGTGCAACTATCTTGAGTTGTTGTGAAATAGGATCTACACTTATGAACCATATGATTTTTAGTATTTCTTTATTGTATCAATATCTACCGATTCTAAAGTATTTTGAATTTTGACTATTATTATTGAACTATTTTACATTATATTTAAAAAATTATTTAAAATTGAATTAAAAAAAATTATTTATATAGGTAATTTAAATTTATTCATATAATAAATACAATAAAATTACTTAATTTTAAAAATTCTTAATCAGTTTCAAAAAATTATTAATTTGAGAGCAAAAAAATTATTGTGACTACAACTACTTAATATTTTAACATATCATCTAATAGCAAACATTTTTTTTTATATAAAACAACAAATAATACTAATAAAGAAAAATACATGTGATGAAACTTTGATCTAGTTCATGTTTAACAAATTTGTGTTGTCATTATTATCATAGAATTATGAAGATGTTTGTCTTTCAATTTTTTTTATAAAGTTTATTTTGAAATCATAAAGAACTTTCTATATCCTTTCCTAGTTATTATAATTTTCAATGAAGCACCATCAATATTTGTGTTATAATGTGATTCATTAATTTTAATGAGTCTTCATTTGTGTATGATGTGATTCATATACGTTCGAGGATATGAAAGTAATCAAATAATGGAGGAAACATGATGGTAATTTCAGTATTCTTCATATTTCGCTCACATATATTCTAAGTATAATCGGATAAAATATATTTTTATCATTTAACTTTTTTTTAGAAAATTCATGCATAACAACAACTCCTTTAAATAAATAAGAGTAATTGGTTTGTCAACTTGGTGAATTTCATATTTTCAATTTGAGTATTATAGATATAAATTTTTAATATTTAAATTTAGATATAATTTATCTTTTCACGATTAGAAATTATAAAGTAAAATAGATAGGCTACACTTTACTCCTCTTTTGTACTTTTTTTTTTTTATCATTAAGAAATAAGAAATGAAAAATAAATAAACAAAAAAAGAATAATTAGAAAGGAGGAACTTTAGAAATTGAAAAATATATATAATTTTTTTTATTTTTTTACTACTACTATCATATTTTTAATTTTCTTTTTAGATCTTGAAAATTTCAAGTAAGAAGAGTGGGTGAGACTTATGTTTTCTTTGGTGAATTTTGTGGTTTATTTCTCATGTTTAATGATGAAATCATCAATAATTAATCTAATTAATCATTTTCAATGTATTGGAAACATAATTGAAGAATATATTCAATATTTAAGTTAAAGGGCAAAAATGTCCAAAAATAAACTAATTTATAGTGTGAACATGTCTTTTTACCATTTTGGCCAAACTATGGCCAAAAGGATTTTTCCTATAAGAAATAAGTAGTATAAGTATTTTTCATTTTAACAAATAAAAACGATGACATATAACCCTTTTTTTCTTTGGATTCCTTATGTATTGGGTATAAGTTTTTATTCCTAAACATTATATCAAGTACTTTTTTTACATAACAATTAATTTTTTTAATTAATAATAATGAATTTATTTTACTAACTCTAAGAATGATATGATAAAAGGAACCAAATTAAATTATACCTTGATATGTTAAATCACTTATCGTAACCTTATTCATTCTAAATTTAAGTCGATGCCATAATATTTTTGAAAGGAAACAATAGAATAAATATTTAATTAAAAAATTAATGGACGTCAGAGCCATCTCAACCATAACGCCACTAAAGCAATCGTTTGAAGTCTCAAGCTTTTATAGGGCCCTATTTTTCACACACACACACACATATATATATATATATATTTGAAAAGTATGTTTTTGGATAAAAATTATAATAGTAATTGTTTACTTTATTTAATGTGGAGGTCGATCGTTATAATAATTGAGAAATAAATAGTGTTATATATTGATAGATTTGAAAGAAATAATTGGGTAGAAAATATAATAATAAATGTTTACTTTATTTAATGTGGAGGTTATTATAATAATTGAGAAATTGAATAGTGTTTAGTTAATTGTTGCATCCTTTCTTACGTGACTACTTATTTTGTTGACTTATTTATATCTTGGTGATTACAATGAACCAGCAGTACTATTCATACATTTATCTTTTTTTTTATTCCCCTTTCTATTTTTATTCAACCATTATTGAATATTTTAAAATCTACCAAACAGTCAAATTTTGCATTAGATAAAATCTATTCTTGTGTATTTATAAAAAAATAATAATTTATTTTTGGTGTATTTCAAGTACCGCAACAAATCAATATTATTTTAATATTGTTATATCAACATATTAAATTCAACGCAACCATTTCAATATCATTATATAAACTTTTTAAATTTTTTGAGTGAATTGTTTTTATTCAAACATTATATATATTTTTTATTAAAAATTTTAATTACTTACGTTCTTACTTTGTAAGGTCTATGTACAATTTATCTTCTCAAGACTTCACTTGTAGGATTACTTTGAGTATGTTATAATTCAATCTATATATAACAACTACAAAATAAGGTCTCTCTATGAATGTTTACCAATTCTCAAAAAAAAAATAAGGTCTCTCTATGAAATTTGACTTTAGACCCCCAAACTTATTGAGATAGCCATGATAGACGTAATAACTTTATATAATAAAACATAAAATGTACATTCTATTAAAAAAAATATTATTCGAAATAGTCTAATTAACCTCATGGTCTCCAATACAAGTTTTTGTTCAAGTCTTTCACAATTAAGAGTACTAACTTTTAGATGGAGAACAAACTGTCTTATTTTGCATAGTTGAAGGAAAATTGAACCATTTTTTATTTTATTTTGGAGCAACTCATGTTAGAGAGAAGGCAATACAAATATTGTTTAGTGAAGAGGTTATCTTGGTTATGTTCTATGTTCAAACATGTCCTTACTATTACATTTTTGTTTCAAAAATGCGTTTGTAGCAAAATAGATAAGAAATAGTGCACTAAAATATGATAAAACACATCTCATATATTTTTCGATTGTCTAATTATTTGAGATATGGTTTTATGTGCGCGCAGGTGTATGATTGCATGCTGAAGGTGTTCAGAGGGGAAGAACAAGACAAAGCATTAGAGGAATATTACGCGAAATTGAGTGTGCTGGAAGATGGAATTAACAGCTCCTCACTGGGGATAACAAGTAATATAAACAACATAGGTATGCTGGATATTATGATTGTTATTACATTAGGGGCATACAAAATACAAGAAGAAGTATTTGGTTTCAAGTTATTGGAAGCAGAGAAGACACCATTGTTATACTCATGGTTCACTACTCTAATTGAGTTACCTATAGTTAAAGGAATCACTCCCTCTCATGACAAGGTGGTTTCATTTCTTCTATTTCTCAAAAAATAAGGTGTTCAAAGCTCCAATCAGTTAAGCCTTGTGTTTATGTCCATCACTATCTCTAGTCATGTATTTTGCTCTCTATAAGCCTTATGGCCATTGGATTCCCAAGGTTTCTTACATTTTTCATGACCAAGTTCTTTTTTTATGTTTCATCAAATAGCTGGAGAAAAATAACTTTCCTCATTTATAGGCAAAAATTAGTTTTCTTATAATATAAACTTTTGACTTTATATTATTGTTGCAACATCTGTTTAATTATTCTCCCTTAAGATTTCTCCATGATTCGAAGGTTTTTAATGGTATATTTCTCAAACTAAGATGATTTGGACTTGATCTCCATGAAAGGATGTGTGATCTTCTTGAAGTATTTGATTATGAAGAACAGCCCGACATATCTTGATCTCTTAATAAATATGTCAAGAATTTATGGGATATTCGAAATGTCTTTTCAAGAAAATATAATAGGAAAACAACATAATTAGACATACTTTACTTCCATATATACTATTATTATCTATACTTTCAATTATATGGGCGACCTCAATTATTTCAAGCCCCTAAAGATCAACTAGACTACTTATTAACCTCATAATATCCCTGCAAAGTTACACAAGTATAGTGCATCTCTTATCTATTAATTAGAGACAAGAATCAGGGATACACTAAGTTGTACTCACAAGTTTGATTAAGAAAATATTTTTTCTTTATATTTGTTTTGTGATTGCAGTAATTAATCTTCGAACCGATAAATTTTGTCTAATTCTTGTAAATTGGCCCCTAAATGTCCAAAATGGACTCTGAAAATTGTCAAACTGTACATATTGCTACCCCAACTTCCTATGGAGGGTTCATTAAAGGTTTTCACAAAGAAATCATTTGGAGCCATATCACCAAAATATTCAATTTTGAGATTTAAAATGTATCAAGTCTTACAATGTTATTCCTACGCGACTCTCTTTTCTTAGGATGGACTCAAAGTGGTAGAACCTAGATGTTTTTGTATATTGCTCAAAATCAACAGAAAGGTCATGTAAGCCACTGACCCTTTCATCAATAAAGTATTGAGGACTTGATTCGACAACCATCATAGGATTATAGCTCAAATATCTTTTGCAGAAACCTGAAAGGTGATCTGCACCAATCTCAATGATCTTCCTCTTTGGGGCAGAGCAGCACCAGGGACTTCAATATAGTTGCTCACCCCTTATGGTCTCCCGCAGGGCTTTCATAGCTGCTTTTGACCTCTTTGGAGAACCTACAATGCCAGAGTAAGGATCAGTATCGGCCAATTAACCACCAGACTGAATTGGACAAATCTTTGCAGGACTTTACTGGGTCGAGTAGACCAGTCAAGAAAGCAGCAAGAATACAACAAACAACCTGCAGCTTTGTAATCTGCTCTCAATGATATTTGGAGTCACAATTGCATTTTCTTCTCTAAAATATGCTTTATTTCATCCAAACAAAGACATCTATGTCCAGTTCTGATACGGATCGAAAAGTCAAATTGAATCATATCAGTGAAATCTCCTTTAGTCTGATCTTCTATTATTTTCTTGTTTGATTCTAAAGAAATTGAGAAGAAAAAGGTTTGCCATAAAATTTCGTCGATTCTAAAAAGAAGTATATCCCTCTCCCTAACTGTCTTTCCACTTCCCTCATTCGGGCACAGAAATTTCGCCTGGCTCTTTGCATGTTGGTCCTCCTCACTAACCAATAAGCTTTTGCTACAAAGACTACCTATTACAGATAATATCTCTTGACTCACAAGATGGATGCAAGTGATAAGGGATCTTAACCTAAAGACCTCAAAAGTCACAAGGATCTATTAAGCAAGCTCCAGAAAAATGACTTGATGGAGCACACAATTACCATGGAACATGGCTCTTTGATGAGTTACAGCAGCCACAGAAGAAAGTAGTGGATTCCCTGAGTGTCCCTTCTTAGCAGACAATACCTACAATGTTACATAAAATATCAAACATATTTGTTTGTAGCATTTGCAAATGTGGTGAAATCCAATTCTATATGAAAATTTCCAACTCTGAAGTTTGATGTACTAGCAGTCAACCAATAACATATCTAGTGAAATCCTACAAGTGGGGTCTGGGAGAGTAGAATGTACGTAGACCTTACCACTACCTTGTGGAGGTAGAAAGGCCGTGTCCAAAAGACCCTCGGCTCAAATGTAGCAATTCTAGATACAAAGAAGAAAATATAGCCAGTTACAAGCAACAACAAAATAGTGCAATACCCGCAACACAATAAACAACATACTAGGATAGATTATTGAAAACAATAATAAATAATGATGGATAAAAAAAAAAAGAACTACAGTACCAACCACCCAAGACAAGACAACACTACACTACATATTAACCTTCTACACTAATACGTGTCCTCCACACCTTCCTATCTAAAAAGGTCATATCCTTGGTAATCTGTTCTAGCAATCAAACATATAAATTTTAGCCAATGGATAATATGCAGCAGAACCCCAGATTTTAGCATCTAATTCTGCAAGAATAAGAAATTATTCGAGAAAGACTAGTTCAAAAGCTTTGCAATTGTGTTGTCCATTTAACATCTATGTCGATCTTAGGCCAAGCAGGTATCACATAGCTAGCTGTTGAGCCTTCTATTAAACAAGAATTATGAAGGTGCAAAGTAGGAAAGATCTAGGTTCATCTTCCCCCCTGCTATAAGATCTTTCAAAACCAATAGGAGGTGGACCAGTCTAGGTGGGGAGTACAGCAATAATAATAGGCTTAGCAAGCACTTCTTGGCAGCCTGAGAACTGCTACTATAGCATCATTCCACCCTCCCTCAGCTGATTCATTTGTTTTGAAAGTATTAGGAAGAGTAATCCTATAAAGAAATTAGTGTGCTAAACCTATTATTGAATTTTTATACATAATCTAATGCAGAGGGGCATAAAGAAAAGGCATTAACAGATGCATCGTAGAAACAGAAAAAAACAAAGAATTAGCATCAAAACAAAGCACAACTTTTGGACAAACTTCAAAAGAAAATGGAGAAGGAAAACCAAGATGCAAAATGATAGCTATGCTTGATTTCGAAGAGAAGCACAGAAACCGATTAGGATATTGCATTTAAGATTGCACAACCTACAACAATGATACATCATTATAGATCAGCTTATGTTAGTCTTCAGGCACTGACAAACTGGGTAACTTACCCTTGACAAGACAAGATGGAGGGGTGGATTCATAACTGCAGTCATATTGTTCATGAGTCATAAACAAGAATAAAAAAAGTCAAATCAGAAGAAAGGACAAGAATTTCCAACTCTGGTCTTCATATTATGGTAAAAGATAAAAGAAAGTGAAATGCACTTGCTTTGTCTTTAATTTATTTTTCATAAAATTGTACGTATGGACAGTCTCTCAACTATGGTTTTTATTGTTCCTGGTCCAGGCCTCCTATTGCACAGTACAGTGTCATTCAATTCCTCAATAAGAATGGAAGGAACATTAACAGCAGTGACCTAGGGCATACAAACAAGAACATTTTGCAGAACGGAAGATTATAACCCATGACACACTTTTGTTGTAATCCTCTTTTCCTGACACTTCGCAGTTTAAAGAAGAAACATTTATTTCTTTCAGTCATAAAATGTAAGGCTTACCAATCTATTAGTATTGACAATGCTGTAAGGTTAATTTGTCGGCCTCACACTATTTTCATTTGCATCTGCTTCCTAATTAAAAAGACTAGCATGTTAAAATAACTTGAACAACATTCCCAGAGGCTCTGGAAGTGAACATGCCTTCTGTATCAAGCAAAAGTCAAATTTATGTTTGCAATATTGTTCAGGGCAATTATGCTTTAGTTATTAAATAAGCAGAGTCCTCATATCACAGACCTGAAGATCTGTAAGGAGATTGATGCAGTAGCCTTTTCCAAGTCTATTAGTTGAACAGACATGTTTGACTACTTCTTTTCCATTTTCTTTCATTTCGATGGCAAGCATGGAGGATTCCATGTCATCCAAAATGTGGGTCTTCTGTTTGCAGTCAACATGTTTATCCTGAAAATGAGAGCATTGCCAATTTGATTGGACCATAAATCATCCCTCACCAATAATCTCTGCAAGAGCAAGAACCTTCTTTAAAAGAATGAAACCTACTTCTGTCTCTAACCACAATCTCTAATCCGTAGACTTTAGATATCAACTTCATAAAACTATGACAATCTTTGCACACCCTCAAATTCTTTACAATTCGTATGGTGCTTCCCTTACATAACCTTGCCATACCAAAAGCAACAGCAAGTTTCTCGCTGTGCTTAGACATGGTATCTTCCTTTTCTTCCTCTTCTATATCATGTAAAACACTGCCTACCTCTGGAATATAACCACCTTTTACTTTAAGTTTTAACATTATCTCACTTAGCTTATTATAAGCCTCTTCAGTTATCTCATTTCGTTTATCACCTGCTACAAAACTGTACATGACCTTGTCTATTTCAATCATGCTCCAACCTGGTATTTTCTTCATATTTTTCTCAGCCATTGATCTCCTCACCATGGCAACATCCTTCCATTTCCCAGCAAATGCATAAATGCTGGACAGCAAAACATGGTCACCACAATTGTCTGGATCCAGCTCAGAGAGTCTTTTATTAACTTGCTCAGCCATTTCAATGTCGCCAAAAAAACTGCAAGCCCCAAGAAGTGTTCGCCAGATAACGGCATAGGGTGGTACTGGCATTTGAACCACAAAATTATATGCCTTACGAAGCTGACCAGCCCTACCATACAAATCAACCATACAACCATAATGCTCAATAGTTGGTTCAATGTCATAAGTTTCTGTCATTTTACTGAATAGCTCATGACCTTGTTCAACTAAACCAGCATGACTACATGCATCATAAAGTACCGAAATAAAAGTGACCCCATCAGGTCTGGTCCCAGATTCTTCCATCTCATGAAAATGTTTTATCACCTCTTCACCATATCCTTGCATTGCAAGCCCTGCAAACATAGAAGTCCAAGAAACAATGGTTTTCTTCCCAAGCATTCTCTCAAAGACAAGACGAGCCATCAACACATTTCCACACTTGGAGTAAGTATCAAAAAGTGCATTGTTCACAGAACTTATCCAAACCAACCCCACTTTCTCTATAAATGCATGCAATACCATCCCAAACTTAAACGCCTCAGCTTGAGCACACGCAGCTAAAGCAACCGTCAAGCTCACTTCATTCAGCTTACTTCCACTCCCAATCAACTCCCTGAAAACCCCAAGCGCCTCATCAAAGCAACCATTATGAGAAAATCCAACAATCATAGTACTCCAGGAAATATCATCTCTACTTGGCATCTGCAAGAACAGCCCCTCTGCACGCTCAAGCTCTCCGGATTTAGTATACCCTGCCAGCATCACATTCCAAGTAGTCAAGTTCCTAAACGGCAATAAACCAAACACTTTATCTGCACCACTCACATCACTCCCTCGAAAATATGCTATAAGTACTAAATTCCACACCACAACATTTGGTTGAGGTATTTGAACAAACACCTTCCAAGCAAACTCAACAAACCCACATTCCGCATACATACTAATCATTGTAGTCCCAACAAAGAGATGGGTATCAAGATCACAAGTCATAGCTTGACAATGCAGCTGAAACCCAGTTCTTCAAAGCTCCAATCAGTTAAGCCTTGTGTTTATGTCCATCTCTATCTCTAGTCATGTATTTTGCTCTCTATAATAAGCCTTATGGCCATTGGATTCCTAAAGTTTCTTACATTTTTCATGACCAAGTTATTTTTTGATGTTTTATCAAATAGTTGGAGAAAAATGACTTTCCTCATTTATAGGCAAAAAAACAGTTTTCTTATAACATGAACTTTTAACTTTATATTATTGTTTGCAACATCTTTTTTATTCTTCGAGGGTTTTTACTGGCGTATTTCTCGAACTAAGATGATTTGGACTTGATCTCCATGAAATGATGTGTGATTTTCTTGAAGTATTTGATTATGAAGAACAGTCCGACATATCTTGATCTCTTAATAGATATCCAAGAATCTACGGGATATTCGAAATGCCTTTTCAAGGAAATATAATAGGAATACTACATAATTAGACATATTTCACTTCCATATATACTATTATTATCTATACTTTCAATTACATGGGTCACCTCAATTATTTCAAGCCCCTAAAGATCAATTAGACTACTTATTAGATCATAATATCCTTGCAAAGTTACACAAGTATAGTGCATCTCTTATCTATTAATTAAAGACAAGAATCAGGGGATACACTGAGTTGTACTCACAAGTTTAATTAAGAAAATCATTTTTCTTTATATTTGTTTCGTGATTGCAGATATTAATTTTGATGACAATAAATTTGTCTAATTCTTGTAAATTGGCCCCTAAATATCCAAAATGGACTCTGAAAATTGTGAAACTGTACATATTGCTACCCCAACTTTTTTTTTGAAACTGGTAACTTTTTCTATATATGTTAGAATCCGAATCTTACAAGAGTTGTAGCTGCCCCATATTTACAAAGTACTACCTACATCTATGATTCTATGATCCTATGTTTACAATGAGTCTAAAACATCAATGATAGAGACAGGGTTCCTTAAAAGTTTCACAAAGAAATCATTTTGAGCCATATCACCAAAATATTCATTTTTGAGATTTAAAATGTACCAAGTCTTACAATGTTATTCCTATGCAACTCTCTTTTCTTAGGATGGACTCAAAGTGGTAGAACCTAGATGTCTTTAAGCCACTGACCCTTCATCAATAAAGCGTTGAGGACTTGATTTGACGACCATCATAGGATTATAGCTCAAATATTTTTGCAGAAACCTGAAAGGTGATCTGCACCAATCTCAATGATCTTCCGCTTGGGGCAGAGCAGCACCAGGGACTTCAACATAGTTGCTCACCCCTTTTGGTCTCCCCGAGGGCTTTCATAGCTGCTTTTGACCTCTTTGGAGAACCTACAATGCCAGAATAAGGATCAGTATCGGCCAATCAACCACCAGACTGAGTTGGACAAATCCTTGCAGGACTCAACTGGGTCGAGTAGACCAGTCAAGAAAGCAGCAAGAACAGAACAAACAACCTGCAGCTTTGTTATCTGCTCTCAATGATATTTGGAGTCACAATTGCCTTTTTTTCTCTAAAATATGCTTTATTTCATCCAAACAAAGACATCTATGTCCAGTTCCGATCCGGATAGAAAAGTCAAATTGAATCATACAAGTGAAATCTACTTTAGTCTGATCTTATACTTTTTTTTTTTTAATAACCGAGAAATCCGTCTGTGACCCGCCCTTTGGACCAATCACAGCCTTCTAAACTCGGTGGATCATGGGCCCGCCCCTCTACCCTTCTCCACTTAAATACCAGGCTTTGCTTTGTGTGGTGTGGGGCATGAACCTGCGACCTAAGCCACAAACCCTCCACCTTTTGCCACTCGAGCTAGACCTTGGGGGCAATCTGATCTTATACTCTTTTCTTGTTTGGTTCTAAAGAAACTGAGAAGAAAAGGGTTTGCCATAAAATTTCGACGATTCTAAAAAGAAGTATAGCCCTCTCCCTAACTGTCTTTCCACTTCCCTCATTCGGGAACAGAAATTTCGCCTAGCTCTTTACATGTTGGTCCTCCTCATTAACCAATAAGCTTTTGTTAAAAAGACTACCTATTGCAGATAACATATCTTTGACTCACAAGATGGATGTAAGTGATAAGGGATCTTAACCTAAAGACCTCAAAATTCACAAGGATCTATTAAAGAAGCTCCAGAAAAATGACTTTGATAAGGCACACATTTACCATGGAACATGGCTCTTCGATGAGTTACAGCAGCCACAGCAGAAAGTAGTGGATTCCCTGAGTGTCCCTTCTTAGCAGGCAATACCTACAATAATACATAAAATATCAAACATATTTTTTTTCTGATAACCGAGAAATCCATCTGTGACCCGCCCTTTGGACCAATCTAAACTATCAAACATATTTGTTGGTACTTGGTAGCATTTATAAAAGTGGTGAGATCCAATTCTATATGAAAATTTCCAACTCTGACGTTTAATATTCTAGCAGTCAAACAACAACAACATACCTAGTGAAATCCTACAAGTGGGGTCTAGGAGGGTAAAATGTACGTAGACCTTACCACTACCTCGTGGAGGTAGAAAGGTTGTTTCCAAAAGACCCTCGGCTCAAATACAGCAATTCTAGATACAAAGAAGAAAATATAGCTAGTTACAAGCAACAGCAACAACAACAACAAAATAGTGCACTAACCGCAACACAATAAACAACATACTAGGATAGATTATTGAAAACAATAATAAATAATGATGGACATAAAAAATAAGAACTGCAGTACCAACCACCCTGGGCAAGACAACACTACACTACATGTTAACCTTCTACCCTAATATGTGTCATCTACACCTTCCTATTTAAGGTCATGTCCTCGGTAATCTGTTCTAGCAGTCAAACATATTTTAGCCAATGGATAATATGCAGCAGAACCCCAGATTTTTAGCTTCTAATTCTGCAAGAATAAGAAATTATTCAAGAAAGACTAGTTCAAAAGCTTCGCAATTGTATTGTCCATTTAATATCTATGTCGATCTTAGGCCAGCAGGTATCACAGAGCTAGCTGTTGAGCCTTCTATTAAACAAGAATTATAAAGGTGCAAAGTAGGAAAGATCTAGGTTCATTTCCCCAAGCTATAAGATCTTTCAAAACCAACTAGGAAGTGGACCAGTCTAGGTGGGGAGTACAGCAATAATAATAGGCTTAGCAAGCACTTCTCTGCAGCCTGAGAACTGCAACTATAGGAGCATTCCACCCTCCCTCACCTGATTCATTTGTTCTGAAAGTATTACTCCTATAAAGAGATTAGTGCTCTAAACCTATTAACGAATTTATATACACAATCTAATGCAGAGGGGCATAAAGAAAAGGCATTAACAGATGCATCCTAGAAAAAGAAAAAAACAAATAAGAAGCATCAAAACAAAGCACAACCTTTGGACAAACTTCAAAAGAAATGGAGAAGGAAAAAACCAAGATGTAAAATGATAGCTATGCTTGATTTCGAAGAGAAGCATACAGAAACCGATTAGGAAATTCCATTTAAGAATTTCACAACCTACAACAATGATACATCATTATAGATCAGCTTATGTTATCTTGAGGCACTGACAAACTGGGTAGCTTACCCTTGGCAAGACAAGATGGAGGGGTGGATTCATAACTGCAGTCATAAAACAAGAATAAAAAAAGTCAAACCAGAAAGTGTCATTCAATTGGAGGGGTGGATTAATCTTGAGGCACTTGCTTTTTATTGTTCCTGGTCCAGACGTCCTATAGCACAGTAAAGTGTCATTCAATTCCTCAATACGAATGGAAGGAACATTAACAGCAGTGACCTTGGGCATACAAACAAGAACATTTTGCAGAGCATAAGATTATAACCCATGACACACTTTTGTTGTAATCCTCCTTTCCTGACACTATGCAGTTTAAAGAAGAGACGTTTATGTCTTTCAGTCATAAAATGTACAGCTTATCAATCTATTACTATCAACAATGCTGTAACGTTAATTTGTCAGCTTCACACTATTTTCATTTGCATCTGCTACCTAATTAACAAGACTAGCATGTTAAAATAACTTGAACAACATTCACAGAGGCTCTGGAAGTGAATAGACCATCTGTATCAAGCAAAAGTCTAATTTATGTTTGTAATATTGTTCAGGGCCATTATACTTTAGTTATTAATAAGCAGAGTCCTCACGTGGAAAAGTGAAGCAAGTAATGAGAAAGGTAGTAACATGAAAAAGCCAGACCAATCACGTTGAAAAGTGAATACACAAAGATTGCCGAGCGATGACAAGAGAAGAGAACTAGAAAATACTCCCATTGAGGTGAATAGTGTGGAATCAGCTCAGAGGGTTGATCACAGTATCTCGACAAGAGTTGATGGAGATCAAGAGTTTATCATCAACTCAAAAAGAGAGTAATGAGATGAGCGCCAAATCTGATAGAGGAGTCAGAGGAACAAATTCAAAATAGAAGAAATGCAGAGGAGGATGAGGATTTGGAGGAAAGCATACAACACATAAGTATAGCTGGAGATTTATCTCCCAGACACACCAATAGCTTGAAGAGCAGGGCCAGAAAAAAAAGATCTATACTTCATCTACAAGTTCAAACAAGGAGAAGTAAAGATAAATCTACAAGTTGTGATCAATGCATACAAAAACGTTGTTTTGGAATATTAGATCCATTAATTCTCAAAATTCATTTGAGCGGTTAATGGAACTTAATAGAAGACATTGTTATTCATGCATAGCTTTTATGGATCCAGTAGAGTTAGATCAATACAAAGGCAGGTTAGGAATGAGCAATGCTTTGACAAACTGTTCGAACAAAATATGATTTTTTTGGACGGATAGATGGGAAGGACAGATGATTATTGATTCGTATCAACAGATCACAATGAAATTCATCAATGACAATAAATTGTTACTCATTATAGCAGTGTATGCAAGGTGCAATACATTGGAGAGGTTGGAACTATGGGAACAACTGGAAGAATTAACTCAAGGAAATCTTTTACCTTGGGTAATAGGAGGGGACTTTAATGTGATCCTCAATGAAGAAGAGAAGCTAGGTGGTTTGGATTTCACTCAACACGAGGCAATAGATTTTGCTAGTTGCATCAGTAATTGTGCTCTTTCAGAATTAAAAACTACAGGAAGCAAGTTCACCTGGTGGAATGGTAGAATAGAAGAAGCGTGTATTTTCAAAAGATTGGACAGGGTGTTAGTCAATTAGGAATTTATCAATAATTTTCCTTCATCAGAAGTACACCATCTCATCAGACAAGATTATCTGCGAGATTAGTTTATTCCCCTAATTTTTCATATATCCAACTTTCAACGATAACCACTTAATCAGGTCTTTGAAAACAAATGTGTCGCCTTTTTCTTCAAGAAATCACAAACACACTTCACTAACATTTTAACCACAAAAGAAAAAGGAAACAGTAAGAGAATCGAAAGAATATTCATTTACCAAACAACTAGCAATCTTACCCAAAAAACACCCTAACCTGTTGAAATTTTACTTGTAAACGGTCCATTTACCATTAGCTGTTACCAATTCATTACTAATGGCCTAAATTATTTGTACATTATTAATACAAACATTTGTATCCAAGCAAAAGTCTTTTTAGTCTGCAATGCTTATGTGCACTCTAGTATTTGAGAAAACAGTAATTCTTTAAATAGGACAAACCTTCATTGATAATTTCTTCAAAATCTTTTTATCTCTTATCCCATCGTATAAAAGTTCATAGGCATAATAGGTGATATGATTCTTCTTCAGCAAGTCTTCCACAACAATCTTAGGAGCCGCCACATCCTTTTTATCTACTTCAAAAATTGTGTGGACCACATCAGGGACAACACCCTTATGCACCATGAGATGAATGATACCAACTGCATCGAGTAACCTGTTCTTCACACATAGGCAATTGATCACACGTCCCACTGTTTCTTTTGATGGAAGAAATTCTTTCGAAAAGTTTTCAAGCAAAAACTTGTATCCAAATTCAGTGTTGTCGACCTTGCAGAAACCATCTATCATACAACGGTATGTGTAGTTGTCAGGAGGACAGCCACATTCATTCATCTCAAGAAAAAGCTTCTTTGCCATGTCCATTTTCAGCTTTTTAGCAAATGCACTGATTAATATATTGTATGGTGCAGTAGTATGAGAATATTTATATTGCCTTTTCATTCTTTTGAATAGCTCATAAGCTCCATCCAAATCCTCATTCTCACAAAATCCATTTATCAGAGTGCCAAAACTCACTGTATCAGGAATAAGACCCCTGCTTTGAATATCCTCAAGTAATTCTAAAGCTTTCATAAGCTTTCTAGATTTACAGAGGCTCTCAATGAGTATATTATATGTGATTATATTTGGGACACACCCTTTTTCCACCATGACTTTGAAGGTTTCCATCACATCATCAGAAGTTTTAAGCTTGCAAAGTCCATTCAACATTGTGTTATAGGTTATCACATCTGGAACAACATCATGATGCCACATTGTATTTAGAATCTCGATTGCATCAGCCAATTTTGACTGTTTGCAATAACCATCAATCAAGGTGTTGAAGGTAAAAATATCAGGAAGGATCCCTTTGGTCACGGCATCATTCAGGATATTACTAGCATCAGATACACAACCCATCTTGCACAACCCATTGATGATCAGATTATATGTCCATGTATTAGGCCTGCAACTTTTCTCAGGCATTTCAGTAATCAATCTCAATGCTTCTAAGATAAGTCCCTGCTGACACATTCCCTTAATTAAGGTGTTATAGAGGATTATATTAGACTCCATACCTTTACCTATGGCTTCATTAAATAAACTCTTGGCTCTGTTGAAATCACCATCCTGGCATAATCCGTAAACAAGGGAGCAGAAAGTAAACACATCGGGGACAAAACCTTTAAAAACTGCATTATTAAGGATTCTGTCAGCTTTCTCTATCATACCCAATTTGCAATATGCACCAATGATTGTGTTATAGGTGAATGCATCAGGATCAAACCCGCGGTTCACCATTTTATGCAAGTAAGACTCAGCTTCAGCAACCTTTGAGTGTTTGCATAAACCACATATGAGAGTGTTATAAGTGACTAGATCAGCATTTAAACCTTCTTTCCTCAAAGCTTCCAACATCCTAGCAGCTTCATGTAGTTGGCCGTTTACAGAAAGACCTTGTATTAAGAGATTACATGTAAACAAATTTGGAAACACCCCCCTTTTCACAATCTTGTTAAGAAGCCTTTCACTTTCTTGGACGTCCCCCTTCTTACAAAGTGTACATATAAGCTTATTAAACGTAGTAACATTAGGAGTTATTCTGAGCCTAAGCATTTCATCAAACAATTCACAAGCCTCAACTCGACAATTCACTTCATAAAATCCAGCAATTACTGTACAGCATGCGACTGCATTAAATTCACATCCTTGATCAATCATGTTATTCAAAAGCCTTAAAGCAACCTGAGGCCGATTTGTCCTACAAAATGACTTTATCCTAATAGTAAAGGTATATACATCAGGAGAAATACCATTTTCCAGCATTTTCATATAAACTTTATGGGCTTGTTTAAAATAACCATGTTCAACCAATATATTCATGATTGTGTTAAACGAATGAACAGACCGGTTACAATTGAAAAAATCCATCTTCTCAAATACATCTACCGCCTGTTGAACTTTCCCCTTCTTTCCATAACCTCTAATAGCAGTAATGTACATCCCTTCTAACAACCTATTATCAATATTCTTCCTGGCTTCTTCAATGACACCTTCCATTGCCTTGAACTCTCCATAATAACTAAGCTTTTCAACAATACATTTGTATGTAAACAAATTATGGCTAAACCCATGTTCCTTTTTCACTGAATTGAATATTTCTAGTGCCCTTAATGGGTTCTTTTGACATTTTAATACAGCGGCAACATGTTTAGGAAGTACAACAGCACTCATTTGCTTAATACCAAATCAGTAAAGGTGAAATGCTGCTCAATTCAGATCTCTGAGTAACTCAATCAATACTCCCATGAAAACCAATTCAACTCTTTTATACCTTCTTATCACTAACATGAAACCCTACAGGCAGGGAAAGGACAAATAAGAAAAATGTAAATGGTAGAATAGCATTACCTGAGTCGTTGACTGGGTTTGGTTCGGTGACAACAGAGAAAGAGGGCGGCCGACGAAAAATGTTGGCGGCCCAACCAATGCCCGTCACTGGAGTTTTACTCATGTATTTGGGAGGTCTTTTCGATATAGTTAAGAAAAAATTAATACATGTATTTTACTATCAGATAATATACCATGAAAGTTAAGTTTTTGAAGTTCAATTTATAAATTTGTAAAATCATTTATTATTAAAAACGTTTTATTAATAATAATGTAATAATAAACGTTTTTTATCAATAATAATAATATAATAGTAAACACTTTAATTAATAATAATATAATAATAAACATTTTAATTAATAATAATATAATAATAAACATTTTTATTAATAATAATATACTAATAAATGTTTTTATTAATAATAATACAATAATACACCTTTTTATTAATAATAATAATTAGTAATTAATAATGATATAACAATAAATATTTTTATTAATAATAACATTAATATTAATTACAGATAATTATTTGTAAATTAACGGGATTCACTTTATTGAGTTACGAAATGGGATAGTAGTGGATTCCTAAAATGCAGGTAACTAATTTGAATTATAATTAAACCCGTTTTTTTTAAAAAAAAATTGAACCTATATTCTATATATACATAATAACTATTTTTAAAGATGATACAAAAAAATATTTATCTTTAAAATAAAAAAAATTGTTAGTTTTTTTTAAAAAAATATTTGACTATTAAAAAATATTTATTGCAAGAGAAGTAAAGAGTGTCACATGTAAGCACCATATAATTTCTAGAATTTTTGTACAATTAAAATTAATTATTTGTATTTAATTTAAATAAAAATATCTAAATTTTAAAAACAAAATAGAAATTTAAAAAGGTTTTTAAAATTAATGTTATATACTTTAAAACTGCTTTTACAAATAACATGATAGAACTTTAAAGCATTATCTAAAAAAATTCAATTTTTTTAGTGTCATTTAAGTTTTTTCACTTTTTTAAAATCCGGATAATGTTTGTAACTTCCAAACAGTTACAATTTACAACTTTTACTTTTATTTAGTGGATAATGAATAATTAATTTTGTGGGCATTACTATATTATTTACTTCTTTAGAAGTTCATTTGGAAAAGTCAAGCAACACATAAATAGTGCATGCATTGTGTCTATCCGCTGTTTCCTTCTTTGGTGGAATCTTCTGCATATTAGGGGAAATTTGAATTCAAGACATCTATTACTCAAATTTTTTGAATAAATAGTTATTTATTGTAGATTTATAATTCAAACAGGTGAGTATCAATAATTTTTTAAATGCATACATCTTTCAATAAATATATGCATACTCAATATGAACTCATCAATGATAAGCAATGAAGAGTTAGAGTTATACAACGATGAAACGTACCACATTGCAAATATTCACTTCTCTTATTTTTTTTATTGAATTGATTGATTTTAAAGTTTTATGTTGGATTATATTATGAATGATTTGCTATTTTTTTTAAAGTTTGTTTCGTGAAAGTTATTCTTTTGATATGTAGGTTAGTTTATCGAGTTCCAACAATTCTTTGTTGAGTTTCAACATTTATTTTTAAATTATTTGCTTAATTTGTTTTTTGGTGTTTAAAGTATGTTTTATGAATACTACTCTTTTAGTAATATATTGTGTGTTTAGCGTTTCAAATTGTATTAATCCTCAAAATTTTGCAAGTTATATGACACAACAATAAAAAAAAAACTCACTAAGATTTTAGAATGCTATTCTTTCACATACCCATATATATTATTTTACAAAAAAGTATATAAAATTAATGTATTATATGCTTTCTTTTTTTTAAAGACTTATGTTTAAAATATTCTTCATTAAAATAATGAAATAATTTCACAACAAAACAATTTATTTATTTTTTTTTAAAAAAAAGAATCAAACTTTCATATAAAATATATTAATACTTAAGATTAAAACTCATCATTGTATATTAAAATAAAAAGTGTTCATTTAATTATTTATAATTAAAAAAAAAGATTGTTTATACTTCATACGAACTCAATTCACAAATTTAAATCTGATATTTTAATTTATAAATGACATGATAAAAATGAAAAGCTAATTAGAGTATCTCAAAGGAAAATAAAATACATGCAAAAAGATGACAAAAATTTTATTCAAAAATATTATAATACATTTAGACAATCAAATAATTTTAAAACATCAATGTTAAAGTATAAATATAATTTGTTTAGGAAATAAAAATGTATGACGTAACACAATATTAAAATTGTGTATTAGACAAATTAAATTCAAAAATAAAATTTTAAAAATAATACTTTGTTATAAAATTACTTAAAATTAACGTGATATATTAAAAATTAGAAAATTAAATGATCTGTTTTAAAACTAAAATTAAATCATCATCATCATCATCATTATTATTATTATTATTATTATTATTATTATTATTATTATTATTATTATTATTATTATTTGTTTTTCTATAAATAAGGAAGAGTTGTGGAAAGATAGTTAATATATTTCAGATTAAAAATATAATAACTTCCCACAATAAAAGGAATCACACACGTAGTTAACTACTATTAAAATTTGAAATTTTAAAAAATGGTAAAAAGTTAAAAGTAATAGTAAAAATAAGATTAACAATACTTTTTAATTACTTTTTTTAATGTTTGCAGTTTTTATTTTTATTTTTTAGAATTTAAATTAATTTTAACAATTTATAAATTCTTTTTTTTGTGGTGTAGACGTTTCCACCTCTCCTATTATATATAGATAGATTATTATTATTATTATTATTATTATTATTATTATTATTATTATTATTATTATTATTTGTTTTGCTATAAATAAGGAAGAGTTGTGAAAAGATAGTTAAAATATTTCAGATTAAAAATATAATAACTTCCCACAATAAAAGGTAGTTAACTACTATTAAAATTTGAATTTTGAAAAACTGTTAAAAGTTAAAAGTAATAGTAAATATAAGATTGACAATACTTTTTAATTTATTTTTTAATGTTTGTAGTTTTTATTTTTATTTTTAGAATTTAAATTAATTTTAACAATTTATAAAAAAAATTGTGGTGCAGACACGTAGGCATTTCCACCTCTCCTATTATATATAGATATATTATTACATTTTAAATCATCCGCACAACGCGCGGGCACATATACTAGTATTCTCTAAAAAAGAAATCTGCTTTTTATTTTCCTCCTTTATTGATTCCTTTTATTTTTTGTTTTTTTATTTTATTTTTAAATTTTTTCATTTTATGTTCCTTTTTTTTTTCTTTTTTGTTCTGATTATTTCTTTATTATTTCTTACTATTTTTCTTCCTTTTTTATTCATTTTTTTCTCAAATCGTGATATTTTTTATCAATTCACCACAAATTAATTTCATATTTTTTGTCATTCTGTATTTTTTATTTTTTATTATTCATTTCATTTCATAAAATTTTGTTTATTTTTTTATTTGCTTCAGTTTGTAATGATACTATTGCAATATATTTATAAACTTTTATGATATCATTAATGTATGCTTTAATACTTTAGTGAGACCTCCATGATACTATCATGGTATCATTGATGTGTACTTCAATCCTTCAGCGACACCTCCATAATATCATCATATACTGTCATGGTATCATTAAGGATTGTTTCATATAATCAATAATACGTCTTAGATCATGTATGATATCATCACTTAATGTGAATATACTGTTGTGGTAGCACTAGGGTTTCCTTCCTTCATTCATTCACAATGCTACTAGCTCGTTCATTAATGATATCATAACAACATATACATATGTTTCTATGGTATCATTAAGGTTTCCTTCATTCATTCTTGTATAACCAACTCATTCCTCAATGATACCAACACATTATATATATATATATATATATATATATATATATATATATATATATATATATATATATATATATGGTATCATTGACTAATGAGTAGCCCTTCAAGGGAGGAACTCATAAATTTTCAATGGAGTACCATCACAACATATCATGTACTAACATGGTATCATTAAAGACTATTTCATATAATCATGAGTAATACTCTTCAGATCATTTATGAGACCATCATTACATATGAATATACTATTGTGGTAGCACAAAAGTTTAGTTTTGTAAATAAATGAATGAAGGACTCATTCTTTAATGATACCATTAAGGTTTCTTACCGTCATTCATGTACAACCTACTCATTTCTTAATGAAATCAACACATTATATATATAATGACTAATGAGCCGTTCTTCGAGAGAGAACTCATAATTTCTCAATCATATCATCACAACATAGTATCATTCATAATAGCTTCATATAATCAGTAACACTCATGATACTATCACAATATATATTTATATTATCATGGTTCATTGAGGTTTATTTAGTCTTTCAATGAGACCTTCATGATACTATGACAATATATCAATAGACTCTAATGATATTATTGAGGTTTACTTTATTTCTTTGATCATACCTTCATAATGTCATCACAACATATCAATGTATTATCTTGGTATCATTCATGAAAAGTTCTTTAATCCTACTATGTGACCTACATGATGCCATCACATTATAGTTGCATACATACTTTTATGATATCATTGATGTTTGTTTTGTCCTCAACGATACCAACCACAATATTATTATTTATATATATTGTCATAGTACCATGAAGGTTTGACCTTGTTCTTTAATGAGAAGGAAAAAAATAAAGAAAAATGCAAGGTATTGTATTATATATATTACCCTTTTTAATAAGTGAACCAGGGGTGAACGAACACTGCTTTCATTTGTTGTACTAAAAGCTTTGTGAATGGTACTTTATATTGGACCATCTGTTAATACGTGTACATTTGTAAGCAAACCACGTGTACTGAATTTCTGGTCATCTTCTTCATCCCAGTTATTAAGAAAAAGTACTCTATACTAAGTCAGCTTATTGTGCATCGTCATCTTCACGGAAGGCCTTGGCATGTCCACTGAAACTTTAGACATTATTTCCACAGCCTTCTTTCAATCGTTGATGCTTAGGATTTTTTCTACTATTCTCATAAGTTTTGTCTCAAAAATTTCAGTGGTATCTCTGATTTTTACTTTTTGATTTTGATTTTAGATTTGATTTTTCTTTCAAATTTGCTCATATATTTGGCCTTTGTGTTGTAATTATGTTGCATGCATTGAATTTAGATTTAACTTAATGTTGTTTTGCTCCTTCGTATCTTGCAAGGATGAAGCATAGAAAATTCAGATTCAAAAGAATCTACTCAATTTCTCCATTTCTCATAGGGTAAGTTCGTGGTTTCCTTATCTACAATTTTGATATTGAAAACAAATTACACTCTTTAACTATGCTTCTTATTCTCGAATTCGATTGTAAGAGTCTATTTACTTTTTCCTTAGCATAACATTATACTTGCTCATATCCGACTCTAAAAAAATATATATTTTTTCCTTTTGTGGGTCTCAAATTTCATCAGCTTCTTCATGTATCAAACATTATGGAAGTTGCTACATTTCTCTATCTTGTTGTTTATATTAGCTTTTTGTGTTGTTGAGACTGCACTCTCATTGTTTATAATAACCAAAAAAAATTGGGTTGCTTCTGCTTTTACTGAAGTTCTGTTTACATCTCAACTATTTTTCAATTTTCTCATAAATATGTGTAAGCTCACCGATGGAGCATGGTCTCTAATGGTGAACATGTTTGCTGCTCCTGTTTTCTTATTCATTGAAAATTCTCAAAAGACTTCTTAAAATACTTCGCTAATAAATATTGACGCACCTAAGGTGTTCGATAGTATGACAAAGCACTAAACTATTTCAAATTTTCTTATTTTTCTCAATATGTTTACTGTAACATACTCCTCTGCCAATCAACAATATGTAAGTTACATTACTTAGTTTTATTGGACAAGATTAGTAGATAATATGTGCGTTATTTGTGGTTATGACCAAAATATTCATTTGAGATGTGTATAATTTATTTGAATGTGGTTCAAATTATACAGTACATGCCTTTTAATTAACGACTCTTTGTGTCCCTATCTGATTGGCACGTAGGAGGGCAAAAAGAGGCAAGAGAGGCTCACTACAACTCTCAAGAGTTTGTGTCTCAACCTCTTCAAGCTCCATTTATGTGAAACTAGTGAGTTTTTCCATTTTTCCATTCTTTTTCCTATTGTTTTTCTTTTTATCCCAATTTTGTGTCCACCAAAAATGTAGAATAGAATGTGTGACTTTTAGAAAAATAAAATAATGACTATTACTTTTGACAAATTGAGAACTATTTACAATGGGAATGTCCACGAAAAAATGATGAGCGTTGTATACCTTGAAGGAAGGTGGCAGTTTCTATCGTTTTTGCTAAAAAGTTTGGATCCCACTGCTTGGGTTAGTTGTTGAACTTTCTTCATGACCTCCCCCTATTTTTCTCACTTTTTCAAAGTATGAAATATCCTGTTGATGGATATGTGATTGTAGTTTATGGCTTGAGAGCCCTAAGACTTCACTAATGTAATCGTAGATAGTAATTTACAGAAATGCATATACACTTCAATCAACTTAGTCTTAATCAATTACCTGAAGAAGTTGGTAATTTGTTTTAAACATCATATAATGTTGATAATAGGGATGATTGAAACAATATCTTAGGTACAATGTATTCTAAGTTAAAAGGTCATAAATGTTTTACTATTACAAGGTATTCAATTGTGTTTAAGCTGAAAATACATCTATTTATTTGTAACAATGCTTCACCTTTTCTGTCTCGCTGTTTTTATAATACTCTTTTCGTTTTAATTTATTTTTTCTATTTTGACATGGCATGAAGTTCAAGAAGATATAGAAGAATTTTGAATTGCGTGGTCTTAAGGGAAAGAGACATTCTTTTTTGGGACTAAAAGGAAAATAAGACAAATAAATTGAAATGGATGGAGTAGTTCTTCTTTGTAAGTTTCCCTTATGTAATAATAACTGTTATGCTCAGTTTTTCGAAGGTAATGAGGCATGAAACATAAGGGAGATTTTCATAAACTTACTCTAATTTAGACATGAATCGTAACTTTAGTTATTTTGAGAAGCCCCAATAGGCTTAGAGATTGAATAAACGAATTTGTAAAATGATGATGATAGTTGAGATAATATTTTTTGAATATCTGAGTGCTTTTTATGGAAGAGGAAGAAATTATTGTAATAAAATTTGACATGCTATTTCTAATCTGTAAAGACAGGATAATGCAAAAAGAGGAAAAAAAACAATTCTTTGATAAAATTGAATCGTTAAGCATATAATTCCTTGGTAACTTTTCTAACTGATCCTATTAAATCCTAAAATGTTTCAACTGTTGAAAAAATAAATAAGGGAAGAAAAGGTAAAACAAATTACTATCATTTAAGTCTTGAGCTATTGTGTAAGATCGGTGGGTGGACTTCCATGTTGTTTGTCCTATGTGGTAATAGAAAGTTCTTCCCTCAAGTTTCCAGGTTAGGTTTATGTTCCCTAGAATAGAAAAACACAATTGGATATAGTTGGTGATTTTTGTATTCTTTGGTGATACAAAGCTTACATTTAATTCGTCTTTTTACTCTCCTTGATTCAGTATTTTCATATCGATAAGTGCTATGATATGTTCTGCTTTTAATTCTACAAAATCATTCATCTATAATTGCATTTAATGTCATTTGAATTCCCATGGAGTTGATGTGAAAAACGTAGCTATAACATAGAGGAAAGAACATACTGATGAAAACACCTCTGAAGTATGAGCTTAGTTTTCATAAGCATCTCCTCGATACATTTGTGTCTTCAAAGACATTTATACTTTTTGGATTCAAGCCGTCTTTGGCAATGCCAACATAAATCGTCTTGGGTTTCTTCGCTTATTTGATGTCTGTATGTCTGTTTCTCCCTATTTGTTCCCAAATTGGATACCTTCCATCACATGTTTTTAATAATATGTTAGCTACAAAGTACATGTCTTTTGAATAGACAAATATTTTAGGGAAACTTACATAAATATACTGTATTAAAAAATATTTACCATTTATAGCAATAACATTTTTTTTCACTTGATCACTTTTAAAACATTTATAATATAGTTTTAATACATATTACACAGAACAATTTATTATTCACAGATAATACAAGTTTTATTGATGGATAATACATTTATCACACATTTTAATACACTTATAAACAATGTGTCAATTTCTTACCAAACAAGCATAATATATTTAAAAAGAAATAGTTATAATACATATATATTACATACATGATTCACTTTTAATACATATTGCAGATTTTATATTGCATACATAATTCACTTTTAATACATTTTGCAGAATTTTTATTGCTTACATAATTCACTTTTAATACATATTGCAGATTTTATATTGCATACATGATTCACTTTTAATACATATTGCAGTTTTAACATAGTATTACTATAAATGGTAATACATAAAAAGTATCACTAAAATTAGTAATTTATTATAACGTACCTATCCAAGTAATTTTTCCAATATTTTATCTAGCTTAAGTGATGGTTTAACAACATGGTGGATTTTTTTTATCAATTCATATTAAGTCTTCATTCACAATGATGGTAATGAGGCCCTTAGTGACCAAATCTATGGAACTCTTGGAGTAAGGGTACACCTTTGAGATTATTGTTCTTTTAGCAATATCTCAGAATCTTTTCAGTTGCTCAACAATACAATACATTATAACTGGTGATGTTCAGACTCACGAAAAGAGAGCAATTTGATTGCTACATCCTTTACTGGTAAGTTTGATACTTTTGTTGCTCTCCTTTACATATAGACTAGACGACTAAATTTGCTCACCGACTATTGATTGAAAATTTATAAAGAGAAGTACAATATTTATTCCATCTCCATAACAAAAGATTCTCTTTCAACTATTTCATGGAACATAGTAAGTATGAACATAATATGAGACCTACTGATTTTATTTTTTATTTTTAAAAAAATGTGTGGAAAAGGATTTTCAAATATTGATTCAACTTTGAATTTGTGATTGTATACATGACTTAACTACTAAGAAGGAAAAAAGGATATGAAAATTTCTAACTTTCTGTTGAGCCAGGCAATTGCAACTGGTCAATTAAATCTTCTACACTGCTTTCTGAAGAAGAAAATATTATTCAGAATAAAATTTCTGTAGCAACGAGAAGTATTGATCATGTACAGTTGATGTTGCCAATGTTCTTATTACTGTAAGTTAATAGTTTTTACCTCTGTAGGAGTGATGAAACAACACACTTGTGTTATATTTCGGCTTCTTCAATTCCGGTAAAAAATTACATGCAACCTATACAACTATGCTGATTCAACTCCTTTGAAGTTATAATAAGAAACTCTGTCATAAGTATACTTTTGCTACAAACATGATTTTTATTTTCTTTTGGTGCTTATTTTGTGCTCTTTGTATAGAACATATCGATTTGTGTAGTTTATATGTTTTCAGACCAAATAGTAAAAGTAACACTTCTGAAGTCTATATGTTGTAGATTGGTGGTCGTTAATCATTATGTGTTTAAGTGTTTCGTCTGTATGGAACTGTTAGTCTCCCACTTTGACATTGTAAAATTGTACAGATTTATGTCATGATAGAGTAAAACTAATAGTACATGAATGATTATGGGATGATGGAAGCAATGATATGTGTAATGCTTTATGATTTTGTAATTTATGGTGATTGTTTCTCTTAGCTATGCTTTTACAAGAATTTCTATGTTCTGTTATTCTGGTCACGATATATGATTTATTTATCATATTATGACAAATTGAATTTATCAATTAGGGTGGCCACCTCAATGAGTATTTTCACAAAAAAAAGGGACATGAGATAAGAAATTCAAGAAC
Organism: Solanum stenotomum; assembly: GCF_019186545.1. NCBI lineage: Eukaryota > Viridiplantae > Streptophyta > Magnoliopsida > Solanales > Solanaceae > Solanum > Solanum stenotomum. The sequence goes on along the minus strand of NC_064289.1, from coordinate 38,499,519 downwards.
AATAGGCATCTCCATGTTTCCTTTTGAGATTGATTGCATCACCTCAATTTAGTTTCATATTTCTTTGTTAGAGAAGAAATTATTACCAGATCAAAATCTGATTAAGATGGGCAAAAGGTGTCTGACTTTGTACTTCTGTTACAATTGTGTGTGCTGCTTTCATTTATCAGTTTCTACATTTTGTTTAACAGATTGTAATTTTGTTTTGGATTTGTGGAATGCCTATTATTACCTATGAAGGCATTATAACTTAAGTACTTATTCAACGTACCTTTACATGTGTAGTAATTGTGACTTTATGCATTCCTTTCAACTTTACCATGTGTTACAAAGCATCCATCATGTTAAAATGTAAAATGTTGGGCCCGTGCTCAGCACGGGCCATACCTTTCTAGTTATATTATATAAGCCATTAGGAATAGGACGAACATGTCAATATGACATTGTACAAAAAGCTATCTGAATTGTACCTAAAACTTGGGTTTTTTTAAAATTAGATTAGATATAATAGTATTTACCCTTCTACAATGAACACTTGTCTACTCCAAAATGTCCTTAAACATGTGTCGATCTAACAATTTTCGGAGGGGTATATTTGTCACTTTAACCACATATGCTCCATCTTCTCTGAAAAAAACCACAACCGTTGTTCTCTTCTCCATCTTCATTTATTCATCGATATGGATATGGATTTCTATGCACTTTTACTCTGTTTGTTTTAGGATTTTTCAATTTTCTTAAATTTTATAGGAACTTCAGTTTCATGGTAAGTGGTTTATTATTTTATGCATGTTATTTTTGAATCTTTGGCATCAAATTTCATAACAACCAAAATTATGGTATTACTTTTACTTTGTTCATCAGCTGATTGATGTTAGATTCTATCATTTTGTTCTTCTACTTCTTCTTTTAGTTGTTTTCGTACATGCATGTGCTCAACTGTCACTACATTGTGTTGCTGTTTTATTTATTTATTTATTATTTGAGGATTTATTTTTGGTGTACAAATCAAGTTTTCATTTCGTTTCATTGAATATACCAAAAGAAGTTTGTATTTTTAAATTATTCATATTGTGAAAAAGTAGAGAGTTTTGGTTTATTTGACCAAAGATAAATTTATGTGTTCTTGTTTGTACAAATTTATATATGTGATAAGTTTTTGTTAGAATTCTCACAAGGTACAAGTATGATCTTTCGAAAGTCATTTAAGAACTTCAACTAATTAGCGCCGTAAAATGTTAGCTTTTTCCCTGTTATTCTTCTGGATCTCTCTAAATTGTTTTGTATTTTAAGTTTCTTTTGTTTTTTTTTTTATGTGTTTCTGCTTGCTTTTCTATTATGCATATAGTTGATTGTGATATCAATTTTGTTTTTGGTAACAATGGCGATTATTGATGACACAAATTTATTTTTATTAGATTTTGAATTTGACAATTGACTTCCCCATGTGTATGGTAAATAAATATTGATTATAATAAATTTGTGATTACATATGAATAAAGCCGGAAGGGAAATAATGAATAAAAAAAAAGCCTTAAGAATACGTAGATTCATCAAATGAACTTTATATAAGCCTCTGTATAAGTGAATTGACACTCAGAAGGTTGAAATGCATGTATCTTTATGAGAAAACCAGATATTAAAAGTAAAAAAAATTTACCCTTTTGTCTACTTTCTCAAACGCTTGTAAGGTTTCCGTGAGTATTGAACATGTTTGAGGATGAACAGTGCATTAAACTGTTATAAAAGCCTTACAAAGTATGCTCTATGTTTGGCCTCTACTGAATAAGCATAGTCTCTTCCTCTTTCTACTAAACTATTGTTGTAGACTTCAAAGTTCAAGTGTTGTTCATGTTTATTAGACCGAGTTCCTTTGTTTCAAAATTAAGTTATCTGTTAGTTAACTACTCTTGAGTGTGGATAAAACTATTATAGAAACGATAGGGACAACAAAACGAAAAGTGAGATTAGAGGTACAACCAAAACGGAAGAGGAAGCGATATAAATTGGAGCACATGAAACGATAGGACAAAAGAAGGTCCTTCTATATGATTTTTTGTCAATTTGAATTTACAGATACGTCACTTAATCTATATATCAATTTAGTCCTGAAAAAATTATTTTGTTTAGAATTAACATAGACCTGATATAATGGCCATAATTGACATGAGCATTTTAAGTTCAATTTGCTTATTTCACATGATTAATGGTATTTTTATCCAGGCAGGGATTAAAATTCTGCTTTATATATGTCTCCCTATGGCCAGGCAAATGTCATGTGAAGTATTCATGTAACAAGTTATGCAACTAGCAGACGAAAGAAGCTAAGCTATAGGTGACCTATTGCTTTATCTCTCTATGGTGTTTAATGTATTCTTAGTTGATAATTTTTGTGCCTATAGAAGAAGGAATACTTGGACCTTCACAGTCTCTCTGAATTTCCATCAACTTACAAGATGAGTTGGATGCACTTGTGTACAAAAAAAGTCTATCGTGTTCGTGTGCGCGGTCCTGGTGGACGTTATGGTGTTGGCGTAGGTGGAGAAACTGAAGTAGTTAGTGCCAGAGGGTAATTTAATTGCTTACTGGCTTGATCTCTACTGAAGGATGCATTTGAAAGTTCAAAGAATTGATTTCTTGGCAGAGTTGTCCACTTTTCAGTTATATGTTTACTGTAACTAAGATGATTGCTGAAGTTTAAGAAATTCTAGTTGCTGCTGCTAGATTTTTTGAAGTATGCCATTTTCACTTGCAGGAGAGGAAGTGGGTACATGGTTTCATTAGTGGTATTGGAGAGATAGAATTGCAGCTTCAGCGGCGAAGTTTTGTTACTGACCATGATGTACTATAATTTTGTTAAACGTTTTTTGTGGATAGATAAAGCTGGAAAGGTTTCAGTCTGTCAGTTGAACATGTAGAGAACTTCTTATGCTAGAGAACTCTTAAGTTATTGATTATAGGAACGAAATTGGTCAAAATCGAGCGAAATAGACATTGAGGATGCATTTATCCAGTCGCGCAGCCCAATTAGCTTGCCGTTGAGGCATAATTGTTCTTATTATTTTTCTAGGGAAAGCGGGATAACAAAATTTTTCTCAAATCAACTAATAATTGATTGTGCATGTTTTTGTGTACGCAACTCTATTTATGAGTTCATGCATTTTTTTGGCAAAACTTTGCTTTTGGTGTTACAATGGTTCTCTCTCCTTTAGGTTGCTAATCTTTCTACCGTGTCTTTCCTTTTAAGTTCTTTCACATTGCAAAAGAACTTTTTCCTATAAATTTCACCTTAATGTTTTTTGTTCTCCTCGACAAATTGGAATTTTCCACGCGGAGGCACAAATGATATCTTCAAATGACCTGCAAAAGTTTTGTGTGCTTGAGTGTTCAGGATGTAAGCAGAAAAAGCTTATAAAAGACAAAAAGGAATTTGAATGCACAGCGTACCATCAACAAGCAAAATTAGTGCCTTGGTAATATATTTTTCCCGTATAGATTTCATTACAACAGAATATATCGCTATCATATGGTTGAAGGCACATTCACATTACACTAAACAATGTCGGTTTTAAACTATATAACTTTGTATTACTTGCAGTTAATATGTTTTGAATACTTGATAGTATTACTTTCGTTGATATGTGTTGATATTTGATCACTTTATTTTACTTATTGATTGAAACAAATACATTGATAGAGTAGATGAGAGTAAGTAGTAAACACCTTTTACATTTAACTGATTTGTGCGACTCCACATGTTGGATGAATACTATATATCTTTCCTCACCATGATTGCAGGTATACCTTCCAAAGTGACCTGATTGATGGTAGTGGATCGATATCAACCTTAATTTCTGGAAATCTGGCTGAAAAAATGGTCTCCATGACAACTGAACACATACTTGACTTAACTTGCGTCGAGGTTACCCTTTATTTAAATTTGTTAGTATAATTTATATATGTTTTTAATTTACTAATACTGCAAAGCTGTCCAACCAACTTCATTTGCATCATATATTTTAATTAAACCTAGGAAACACCTATTTCCATTTTCAGAAGCAACTTGAAGAAAACTGAGAGCATACAAGCTCATAACACCATTGATGAACTTAAAGAAGAAACTGGAGTGCGAGACAGAATTTTATTAATCTGAATCTGGATAATCTTACAAGTAAGATACATCCACAGATTATATAGAAAGCAAGAAGAAGAAAAAATATCTAATCTACTAACTAACTGATTTATCAGCACAATAATCGAGGTAACTAACTAGCACTAACTAACATTCTGAAATGACTGAAATGACCTTCTAACTAACTAATGGATTAGTAACTAACTTCTGAATGTTTAGCTATTTCAACACAACACCTCAAGCTGAAGGGTGCATGACATTAAGCACACCAAGCTTGCCTAAAAGGTATACATGTTGGACCTGACTCAACTCTTTTGTCAATAAGTCTGCAAGTTGTTGTTGCGTGTGTACATAGGCAGTGCAACCACCCCTGCTTTGATCTTATCTCTGATGAAGTAACAATCTATCTCGATATGTTTTATCCTTTCATGAAACACTGGGTTAGCTGCTAGTTGGATGGCTGATTTACTTTCGCTGAAAATAGTAATAGGCAATTGAATAGACACTCCTAGCTCTTTGAACAAGCCTAGGAGCCAGGTGATTTCTGAGACTGCTGAAGCCATGCTTCTGTACTCAGCTTCAGCTGAGCTTCTTGAAACAGTCTGTTGTTTCTTGGATTTCCAGGATACCAAAGAATCTCCAAACTTGATAACATACCCTGTGATGTACCTTCTTGTGTTGGGACAAGCAGCCCAATCAGAATCACACCAACATGTGAGTATGTTGGTAGGTTCAGAATGCAGCCAAATACCCTGACCAACTGTACCTTTCAAATATCTAACAACTCTAGTAGCAGCCTCCAGATGTGACTTCTTAGGAGATTGCATAAACTGGCTGAGGGTTTGCACTGCATAGCTTATATCTGGTCTAGTGATGGTGGCAGATAATAGCTTACCAACCAACCTTTGGTATGAAGTAATGTCATGGAGCACAACATCTCCAGTGTAGCCAGTTGCTAGATCATGTTCCACTGATGTCAATCTCATATTGGACTCCAGTGGTGTGGATGCAGGTTTAGCACCAGTCAGGCCTGCATCAGCAATAAGCTCTAAGATATACTTCCTTTGATTCAGAATAACTCCCTCTGAAGATCTCAATACTTCAATGCCTAAGAAGAACTTAAGTTCACCTAGATCTTTCAGCTTGAACTGTCTGTGCAGGCATTCCTTAACTTCAGTGATCAACTGTGTGTTACTCCCTGTAATCAATAAATCATCTACATAGACCAAAACAATCACAAGATCTTCCCCCTTGTGAAGTGTGAATAATGAGTAATCATGAGCACTTTGAGTAAAACCTGTGGCCTGCAATGCTTTTGTGAGTTTTAAGTTCCATTGTCTTGAGGCTTGTTTAAGCCCATACAATGATTTGAGTAACCTGTATACTTTGTTTTCACCTGGTCTTTTGAAGCCCTCAGGCATCTCCATGTAGACCTCTTCATCTAAATCACCTTGAAGAAATGCATTATAGACATCCATCTGGTATAATGTCCAGCCTTTTGATACTGCTAGAGCAATGACACATCTCACTGTCACCATTTTGGCTACAGGAGAAAAAGTGTCATGATAATCTAGTCCTTCTTGTTGGCTATATCCCTTTGCTACTAGCCTAGCTTTAAACCTTTCTACCTCACCACTTGCCTTATATTTCACTTTGTATATCCATTTGGAACCAACTGTATGCATGCCCTTTGGTAAATCAACAACTATCCAAGTACTATTTTCCTCAAGAGCTTGGATTTCCTGCTGCATAGCTTGTATCCACCTCTCATCCTTTGCAGCTTGGCTGAAATACTTAGGTTCCACACACTCTGAAAGCTTGCTCAAATAGCCCCTGTAACAAGACTTCAGTTTGTCATAATTCAGAGAATTGGCCATGGGATGTCTGGTGCTACTGTGCTTCTTAGTAGTGGCATAGTCTTTCATCCAAATTGGCTCTTTGATGTTTCTTGAAGTTCTTCTGTTAGGAGGGTTAACATGTGATTCAGAAATTTCCAGTATTGGATCAGTTTCAGGCATCTGACATACTGAAGAATTCTCAACACCAACATCTACTGTCTGAGCATCTTCATTTCTTGTGACAGCAACTTCAGGGTCTGCACTATCTTCATTAGCAGATTCATTCACCACATCAAGACTCTCTATTGTCTCCAAAGGGGAACTATGTACATCAACTGAGGGATTAATCTGAGGCATCACTTTGGCAAATGGAAAAATTTCTTCATGGAAAACCACATCTCTATTCACATACAGTTTGGTAGTATTGATGTCCAACAATATGTAACCCTTTTGTAGGTCTGAGTACCCTAAGAGGATGGCAGGAGCAGCTCTTGCTGAGAACTTATCCCCTCTGGGAAGTGTTGAAGCATAGCAAAGGCAACCTATGACTCTTAGATGAGACAGATTTGGCTGTTTAGAGTGAAGTAATTCATAGGGACTTTTGTTAGCAATAGCTGAGGAAGGCAATCTATTCATCAAATATACTGCAGCCTTAATGCAATACCCCCAAAATCTGATAGGCAAATGGGATTGAAATCTGATAGCTCTAGCAATGTTAAGGATGTGTCTATGTTTCCTCTCCACCACACCATTTTGTTGTGGTGTGTGAGGACAACTGCTTTGATGCAATATTCCTAGCTGATGAAATAAGTCTGTACATTGTGAATTAAAGAACTCTGTGCCATTGTCAGGATTTGAGAACGGCTCTTTCTCTCTCTTCTCTTCTCTTCTCTCTCTCTCTGGTCTTCTCGGCCGAAATCGAAGGCTGCGCCGGCCAGAAGCAACGCGAGGGCCAGCTCCGACCGGCGAGCCTCTTTCTCTCTCTTCTCTTAAGCTCCAGCGAGGATGATAACAACGAGCAGCAGCTCCAGTTGCTCGGACCAGCGAGCGACGAACAGCAAATCCCGGCGAAGGCAAGAACAATTTCCAGCTTCTCCGGCGAACTCACCTATCTTCCCCGGCGACCAGCCCAGAAGAGAGACGGCAGTACTACTGTTTGTCGCCGGAGATCAACCAGATCTGGCCGGAAAATTGCCCATAGACCACCGAATCTAGTCCGACCAGGTTCTATCTTTCCTTTCCTTTCTCTCCCTCTTTTCTGCTCTGAATATAGTTGCTGGGCCCTTTCTTTCAGATCCTTTATCCCGGAACAGTATTTCCTGTTTTCTTTTACAGTACAGACCTGTGATTCAGTTATAGTGTAGTCGGTGTTATAGTGTCTTTTAGAATACACATTGTACTTGACTTTATAGTATAGCTGCTGTTGTATTGTCTTTTTACAGTTTACTCCTGTTGCAGTTTTTAGGGTTTTCCGGTGTAGATCTTATTGTGGTTGTAGTTTCGTTCTAGTGGATTCGGTACCTGATGGTGGTAATGAGTCATGTCTTCGGTTGAGACCGAGGTCGAGGGAACATAGGGGTAAGGGGGTTACGGGTTCACATAACGTAAGGGTAGGATCCTGGAACATAGGTTCGTTGTCGGGGAAGTCCATAAAGCTAGTGAAAATTCTCAAGAAGAGAAAGATAAATATAGCTTGTGTCCAAAAGACTAGATGGGTAGGCTCCAAGGCTCGGGATGTTGACGGGTTTAAGTTATGGTACTCAGGAGGGTCAAGGGATAGAAATGGAGTGGGTATTTTAGTAGACGGGGATTTGAGGAAGCAAGTGGTGGAGGTTGGGAGGATCAATGATAGACTGATGACGATTAAGCTAGTCATTGGAGGATGTACTTGGAGTGTTATTAGTGCTTATGCTCCTCAAGTGGGATTGGACGAGGAGGCCAAAAAGCTCTTTTATGAGGAATTGGATGAGGTAGTTAGAGGTATTCCGAATACCGAGAAGATTGTCATTGGTGGAGATTTTAATGGACACATCGGGGCAACTTCTAGTGGCTTTGATGATGTTCATGGAGGCTTTGGTTTTGGGGAGAGAAATGGAGGTGGGACTTC